>NW_024745309.1:427500-865000 GCF_018991925.1 Homarus americanus | reverse complement strand
CAAATTGACCACATCCCCCCCCCGCCCTCCATCCTAAACCCAAGAAGGACCAAATCGATCCAGGAGGTGGAACACACACACAGACGCACACGCACACGCACACGCACACACACACAAGACCGTTCACCACCAGAGCTGAAAGTGAGAGCTGGCCAAGGCGGAGTAGAAAGTTCCCCAGGGAGAAAAACTTAAAAAAAAAAAAGGAACGGAATTCTCCCTAATAAAAATGGAACAGGACTCTCCCTTAAAAGTAAAAGGAGAGCTCCTTGGACGGAACAGCACAACGCAACCAAGAGAACGAGACGAGATGTACAGGAAGAGAAGAGGAAAAGACAGTAAATGGCCAACATGAGACCACAAACATCTGTCACATGAGACCACAAACATCTGTCAATCATAACAGTAAAAAAAAAAAAAAAAACATTAATAGCCAATCGCACCTCTCACCCCCACACAACCTCTCACCTAAGGCACCTCACACCCATGGCAACTCTCACCCACACTCAAGGCACCTCACGCCCACGCCACCTCTCACCCAGACGACCTCTAAACCCACACCACCTTTCACTCGAGCTACACAAATACACCCACTCTATCAGCGACTAAATCGACTCTCTGTGTTGTCGAGATGGCGGGTTAGGAGACCACTTCACTACAAAACACTGCCGTCAAGAACAAAACAAGGCACTTCACCACACTCCTACCACAGCACCTGACGGGTATGAATGTGAGAGGAGGAAGCTTTCGGTGTGGTGGTGCGCGCGTCCTCCAGGTATTATAGAACCATGCTCCATCCACCATAATGAAGGAGAACGATTTGATATTATTGAGGTAATTTATATAATGCGTGCTTGAGACGACAGTATGATGATGGGAATGTCTCCTGAACGTGCAGGAGGAATATTGCAGAGAGATTACGGCATTGCCAAGGATACCAAGAGCACTTAAAGGGCGTATCTCCAGTCACACAATCATAAGACTTCTCCGGTAATGTCTGTCGGTAACTCTGGCTGTGACCTCATCCATGACGTCCTTTGTGACCAGCTTATGACCTTGTAAGAGAACCTATGGCAAGTGTTTAGGAAATAATTCAGTAACTAACACTGTTTCCCACAGCTCAAAACAGACAAATGGCAGGACACTAAGAATGTGATTATTTCCCGTGTAACAGTGGCTAACAAATGGTAGCAGCTGTCACACTTTAGCTCTCGTGACCAGTTACATTCTGTTATCGGTATCATGTAACAGCCTCCTATTGGTAACCGATATAACACCCTTATGAACACGACCACATTAGCGAGGTCTATCTCAGACTAGCAAATTCCTCCCCCTCTCTCTCTCGACCTCTACAACCCCCCCCCCTCCCCTCTCCCTACGACGACTAAACCCTTATCCTTCTATTCTACGACATTCTCTCCCCACCCCACACTCCCTACGATATCTTCCCTCTCCTCTCCAAGGTGTCTCCCTATCCCACTCCCACACTCTTCAAGACACCTTTCCATGTGGGAGTACGAAGTGGTGCATGTGGGGAGAGTGCAAGTGAGTTAAGTTACATGTGGGTGGGAGTGCATGTGGTGTGAGTGCATGTGGGCGGGAGTGCATGTGGTGTGAGTGCATGTGGGCGGGAGTGCGTGTGGGCGGGAGTGCGTGTGGGCCGAAGTGTGTACAAGCACGCAAACCTCTCGGGGCAAGATAGTACTACACACTGGCTGCAGTAAGGCTGACACTCCCCTCAGTGTAGTGTAGGCATCGTGACCTAAGTGATTACTCCCAGATGTGGAATATGATTAAGAGGAAACTGACGGAATTTTAAGAGGTGCTTATCGGCCTCTGTCATGACCTCTAACGGCCTCCGGTGAACTCCTGGTATGACCTCTACCGACCTCCAGGTACGGCCTCTAGTGACCTCCTGGTATGGCCTCTAGTGACCTCTTGGTATGGCCTCCAGTGACCTAGTATCGTCTCCAGTGACCTAGTATGGCCTCTAGTGACCTCCTAGTACAGCCACTAGAGACCTGGTATGGCCTCTAGCGACCTCCTGGTATAAACTCTGATGGCCTCCTATATTACCTCTATCATGACCTCAATTAGCCTCCAGCTACGACCATTTACAGTTTATCTTCCTTCCACATTATTTTAGTCATTACCTCCTCAACACCTCTCGGAAACTTCATCACCTCTCATTACACTTTCAAAGGCCAAACATATATACCTATCCCTGCCATGGCCTCATTACCCCCACCTTCACTCATCACATCTCATTACCTACCTCCCTCACACTGATATGCAAATCGTATGCAAATGACTAGGATAGAATATTACTGAATCACATGTGAAAAGGACAGACACGCACGCACGCACGCACGCACGCACGCACGCACGCGCACACGCACACACACACATACACACACACACACACACACACACACACACACACACACACACTACAGGACACCGAGCACAGACTCAAGTTCGTCAACGTCAGCCTCCTCCTCCTCCTTGTTCAATACCAAGTAGTCTATCACATTCACACAATCATACAGGAACAACAACACGCCCATGTACCAGAGATAGAGGGAGTGTGAGGGGGTGGTGAGAGGGCCTGATGGACAGCTGTGACAGGGAAGGAGATGGGCAGGAAAGGGCAAGTATATATCGAGGTTCTGAGGTGATGTTGAAGGTGAAAGGGCAAGTGTGGCAAAAAATCTGGGGTTAAGTGAAGGTAAGGGGGGGAGGGGTAGGAGCGGCAGAGATGTTCCAGCGGTGACAGCAATACACTTCAGGATTACCATGATATTAACAGTACACGGTAGGAAACGAGCGAGGGAATGAGAGAGGGATGCAGCAGTCACAGCTTAATACTGCACCTCACTACAGAGCACTTGGGCGCTACCAGCCTGGAAATATGGCGGCGATAGACAACAGCCTCGCTCATACACTATCATGAATTGCCTCCATTAACCCATCTGAGACGCCTTGTATCAGTACAGTAAAGCAGGCACAGCGCGAGGAGAGTCATATACCACACCAACTGTAAGGTCGTATCATCCATTAGTTTAATATAGATCATCAGTCTTTACACAACCTGGCGATGTTTTAGACTTCCGCTTTTCTTCACGTGCCTGGGTGCTGGCACAATATAGATCTATCCATCAAACTCGCTTCAGGCTAAGGCGAGTCACTGATAACGATGATTTTCGACCTTGACACACAGAGGAGTTCCACAGGACTAGAGCCTAACCAGTGATCGCTCTTTGATGCCCTATAACACCCTTGAGTTATACTACACATTACAGTACGAGGCTCTCAGTGACGAGGGTCCACGGAGTCAGTGTGTCAGGGACCAGCCGAGGCAGTAACCACCGCCCACGACACCTGCAGGAAACACCGGGCACGTGGTCAGTGGTCCATGATGACTGAGTGTGGGGGCGGACCCTGATCCTTCCTTACAATACACCTCACTGGTTCTGCTGGACCAGGTACACCAACTTACCTGAAAACAAGAAAAAAAAAACATTTATTAATATGAAAATGACTGAAAAATGCAGCACACATATCTATTGGATTATGGTAGGTTAGTAGTACAGTATCTTGTGACAGTAACGCGGGGAATGATGATGGCATAATGTCTTTTTCCTGGTATACGGCCTCGTCACTCCCCCTGCCAGGTCTGGTAACTACCTCTGGGGATGACCCGTAATGAACCAGGTATTGTTGCTGGCTGTACATAATTGAACATCACCTGGTGTATATACTCAGTGGAGGACCACATGGTAAGTCGGTACATCGGTTACACACCAGGTGGTACACTTAGATGCTCAGGCTACTGGTTATATACCGTGTACCACACATTAAACAACAGCGTGTTTACCTACATGTACGGTACCCGACCTGCAGCTGACCTCCCTGGACCAGACAAGATCATGATATATGACCTTGTTAACCTATCAGTTACTCCAAATTTCTAATAATCATGCATGGCACACGACCAGAGTTGAGAAATACAGTACATGCAGAACAAAATTATAAATATATTTTTGGTGCTATTATACCGCATAATTCGGCTGTGACGCAGTCAAATCACAGTCACGGGTCTGCTACATGACCATCAGGATGCAGACAGCCTTGAACTCGTCTGACCTCCCGCCACCCCCACTCCACTATAAATCAACCACCTTCTCACGCACACAAACACGACAAATTCTCGTTCATTGTATACGTACGTACGTGTGTGTGTGTGTGTGTGTCACTGGCGCCGGCTGGGTGGTGGGTGGGGTTCATAACTACCAGGCCGTCAGTCACAGTGTCACCAGCAATCATCACAATCCTCATTGAGTTATGGGATGGACCAACTAATGTGAGGGACCTGCGCGTATTGTCCCGACTATCCCGGGCAGCCCTGCGCGGTGAAGGAGAGCCGCTGCTGCCGCCCCAACACGCACGAGGGGGTGCATTTATCTTCCCTCCACGACACTACGAGAGGTAGAGGTAACTGTCCGACACGGCATCATAAGGGAGAGCGGGACAACCTGTTCTTTAGAGTACCATAAGGGGTCAACCTGGGTCGTCTACCACAACTTTACGTCAAACCTACACGCCACACCTGCCCACCAAATCTGGACGCCACACTTGTACGCCACACCTGATTACATCTACCCACCACACCTGGACGCCACGCCAGCTCACCACACCTGCACATCATACACACTGCAATGCGGAACACTGCACGGGAAAGACAACTTAATGGCAGACAGGAGACATAGGCCCCTCTCACCTCCAATTCCTTTGCAGCATTTCCACCGCTGCCAATTTCGCTTGACCCTCCCTCACGCTCCATCATTTGTACTCCACCAAAGCCCCTTTTCCCTCCACCAACCCAGCACCCTTCAATCAATCTAGCCTCCACCACCTCCTCACAAATACTAATCCACCCTACAGTCAACCACCCCACAACTTGTCAACCATTTAAATACCCTCCATAAACTTGGTTCCACAGCCTTCACAAACCCCTTTCCTCCCCCTAACACCAGCACGCACGCTACCTCATCCCGCCTCAGATTAAACCTTGACCTCGACCTCAGCCGATCTGGACGCCACACCTGCCGCCGCCTCCTTCACTGTCCTTCCTAACGTGCGAGTCCAGGTAGTGCGCAGGAGAATTAACACCTTCGATTCCTACCTCAAAACAAATTCGAATTTCTGGTAACAATGTAAAAAAAAAAGATGTAATAAGAATATTTTCCACCAATTCTTCACACTAGGAACACACACACAACATAAGCCGTGTATAACCTAGTCATCTATACGAACCAACCAACCAAACTCACTTTCTCGCTGGGTGTTACGTACAGTACAGTATACCGTCGAAACTAAATCCTACTAGAGTTAATCCTTTAGCATCCCTGTTCCTCCCTGATGTGTAAAGGCAATACACGGGGAGGGGGAGGGGGTGCGGGAAGGGGGAAGGGGGAGGGGGTGGGGGAAGGGGTGCGGGAAGGAGGAAAGGGTGCGGGAAGGGGGAATGGGTGGAGAAAGTGTGAAAGGAAAGGGGGAGGAGGATTCATGTGTAATCCAGAGTCACACATGTTCATCTCTCACAACACGCACACACCATTAATCCTGATGCTGGATATTGCCAAACATATCTACCAGGCTGGATAGCATGGCACACTAGGTGGAGGGGTTGCTTTCCTCTGTAACATCAGGCGAGGCACTTCATATCTCCTCCCCTCCCTGTGCCCTCCTCCCATAAGACCCTTCCCCTCACTGTCAACATCATCTAGGTCTTGATGGTTGCCTTCCCTTGTATCGTATCGTTAGGATTAAGTTAAGTAGTTTGTGGATCTTGATACACTTTCCAGAGATAAATACTGAAGATAAAGGACATGTAAATAGCGTCTACGAGGAGATAGTGCAGACAAAATGGCCGATACAGTAAACAAATGGCAATATTTTTTTTTTAATAACTGCGTCACCATTGGAACTGGATGACCCCCACACCTCGTATAGCGCGGCGCCAGTCATGTATGTATGTATGTATGTATGTATGTATGTATGTGTGTGTGAATAAAACCAGACTCACTCAAACTAAAGCAAAAACACGTTCGCTGAAATGGCGTCGAAATTACACTGACACTCAAACCGCAATATTTACACAGTGTTCGAACCTCTGGGATGCGGACCTTGTGGACGCTTGGTAACACACACCTCACGCTGCTGATAACTGAACGTCGATGCGGTTTTTTTTAAGTGGTTCTAGTCTCTTAGATCCGGGTCCGAACTTCAGTTTAGTTTTCCCCGTAAGGTCGAGTATACCAAAGACTGAATAAAAAAATAATCGACCTTTTCGAGTCTGACGGGGATCTGGTCAGAGTACACATGCGCGGGAGAGACTCAATGTAGATATGACAAGAGTACACACGAAATCCAGGTTACATTATAGGTTAGGTTAATAAATATGTTAGGGCACGGCAGATTAGGTTAATATACGTTACAATAAGACAGGTTATATATTATTCTGGCACACATCCTAAGTCAAGACAATTATCTAACCAAAGTAAATTTAGAATAGGATCAGGATAAAGTTTTCTTTTTGTTTATTTTTGACAAACTCTGTATCATCGTCCGTAGGTCATTTCTAAGGTCAACGCTTCTTGGTACGATATTCTGCGTGGCTGTTAAGATGACGATTACAGTGTGTTTATTTTGGTACATTTGTAAATCGTCAGGTTCAAAGTTAGCGTGACACTGATCTTAAGCGCGCACACACACACACACGCACACACACACACGCGCGCGCGCGCGCACACACACACACACACACACACATAAAACGATCCTTTACAATCGTTCAGTGACCACCACACACCTCGGTTGCAGTGCAGTTTAAGGGTGACATTTGTCCTCCTCAGCCACTGCCTGTTTGTCCCTCACGCCTCGCTAACTCCTGACACCCGGCCTTATTTACACGTGAACCCTGGCTGATGTGACCTTACCGGCACTGTGTCCTGAAATCACACTACAACCGTTTTGTCCATTATACTAGTATGTCGTTCATCACACCATCACCACCACCATGTCCTTCACCACACCCTCACCACCATGCCCTTCACCATACCACCCCCACAACATCCTCCACCACACCCTACCCTGTCCTCTACCACACCACCTCCACCACATTCTCTACCACACCACCCCCACCACATCTTTCACCACACCAAGAACCACCTTGTTCTCCATCAACTAGTGTGAAGGAGGGAGTGTGACTAATGGCATAAGAATTACAGGTGATAACTGTAACTCTGTAACTCCTCCAGTCTTGTCTCAGGTGAGGAAGGTAACTGTACACCTTCACCTCAGGAACGCGTGAAATATGACAAAGCAAATGGGTTAACTTTCCGACCATGTGATCTGCCACACACACACGCCAACTTGTATAAAAGTCATGAGGTCGTGACCCCCTTCCCCCCCCCACATGACGTAAGGATGACGTAAGGATGAGCCAATAGCTGACGTATGGCGAGTCCTGCCACACACTACCATTACCCCCACCACACCAAATTATTAACGTATCAACTTCAACCCTATTCAACTACAACCACCACCGCCACCGCCATCGCCACCAGGTTACTGCTGTATCGAAACAATTTAATTATCAACTTCAGGCATAACGGGACCAACAGGTGACACACATTGGCTAATATTAGTGTTCATGATGTGGCTGGAACGCTGAGGTGCCTCGTACACGCTGCGGTACACCAGTAAAATGTACCAACTTTATGTGATATGTTATGGTAATGGGCGTCATTCAGTGTGGTGGTCCTTCCTGCCTCTCCTGTGAGCATCATGGAGAGACACATACACGTAGAGGTAGTGTCTGTCTGCCCCCTCCCCCCCCACACACACACACACTGGATGCACACAGGTTGGCAACTCATCCAACATGGGGTCAAGGTCACGGTAGGAGGGTGTAGGGAAAGGGAGAAGGAGGGGAGGGGGGGGGAGAGGAAGAGAAGAGGGGGATAACGGATGGGTCAAATCTCACCCGGTCACAGGAGCTTCCGAGTAAGGTTGAGATTAGATCATTTTACGCAAGGCTTCAGAGTAACTTACCGAGGCACCTCATACCGGGAGAGTGAAGGGGACGAGCTCGTTACCGTATCACCCGGATCTAACCGACACTTCAAAGGACGCTTCAATCATTACAGAATTCTGAAGGAGATTTCGTGTTAACTACTGAAAGGGGTATACGTGTATCTTAATGAGCCCCCCTATTGGTTACTCTCTCTGTCTGTCTGTCTGTCTGTCTGTCTGTCCTCCTTCAGCGGCTCACATCTCTAGTGCACAAAATCAGCCTCGGACAGCGATCACCACCGACAACAGTTCCAAGAGAAAAAACAAACAAAAGAAAAACAAAAAACAAAACATAATCGAAATGGAAAAATATTTTTTTTTACTGGTTGAATGAGAAGCGATGTCTTACAGGTGATAGAATGGCTTAAAAAGGTGTTTTACAATTACCACAACTCTATGGATTAAAATATAAAGAATAATATTATACCGTTTCATATAGAGAGTAAACAATAATAGAAAAAGGCAATGATAAAGGAGATAGGGGATGATATATGGAGATGAAAGGCACGTGGGAAAAAATGGAAGCAGAGATGATCAATGGAAGCAGAGATGATCAATGTTCCTGGTTATAGGTGGATGATGGATGGGATGGTTAAGAACATTGGCACAGGAGTGAATAATAAGAATGAGTTATGGCGTACCAAGTCAATAAGAGGAAGGTGTGGAGGCAAAAGCATTGATAAAGTTCAAATGAAAAGAAGAGAACGAAAGAATAAGTAATAAAGAAGCGGAATAATGAAGAAGGGGGGGAGGGATGTGAGTGCTTGAAGGAGTGGGGTTTATATGTTACTAAACCATCGGGACAAGGACAGCCACCAGAACACACCAACAGCTCGTGCGGGATTATACAGAATGGACCACTATTGATCTGGTTTGGGGCGAGGCACAGTGGTAGACAGTTTATTTCACCCTGTTAAAGTAATATCAGTTGTTGTTTTAATAAAGAAGTATCTAGTTTATGAAAAGAGTATCATGATGGGAAGTTATCCAAGTATTCTTAAGCACAATGAGTATGAGTCTCATGTATATGGGTATCTGAGACTATCAAGGGAAAGTATTATAGTTAGTCCTAAAATTAAACGCGTTTTCTTTGACGTGTAGCTGGCACCAGAGAGAACGGGAACCAAGTTTGCCCTTCCTATCGGGACAAACTGTGATAAATATTTTAGAAAAGAGCACAAACAGCGTATGTGGCAAAGCGTAACATTTTCATAGACTGAAATGAATAATAAACAGAGTTCTTCTCGCTGTGTAAACTTTATACAGTAAATCAGCCGATGAAAGCAAGCATCACAAAGGTTAGTTTACTATCACAACCATCTCGACAAAGCAGATAAAATGTTAGTCTGAGGTCGAGAGCAAACATCCGGGCTGGAGGGAGTGTCACACAACCCAGAATACACTGTTGAACTTGGCCTGGCCCAACCCAACCCCTGATGATGATGTGCCATGAAGGAGACGGTTCGAAAGCATTTTTGTTTTAGGTTTAGAAATTGTACAGGTTTTAATATATAATTTTCCTCGCCTTCCATCTTTCTTTCTCTTGTACTCACGAATCGACTTCTCTTCCTCCTCCACATCCCTGTCCCACAGACTCGTATACCCACCTCATTCCTGTCCCATATAATTACATCCAACACATCCCTGTCCCAGTGTATCCAAATATTCCTGTTCCACCACACAATACCATCCCATAATACGACTTGCACAGATGCTAACAAATAAAAATCGAACGAAAGGCCATTACTGAGAGTCGGTGGGAGGGGGGGGGAGGGGTGATTCTCTGGGTTACATCGACAAGTTCTTAAACCAAAGTCTTATTTGGTGTCGTGCTGGAGGCGTGAGCTGCATCACTATGAAGGCTGGACCCTGCAGGGACACCAAGATTCTCTCTCCTCCTCCTCCTCCTCCTCCTGCGTTACTTGGCACTGGTCATGTTTATCTATTATCTTAACGCCTCTCTTACCTCTCTGTGGGGTGGATCACGGGTAGAGAAATCTTAGATGAAAGGGAGGTGGAGAGAAAGAAATAATAGGAGAGAGGGACACAAGACAAATGTAGAAAGAAATATGAAATAACTCATCATGAAGAATGTGAGGATTTGTATTGTTATATTGTGATCTATAGTTAACTTACGTCAATAAGGATGGTTGGCGTCTCATAATTCATGGCTGAGGATTGAATAAATAAACATTGCGGCTTGACATATTTACACCATCACACTGTAATTACTAACTTTCCAGGAATTAACTGTAATACGTACAAGTTGCAATAAACACGGATGTCATTTCTTAAGTAAAAAATCCACGACACATTCCGTGAGATATTAAGATGTCAAATTAAATCAGATGAAGGCGTGAAGGGCGGAAGAGGCGAGAGACGTATCACCCCAAAATACACATAATCAAGGTTTATTTTTACCCGCATTAACAAAAAAAAAATACCAAGAGATGATGATTATTAGTTACTGGATTCTCACTCCTCAAGAAAGACAAGATATTGAAAAAAATCATATATTAATATCGTCCTTTTGATAAACAGCCACTCGGGGGAGCACTCTGTCTCCTTACTTCACCCGTGGCTGTCAGAGATCCAGCACCCCGTCCTCCTCCCTGGGGTGTGGGAGCTGAACTCATCATTACATTTATCAAGTGGTTGGTGGAATCTAATCATGAGCGTTCATAATCCCTCCTGACCTCCCACACTCACCATCATCCCTCATGACCGCTCGCCATCATCCCTCCTGACCTCCCACACTCACCATCATCCCTCCTGACCTCCCACACTCACCATCATCCCTCATGACCTCTCACCATCATCCCTCATGACCTCTCGCCATCATTCCTCATGACCTCCCACCCTCCTAACCACTCACCACCTCAAATCTAATTAATATGTCAAAGAGGGACGTCCTGAGCGCCAGAGTTTCCAGGAAATTCAGGAAAGGACTGGAGGGTGCGGGGGTGTCAATAGAGGAGTGTGGTGGAGAGGGAGGAAGGAAGAGAGAGAGAATGTGTGTGTGTGTGTGTGTGTGTGTGTGTGTGTGTGTATAGAATTAAAAAAGTGTAGAGGCAGAGATGCAAAGCCTCCACCTCCTCTGGCAGCACAGAGACATTTAAATGGCAGTGGGGATGTGTGGTTTTGGGTTGCGGGCGGTAGTGGAGAGGCTGTAGTGATGGGCAGTAGTGGGCTGGTAGTGGAGCAGTGAGTGGGCTGTGGTGATGGTGGTGATGATGGGTGGTGGTAATGTTGGTGATGGTGACGTGTTCGGGAGGGCTCAGCTTCCCCAAGAACACATTTCTAAGGCTTATGTGAAATAAAATAGGCCTATATCACTAGAAAAGGAAATTCCTCCACAATTATCGAAGTATATATTTATTTTTTCCGAATCATGGACAACTATAGTCTTGTTCTCACCTGTCTCTTGTCATCACCTTCCTGCCTCACCACACCCACACATCACCTGGCTGCCTCACACCCACACATCACCTTCCTGCCTCACCACACCCCCACATCACCTTCCTACCTCACCACACCCCCACACATCACCCTGACACTCACCACACCCCACACACATCACCTAGCTGCCTCACCACACACATCACCTTCCTGCCTCACACACCCCACACATCACCCTTCCTACCCCCACATCCACCTGTGCCTCCACACATCCTGGCTGCCTCCCACCCCCCCACACATCACCTGCCTGCCTCACACACCCCACATATCACCTGGCTGCCTTACCACACCCCCACACATCACTGGCTGCCTCACACCCCCCACACATCACCTGCTGCCCACCACACCCCCACACACATCACCTGGCTGCCTCACCCACACCCCCACACATCACCTGTCTGCCTCACCACACCCCCACACATCACCTTCCTACCTCATCACACCCCCACACATCACCTGGCTGCCTTACCACACCCCCACACATCACCTGTCTGCCTCACCACATCCCCACACATCACCTGGCTGCCTCACCACACCCCACACATCGCCATCCACCGCTCACCAACCCTCGCACGCCTTAGTTTATTAAAGAACAGGAAGGAACAACCTATGTCGTAAAGGGCGAGGCGCACTTCACGAGGCAGGAAACCATTTTACTGTAGGTTATCAGCGAATGCAATGTGACGCTCTGTGACAGGTGGTGGTGACAGCTCGAGCAACGGGAATATCGGAGTGTGACGGAGGATAAAAGTGGCGGGTGTGGGACGGGCGGCTCATGATAACAAGTATCTTACAGTCACGTCCTGCCACACGCCTATCACGATGCTTCCATGATACAAGTGTGTTACAGACACTTCCTGTCACATGCCTGCCACACCTACAGCTCAAGTGAGAGGTGAGGAGACCAAAGGAGGGGGAAGAAGGTGAGTTCCGGTGAGACCTTAGGGACCTTGAGAGCACAACAAGCAGGTGCTCCTCGTCTTCGTCCTAACGCATAGGAGACCAACACTCGCACACCACCATAGTCAAGACCTCACTATTAAACGTAAGCTAATATGCTGCTAAACGACGCCCCACGACCGATGTCTCGCCCCTGGTGAACACTGACGAAGGTGTGAGGAACGAAGAGTTGGTGGTGGTGCTCGTCTGTTGCCGCCGCTGTTCACTGTCATACGAAGAAGGAAGTTCACTCAGTCCTCGTCTTCCCACTTGTCTCCTCTCCTTACCTTACCTTACCTCGTCCACCTCACCTGGCCCCTCCCTTCACCCCTCTCCTGATCTCTCCCTTCACCTCTCCCATCCTTTCCTTCTTCCATCTCTTCCTTTCCCCTTCCTTTACCTCCTCCCCTCACAACTGTTCCTACCCATCACCTCCCAATCAGTTCTCTCCCCTAACATTACCTTCCCACACCTTCCCCTTCCCCTTGTTCGTCGTGAAGGGGCGTGACATATGACTTATCACCCTTCACGGCTCCTCTGACCTTAGATGTTCTCCGTCTTGTCACAAAAAACAAAAACAAAATAAAGGGTTCAACTTGAGAGAGAGTCAATATCCACATCTTGGAGTCTGTTTTTTTTTCTTTAATTTCTTGTAGACAACTTCAAGACAATGGGATAGAAAATAAGAACTGATACTTAATTTAGACAGAAGCAAAAATATTTAACTTTCGCTTTTATAACTTTTATTGTCCCGGGATCTAATTCCAGAGACTACGCTTAAAAGTTTAATTAATTAAATTTTCGCTTAATAGTTCGCTCGTAAAATGTTCTCATATTTTTTTTTGTAATATATAAAAATGTACGGTATATATTTTTTCTTTAATGTGTCGAAATAAAATAATAAATTAAATAAATAAGATAAAAAAAAATCTCGCGCTCAACACCATTACTTCACCACCACCTCACCAACACCACTTCACCAACACACCACCTCACCAACACCACCTCTGATAACACCACCTCTGACCAACTACCTCTGACCAACACCACCACCACCACCTACCTCCCTCACCACCACCTCACCAACACCACCACCACCTCACCACCACCACCTCACCAACACCACCACCACCTCACCCCCACCAAACTTTGAAACATTGCCAAAACATCAAGATCTTATACTTATATGTACATGAAAATTCACTTTATTCTGGAGAAAAGTCTCCGAAGTAAAACAAGATTCACAAAGCTTTTTAAAACTTGGCTTAGATAAATTTACCTCCAGCCCCTAACATGAGAGTGTAACAACATTGGCCAACTCTGAATCCTGGAACACAATGAGATGTTTAGTTTGGATACAATGCGCTTTCTAGACACACTGGTTGTATCATGATTGACAAACTATACTGCCATCTCTCGCGGGCGGGCGGGCGGGCAAGGGGCGGGGGCGGGTCAAGGTATGAATTCACTTTCTTAGTCCAATATCTGCCAAGACAAATGTATGACTCCTGCAAAAAATTTTAAGTTTCACGAGAAGTGGAAATAAGAAACACGATAAACCAAGAGGAGGAGGAAGAGGGAAGAAGGAGGAGAAAGGGGAGGAGGAAAGGGGAGGAGGAAAGGGGAAGAAAACAGAGGAGATGGAAGGCGGGCAGAAGGAAGAGGAGGAACGTGTGGAATTGTGTATACCGAGAGCCAGAGGGCGAGGAATCCAGCACGGACTATCAACATGGTGTCCTGCCGTCCGTCTCCCAGTGCTGGGGACGCCATCACCCGGACCATCTCATCGTAAGGATAATATCAGTGTACCTCTCTCTGTTAGAACATTTTTAGAGCAGCAGGCGTGGCAGAGAATATTGAAATCATTACACGTATAAAAGATTACCATAACGTGAACACCCTAAGTAAACAACGCATTCATTGCCCGCCTGCCCCGCCCCGCCCGCTTAAGTGCTGACCCTACTTCCCAACGCCACCAATTAGCAGTATTCTTGGCTCTCCGGTACAGGTGATGGCTGACCCAACTTATCGTAAATATTTTTCTCCACTCATGCTATTGACACCCGGGGACTGACTGACTTAAAGAGACACCAGGAGTTAAGAGATGTTGCCCACAGAAGCCGTGACCTTGTGAATGAGTGGCGAGGTTGTGGGTCCGGTGGGTTCTGTACCGTCAGGAGAGGCAAGCTGGCCATTTACTGCACTACGCCTCGATTTTAATTTATGCCATGTTTTGCCGTGGATCCCTCGTCTGTCTTGTTAAGCCGTGATAAATGTGGTGTGTGGAAGGGGAATGGCGCGGTGTGTGTGTGTTTGAGTGTGTTCGTGTTTGAGTGTGTGTAGTATGTGTGTTCGTGTATGTGTGTGTGCGACCAACACCCATCCGCACCCCTAAGAGGCTCTCATTCTTCTAACAACCAGTGCGCTGACAAACCTGTTCCGGCAACTACAACCATTCACAAGTCTGCTCCGAGGACTATGACCTTCTACCACTCCAGAATAAACACAAAAATGCCAGTGCACAGCAAACTGCATTACACACAGATATTAGCTGCAGTCAATCAGTGGCGCGCGCCTCTGTATGAAAGGCCTGGTGCTGATGGTGGTGGTGGCGGTGGTGAGGTTATAAAGGCGTGGGGGTAGTGGTGATGGAGAGGGTATTGGTATGAGGGCATAAGGGTGGTAGTGGTGGTGGTGATGGGTAAGAGGTAAATAAGAGAGAGAGGTGTTGTCCACTCTCCGCACCCACCTACTCATGACCCGACGGTGATCATGAGGCAGGAGAGCTAAATGAGAAGTAAACAAAGGGAATACACACAGTAGAATAAAGTAACGATAATCAAGGAAAGAAGATGCAGAGTTTACAAACACGACATAGATGAATAAAAAAAAGAGACAGTTGATATTAATGTAAACAGAAAATAGTGGAATACATATCAACAAACTCGCAACGTAAACAAAACAGGACACTGCTGGCGACGACATCCATCAGAGAGGAACCATAAACTAGCGAACGAACTGCAGTGTGACCCCTTCCCTCATGTGTACCTATACTGGACACACACACACACACACACACACGTACGTTTCCATCACTATCAAACAAAATCTGGCACTCAAAACCTCGCCAGGGAGAGACACTCACTATCATGTAAATCGAGATGGCTAATTCACTCCGCCTCCCTGCCAGAGAGAGCCAACGAGCCATTTGTGTATGTTATGGGTGGCCAACCATTCCTGGACCCCCTGTAGCACGTCTCAGCTCCAGAGAGAGAGACTCTTCCCTCACATATATTACCAAACTACAACGTTGTTTCCTCGCTATTACACCGTTGTCTCCGCCCTAAATGATCAACAGTACATTAATATATAGCGAGTTCTTTCTATCACCACAACGACACTTGTACCTGTAACTCTTTCTTGACGGTATACAACAGTCATTAACAGAGGTCAACAGAACAACATACATTAGTTTACCTGTTGTATCTGATCTGTTACGGTCAGGTCTGCACTCATTACTTTCCTCCGCAGGTAAACACTCATATTTGTTTTTTTTTCCTTTCAAGCAAATTTATTTCCTTGAGGCAAACTATTTTCCTTAGAACATTTTTTTCCTTTAAGATATATAATTTTTTTTTCACTCTGATGAAACCCCTTTGAGATTTTTTTTTTTTTTATTCTAAGAGACAATTAAAAAACAATAAAAAATTCCATTTTTTTTTAATTTGGACAAACATGAAACACCAAATTCTTACCTTGAAGATACAAAATTACATTAATACATTACATCAAATACAAACATCTGAATATACATTAGATTTTCAATAATAACATCCTACATTAATTACCTTAATTACCATAATCACAAGTAGACGACAAAGACTCATTGTCACTTATAATGTAATAATCTGGAGTCTTAGTTTCTTGGGTAAACGGCGAGTCTTTGAGGGTGCTCGCCCGTGAGAGTCTGGTGGCGAGCCTGTCAGTCTTAGTGGCGATTTCACATAAGTCATTTGAGAACACCAATGGCCTAGTTAAAGTAATGTACAACACAGATTAAGTAAGAAGCGTAACAGTATAGGTTAAGTCCTTTTCTTTTTTAAATTTGGATTTTTTTTTTAATGTTGGCGTCAGGCACGGGGTCCTCTGACATCATCGTGACCCTAAGAACAACATTGACCCTGAGAGAACAACATTGACCCTGAGAGAACAACAATTACCCTGACAGAACAGCAATGGTCCAGAGAGAACAACAATAACCCTGAGAGAACAACAATGGCCATGAGAGAATAACAATGGCCCCAGAGAACAACAATGGCCCTGAGAGAACAGCAATGTCCCTGAGCGAACAACAATGGCCCTGAGAAGTTAACAATGGCCATAGAGAGATCACTGGCGAGAGAAAACGGAGAATCGCCCCATCCATCATCACCCGAGGGTATAAAACTGTCAAATTATTGGAAAGAGGAATGAAGAGAAGGATGATAAAGGATGGTGTAGAAGATAAGGGGGAAGGAAAGAGAATGAGGGTGAGAGTTGGGGAGGAAGGAGGATAGGGGTAGGAGGTGTGGGGAGGAAAGAGAATGAGGGGAGAAAGGGGAGGAAAGAGGATGTGGTAGGAGGTGAGGGAAGAGGATTTGGGGGAAGAGAGGATAAGGATGGAGGAAGGGATAAGGAGCAATAGAGAGTTTTCTTCCTCATTACTTCCCTCCTTCTCTATTTCTCTCTCCTTTACTACCCTCCTTCCTACTTCTACCCTTCTCTCTCTCCTCTCACCCTTCTCCCTCACAACACCCACGCCCTGATTACCTCCCCCTCTCCATCCCTTCCCCCACGACCATTTCTATCCTCGACCCTCTCAAGCACCCCCTCCCCCCTCTCCCCCTCACCGTAAGACAACCACTACAACACATAAAAACCATTTGTCATTAATCTGGTAAAAGGTGACGCTTGGTACCATTAACTCACCTTTTTAACATCTGACTAGTGAAAATTTAGGGATTAATTAACTTTCCTTACGACATTTATTTACCTGCTCCCTGGTGATGAGGCAGGAAGACCAGAGTGTTGGCTATCAGGTTCGTGGGGTGGAGGCTGAGCTGGTCACTATAAAACTTCAATAGTGATTTTAACTCTCTTCAAGACTAACGAGAGCTAGAGGGAGTGTGTACTTTTGTAGTTATTTATGGGAGGAAAGTTGAAAGTTCCGCGAGTCTGGTGTTGGAACGGAACACGAGTCAGAAGGGATTAAGATAATATCCTTTTTGTTCTTTAACCCACTAGTGGCACACACCTCTCCCAGTCATCCACTTACGTCTTTTACTGGAGGCATCACCTTCTCTCCCCAGTGACCCAGGAGTGTGAGTGGTGTCTGGTTGACGTGTGCACCTCGGGATGGCAGCAGGTTTTTCCTCCACTTTTGACGGCCACGATCGGGTTATTTCATGTTTGTCCAGTTTCGTCTGTTTCCCTTCGTGGGTTTGTCGTTTAAAGCCGAGATTTGGAACATTTCATAAAATTCCTTTAAAATATAACAAAGAGAAGAATCGTTTTTTTTAGTAGTTCACAAAAGTATAATGTTTCCCAGACAAAGCTATGAATGAATTAATTAATATTCATGGGTATGAGTTAATAGGAAAGTTTTTCGTTCAGTTGGTACAGTCACTTACCGGACTAAATTAAAATAGCCAGTTAAGATTAAGTTTTATTCCCGCGTGTTTAGTTCAGGCGAGCTGCTTACAGGGGATCCTCAGCTGCAGTACGGTCGTCTGGGGGACAATGAAATTTCCGAGGAGAATTATGTTGCAGCACAGTTCTCAAGGCTGCCAGGCGACGCTTCAGCTCTCCTCCAACAATTTATATATTTTATGGTTCTTCCAGGATGATGTACGAGTATTATGAACAACCGTTTATGTACTTTTGTTTGTTATCTTTCACTTGCATTCATTTGTTTGTTTTCTTTAATAGTTTGTATTTATTTATGTAACAGAGACAACCCTTCTGCTACATGACGTGAGGCTCCAGTAGCTCAGGCCTCTGGGGTAGGCTGTGTACACTCGTTCCATCACATGGAGTATTTGCTCTGTCACGTTCATAAAAGTTATGTCCGAAACATTTATTCCTCTAGCCTTTATTGTAAAGACACCGTAAAAACTGTGTTTACTTACGAGAGGAAAACAGTTTACGAGAGTAACTTTATTTGAGGAACTTTAATATTTCCAAAACAAAAGAACATTGTTGGCCTGGGTGTCGACATTGTAAGGGGGTAATTCAGCAGGCTGGAGAACGCTATTTGTTACCTTATTGGGGGCGTAGAGGGAGTCTCATGTTGTTCTGATTGTAGTCCTCATGTCGACGGCGGTAAATGAGGAATCTTATCAGGTGCTTCGTTTCTCGTCCTGTCTGCTCGCCTCCAGTTCAATCGCTCTTATCACCAGCTCCAGCTGGAATTCGTACCCCCTCTTTTTTTTCTCTCTCTCTCTCTCTCTCTCTCTCTCTCTCTCTCTCTCAGGTTTGGACTGTAAAATGAAGCGTTGTTTCACGAGTTCCCAGTAATAGTGACAAATTAACTGTCATCAGTACGTGTGCATTTGTCTGATGTTAATTTCAATGATTCTTCCTCGGTGCTTGTGTCCATATATTGACACACACACACACACACACACACACAACAAGGCTCGCAACAAGTAACAAGAACAAAGACTCATTATTCTACCTAGTGATGGACAACTTTATTCTCAACATAAAATAGCATTTCGTGTAAACCTGACACAATATTATTTCGGTGATATCATTTCCTATTTAATATACCCATGTTAAGGGAATATCCTCATGAATTACGGTCATTGTCATTGGAAGCATCGTTTTCTGTTACCGTTGTGTCGTCATTGTGTACATTACATTGTGCCGTTGTCTGAGTGGTGATGACTGGGTCTTTTTACTCACTGGGGAGTTATTATTTTAGAATTAGATAGATGATGTATTTGATTGATAGAAGTTTTATTTTTGGTTTGATTGTTTCTGTTTGTGTTTTCTCTTTCAATTTATATGTATTTCTCTCGTTTTTCATGCTGCTCGTACTATGCCAAGGAAAGTTGGCACTTGTTGTAGGTACAGAAGTTGTGGGGAGGAAGAGGTTGGTAGCCAGCTGGTTGTGTGTGTGTGCCAGGTGGTGAGAGTTGGCCAGGTGGCGAGTCTGGCAGTGACGAGGCAAGGTTAGGTTAGGTATCCCTAATAGCCAGGTGAGGAGCTAAGATGGCAAGGTGGGTGGGAAGGTGAGGGAAACTCCAACACCTGGGTAATCAGGCGTCACCATTACTCCCTAGATAACACATCCACCTGCTGCCTCACCTAACTCCCTACCTCCCTCACCTCCTTCCCCCCCTCCCTCCCTTCACCCCCTCACCTCCCTTCACCCCTCACCCCTCCTGTATGATTAATGCTGCTCTCATATGTGTCTCACGCCCTATGTGCCTCCACCTACTTCTCCTGCCTGTGGCACACACACACACACACACACACACACACACACACACACACACACACACATAGTATATCAATAAGACTCCAGCTCATGCCTTGCCTATGTGTGATCTCAGTCCTCAGTGTGACTGGCACCATCTCCCAAGAAGCTGCCTCAGCACTTGTAAATCTCTCATTCCTTTACCTTCTATACATCCCACCTACGTCCCTCCGGGGTGAGGAGGTGGAGGAGGGAGGAGGAGGAGGCGACCATCATTTCTCTTGGCTACCTTCAGAACACACACACACACACACACACACACAGTGTCCAGCATTATTCTTCCTTGTTCTTCATAAAACCTACCTAAGAATATTATCCAGTCAGTCTTCTTACAGGTTTAATCCACAAATATAAATCGCATGGTAATATAAACACAAATTGCCCGATAATATACTTAAGTGCATCGAAATGGCATTCAAATAATTAATGTGTGTTTCCTGTTGTCCTGTGTCGACGATCGTCCTCTATGTTGATGAACGTTTGTCTGTGTATGTTTGTCTCTCCATTCTTTCATTCTCTCTCCATTCATCATTCCTCCTCATTCTTCTCATTCCCTCTTCCCTCCATTCCTTTTCCTCCTTCTCTCCATTCATCATTCCCTCCTCCCTTCATTCCTTTCCCTCCTTCTCTCTCCATTCATCATTTCCTCCTCCATTCCTTTCCCTCCTTCTCTCTCCATTCATCATTCCTCCCTCCATTCATCATTCCCCCTCTTCCTCCTCTCCTCACTCTCTCCTCCTCCCCTCCTTGTGTATATGTTGCTCAGTCAACTTACTGTTTACTCTTATGCATTTTCCTATTTCCGAGTTAAAGAAAATTGCACCTGGTTACCTTACGTGTTTGTAGGTGTTTGTGCTAGTGTTTGTGTGTTGGTGATAGTGTTTGTGTGTTAGTGCTAGTGTGTTGGTGCTGGTGCTTGTGTGTGTTAGTGATGGTGTTGTGTGTTGTTGCTTGTGTGGTTTTAGTGCTTGTGTGATGGTGATAGTGTTTATTGTGTTGGTGCTAGTGTGTTGGTGCTAGTGCTTGTGTGTTGATGGTGTTTATTGTGTTTAGTGCTAGTGTGTTGGTGCTAGTGCTTGTGTGTTGGTGATAGTGTTTGTGTTTGGTGCTGGTGTGTTGGTGCTAGGTGTGTGTGTTTTGGTGATGAGTGTTTGTGTGTTAGTGCTTGTGTGTTGGTGATGGTGCTTGTTGTGTGGTGATGGTGTTTGTGTTAGGGTGCTAGTGTGTTGGTGTTATTGCTTTGTGTTGGTGATGAGTGTTTGTTTGTTAGTTAGTTGTTTGTGATGGAGGTGATTGTGTGATGGTGTTTGTGTGTTGGATTGCTAATTGTTGTTGGTGCTAGTGCTTGTGTGTTGAGTGCTAGGTGCTTGTGTGTGTTGATAGTGTGTGTGTTAGTTAGTGTATGTTGGTGCTAGTGCTTGTGTTAGTGATGGTGTTTGTGTGTTGGTGCTAGTGTGTTGGTGTTAGTGCTTGATGTTGGTGATAGATGTTTGTTAGTGTTAATTATGTGTTGGTATTTGGTGATAGTTAGCTTTGTGTTGGTTGCTAGATAGCTATTGTGTGGTGATAGTGTTTGTAAGTGTTTGTGTGTTGGTAGAGGGCGTAAGTCAATACCAAATACTCTTAAACCATACAGGAAAAAATTACACTCTCACACACATATAAACAAGCCACTTTTAATGGTAATCTCAACAGGCTAGAAACCCTAACCTAACCAAATCTGATCAGCCAAACCTAACCTAACCTGATCTGTGTAACCTAACTTCACTTCGTGACCTAACCTAACCAAATCTGTTCCTAACCTAACCAAAAGCTTTTCAGGATAAACACAGGTTACTATATATGACTCTGGAAATGAATCACCAGCGTTTCTTTCCACTAAAAATTCTTAACGTTTGGTGTGTGTGTGGTGGTGTGTGTGTGTGTGTGTGTGTGTGTGTGTGTGTGTGTGTGTGTGTGTGTGTGTGTGTGTGTGATAAAAATTTCAGATATGCTAATTAGCTGTTGGCAAATGTTGTCTTTGCTGGGCTGAACAAACTCGTCAGGTTCATTCACACAGCGGAGAGAAGAGAAGGAGAAAATTACTCGATTCTGTAAAACATTTTGCCGCTATATTTTATTTTACGGTGTTATGATATCTCTCTCACACACACACACACACACACACACACACACACACACACACACACACACACACACACACACACACACACACACACACACACACACACACACTTATGTAGACTGTAAGTGCTTAATGTCCACCGTCACTACTTTAAGCGCCACTCCTCCAAGGTGTTCCCAACTGCACAACTGTCAACTCCGCTCAACTCTCCAAGAAATATGACCATTTCTTGTAACACTCAAGAGAAGTTGAGGAGTCTGCCACCAACCTGACCTTCCACTAAACTAATTAACACCTGTCCTGAGTTAGCCCGAGTCTCAGGTATTATTATTAAATCTGACTCTCTCTCTCTCTCTCTCTCTCTCTCTCTCTCTCATCTGTTCCTCCCTTCCTCTCCATCATCCGTCCCTCCCTCTTCTCTTTCATCCGCCCCTTCCTCTTCTCCACCATCCGTCCCTATCGACCCTCCATGCATCTCTCGCCATCACCACACTGAGCGACCCCCCCCGACCCATCCCTCTCCATACCACTCGTTCAAAATCAGACCAGGCCAACTAGCTTTCCTCTTTTCCCTCTCTTCTCCCTCCCCCCCACACACACACATTCTCTCCCTCTCCTTCCATCCTTATGTACTTCACGCCCACTCTCACTTCTTCAACATGGCAATTTTATCCCCACTATCCAATTACGGGTTTTCACGTTCCTTTGATCAATAACAAACAACGCGAATATGCCAGGCGACGGGGGGGAGGGGGGGTAGGGGGGGTATTTTACATTCTTGGAGAGTTTGTTCTGCTGGCGCGATCAAACACACCTGTAAATTGAGGAGAGGGTCAACACGGCAGGTAAGTTTTGTGGCCACTCCAGTGTATTGCGCGGGGGGAGGGAAGGGAAGGACGCGAGGGAGGGTGGAAAGGATGAGAAGGACGGGAGGGAAGGAGGGGGGGGTAAGTGAAAACGGAGGGAAGAAAGTAGATTAACACAGTGGAAGGGAAGAGGGAGAGTTAAAGTGAATGGGATGAAAGGAAGGTAAAAGTAGAGTGCGTGAGGGAAAAGGAGTAAATCTGGAGGGTAGGAAGGGAAGAGAAAGGGAAGAGTAAGGAGTAAGAGACAATTGTAGATAATCTGGTGAGTTAGGTGTTTGCTCTAGCGTCACAGAGTACACGGGGAGACTTTATGCCTTTTACACGACCAAGAATTCAATTACTATTTGAATGGTAGTCCAGTTGCAGGGGGGGAAGGACTTGTACACTGAACCACCACAACCACACCACCTAACCACACTACAGCCACACCACCTAACAACATTGCACCCACACCACCAAACCATACCCTATGCTAGGCCACCAAACCACACCCTACACCATAAAAAGTATCACAACCAACACACCACATCAGAGCACCATACTCCACACCACAAGGCCCCACAACCTATACCAGCCGACACATCACATCGCATCACATCACATCCCATATTCTACTGGACAATGGATTCAACACATCACATCCTAACCCAGCCAACCAAAGCACACCCACCCCGCCCCCTAACCCAAGAACCTCTCCCCACCCATCACAACGCTCACCTCACCCAATCCCATCCACCACAACACCCATCTCACCCAATCCCACCCACCACGGCGCCCACCTCGCCCATCACGCCACAATACGACCAATTAAAAACATTCCTCACCCCGCCCACAAACATTCGACTCCCCCCACCAACCACAGCCCAGGAATCCCGAGTCTGGTCATGACGTCACACAAAAGCATTTTTAATGGTTGAGAAAAGCGGTGAAGACAAGACGAAGAGAGAGAGAGAGAGAGACTATTCTTTCACACCGCCATATGAAATCCGAAGGAAAAAACAAAATAAATCATCCCGCGTGTTTCCTGTTTTCCTCACACGTAGGAAATATGACTGAAAAACCATCATTAGAAAACTGATAAACAACTCGAACAACATATATAAAACAATAGTTGGTGATAGTTTAGGCAGTCATTGAGAAATATTAAAGGATAGTGGTTGGGATGGCCTGTGGTTGGGATGGCCTGTGGTTGGGATGGCCTGTGGTTGGGATGGCCTGTGCTCATAAAGTTGGTCGCTGTGAATATTTGCCTCAATGTTATCCAGCATAAGACAAAAAATGGTGACCAGAGGAATTATACACTGATGACGATGATGATTTAAGACTACGTACAACAACAACAACAACAACAACAACAACAACAACAGCAAGAAGAAATTATCACAAACAATACCAATATCAAAAGATTCCACACACACACACACACACACACACACACAGTCAATAGAAGAGGCCACAAGAGGGACAGCGGCGAACAAAAAACAAAGGAACAAACAATTAGAAAAAAATAAACAAGAAGACAGGGAGAGTCGGGAATAACATGACACGCCTGGGAGACTGAGGGAGTGTGAGGGGGAGGGAGAGTGACGGGTGAGAGGCAACAGACTGGAAGGGAGAAGCGTGAAGTGTGGTTTACTAAGTGGATGACTGCTGGGGTGCCGGGAAGACTGGGGTGCCGGGAAGACTGGGGTGCCGGGAGGCTGGGTGCCAGGGAAGACTGAGGTGCAGGAGAACTGGGGTGAGGAAGACTGTGGGTGGTGGGTGGTGGAGCTGGGGTGCCAGGAGGCTGGGGTGCCAGGAGGTGGTAGAGCGGAAGACTGGGGTGCCGGGAAGACTGGGGTGCCAGGAAGACTGGGGTGCCAGGAAGACTGGGGTGCCAGGAGAGACTAGTGGAACTGGGGTGCAGGAGAAGACTGGGGTGCCAGGAGGAACTGGGGTGCCGAGGAGGGGGAAGACTGGGGTGTGGAAATGGGTGCTGTGGTGTGGGAGGGTGGTAATGGGTGGCAGTGTGTGTGTGTGTGTGTGTGGGGGGTGGGCTAGAGACCGTGGTATGTTTAAGATCGCCATTAAGTGAAGCACCAGAAAGGGAGGGAGGGATGAGGGAGGGAGGAGGGGGGATGAGGGAGGGAGGGGGAGGAGATGAGGGAGGGAGGATGAGGGAGGGAGGGAGGGATGAGGGAGGAGGGAGGGATGGGGAGGGAGGGAGGGATGAGGGAGGGGGGGATGAGGAGGGAGGGAGGGAGATGAGGGAGGGAGGAGGAGGATGAGGAGGGAGGAGGAGATGGGGAGGAGGAGGGGATGGGGAGGAGGAGGAGATGGGGAGGAGGAGGGAGATGGGGAGGAGGGGGAGGAGGGATGGGGAGGGAGGAGGGGGATGGGGAGGGGGATGGGGAGGGAGGAAGGATGAGGAGGAGGGAGGATGAGGAGGGAGGGAGGGGGATGAGGGAGGGAGGAGGATGGGGAGGGAGGGAAGGGGATGGGGAGGAGGGAGGAGATAAGGGAGGGAAGGAGTATACAAAAGTGCCACCACCCATGTTTTTAGTTTTGTTGGCACCCCACAAAACCTACACACCACGCCCACACTACCCACAGAACACTCACAACACCCACAATACCCCCACCCCCAGAAGCTCTCTGTACAATTCTACATACTGATACATTAACAAAGCCACTATCTCTTTTACATTACTTTTTACCTACTGAGGTTACAGGGCCGCTTACAACATATTTTCCGAGAACGGTGAAAGATAATGAACGACTGAATAAAAAAAAAAAAATTCTAAAAACAACTTATTAGCTTTTATAGTGTTCACGTTAGCCAGAAAAATTAAATTTTTTCACCGTTAATGTTTCTCTTTTCGTTTTTGCTTATTTTATCATCACTTTATTGGAAACCTTTTTCTTTTGCTCGTCTCCTAACTCATCATGTTCCCTTGCGTTCGAGATATGCGGCGTCCATACTCTAGGTTTCTCCTTCAAAATGAATCCTACAAATGTTCAAGATTTGGCAGCGAGGGCGAGACCGATCAGAAAACAAAACCAAAAATAATCCTATCTCATAATATACATGACGTCATTCATTCTACTTAACACTCGAGGATATTTTCGTATGTCCTAAAATCCCTAACGCCCAAGTCCTTAAAATCTCTTAATGTTTCTCCTTTAAAAGCTGCACGTTAACTCAGGTACATTCCGTTATCGTTCATCAGTTGGGTGAAGCCCGGGGCGCAAGACGGGGAAAACATTCTCTATCCCTGTAACATTTATTATTATTAATTTTATAACGAAGGTTCAAGCGACAATGAAAAAAACTAGAAAAGTATTAAAACAAAGTAATAATGAACACGTAGACAGTACAGTACATACAAACTTTGTATTGGGGGAAGAGAGGAGGAGGAGAGGAGGAGGAAGGAAGAGAGGAGGAAGGGAAGGAGAGGAGAAGGAAGGAAGAGAGGAGGAGAAGGGAAGAGAGGAGGAGGAAGGGAAGAGGGAGAGAGGGAAGGGAAAGGGAAGGAGGGGAGAAGGAAGGGAAGAGAGGGAGGAGGAGGGAGGAGGGGAAGGGAGAAAGAAGGAGGAGGAGGAGGAGGAGGAGGAGGAGGAGGACATCTGTTACAACCAGAAAAACACAAAAACAACGACAAAAGCAGTAGTACTTCCATCACACACCCACACCTTTATTAAACGTAACTCCCTGGGCAGGTGTTCAGTACTGTTAAACATCAATCAAACACAAGTATAAAAGTATAAAAAAAATGTGTAAAGTGTAAGAAGCGGACATTTCTCAGCCGTGGTGCTTCTGACCCTCGTGTGTGTGTGTGTGTGTGTGTGTTTACCTTTCTTCTCGCTTCACTGCATAGCTAAAGATCTTGTGAAAGTTAACCATGTGGCTCTCTCACTGTCTCGTCCAGCACCTGAGAGTTTGCTGTTGGATGTATGCCGTCACAAACAACCACCGTCTGTCTCCCTCACCCCCATCTATCTCCCTCACCCCATCTATCTCCCTCACCATTATCTATCTCCCTCACCACTACCTCCACCACATCTATCTCCTCACCACCATCTATCTCCACCATCATCTGTCTCACCACTCATTCCACCACCACATCTCCTCACCACCATTATCCCTCACCACCATCTACTCCCCCACCATCTACTCCCTCACCATCATCTCCTCACCACCATCTATCTCCCTCACCACCATCTATCTCCCACCACCATTTATCTCCTCACCCATTTATCTCCCCACCACCATCTATCTCCTCACCACCATCTATCTCTCACCACCATCTACTCCACCACATCATCTCCCCACCATCTCCCCACCATCTATCTCCCCCATCTGTTCCACCATTCACCATCTATCTCCCACCATTATCTATCTCCTCCCACCATTTATCTCCCTCACCACCATCTATCTCCTTACCACCATCTATCTCCTCACCATCATCTTCCTCCCTCACCATCATCTATCTCCCTCACCACCATCTATCTCCTCACCACCATCTATCTCCCTCACCATCATCTATCTCCCCACCATCTATCTCCCTACCATTTTCTCCTCACCATTTTATCTCCCTCACCACCCCTTCCGTTTCCTGACCCACACCTCACCTCACACACCCCTAGGGAAGGTAGCACCAGTATCACCACTCCATTTACCACACGTAGCAGACTCTCACCACGAGTCGTCTATCACCCTCACCACCACGTAGCGGCGGCATTAAATACGATCGTGGGAAGTCATTACACACTGTCAGTCATACAACATCCCACGGAGAGACACATGATCTCGTTAATAATAATAAACAAACTAGAATAAGGTTGGTGGGTGAGGTACCAGAGTAAATATTTACCTTGACACCATCACCCTATGTCAAGGTTGAGGTAGAGAGAAAAAACAAACATCTGAAGACCCGCGTAAAACATTCATGTAAACACGACGTGGTGTGTCGACGTCATGCTCCGACAGCCAATCACGACACTTCGAGGCCACTGCTGCTCAGTAAATCAATATTTATTATATGCATGTCCAATTTCGTCGAGCACAAACACTGCCGTAAACTGGCTGGCCACTCCAATACTAACTGGACAGGTTAGCCAAACACAAAACGCTAAACTTTGTCCCCATTACCTCAGTAGACAACAGTAAACAGCTAATATAACTTCCCAATGATCATGGTCCCGAGGCCATCAAAAATAGGAGTTTCCAATACAAGTGACAATACTCGCTGATTGGACGCCACGTAAACACAATAAACGCGATATCACCACAACATTTACCAGGGAAGTACTGACACTTTATAAGAATATTCTGGGGTAGGGTGGCCGAGCGTGCAGCTGAGAGCAAGCGGTGGAGCGGAAACCATGAATGTCCACAAATGACGTTTGTAGTCTTATCAGAGGCCGACACTCGTGTTCTTCCCGGCCACCATCGCCCACGCCCGCCCCAACACGCCCGCTGGTCAAATTTGTAGCAAAGATTTGGTCATATTTCAACCCCAACTACACAGATGTGACGTTACAAAAACACAGTGTAAACTAACTCCTCGAACACGGAAGTTTATTGTGTGTGCGAAATGTGCGTGAGCTACGTCCACAAACATCACTCAACACACACACACACACACACACACACACACACACACACACACACGTGTCATGCCTGGCACTTTTATGGCCCTGGTATAATTCATACTGTTTGATCTTGCAACCCACCAAGCCGCGTGCACACAATTTTGCAAACCACCAACTTGCAACCATTCAACCTGCGTGTACACACATCAACCACATCGATCAGTCAGGTTGCAAGAACCACGATTGTTTTCCTTTTAAATATTCCAATAGCCTGCCTACGGCGTTTCATAAAATCAGTAGCAACAGGTGGGGCAGTTTAAGGCACTGAATATTTTAGCCGAATTTCCCTCACCTCACCTGATTTCTCTTCTACTACTTTCTGAATAAAATTTTACAACGAGCCGCGTCTTTCACTCAACCTCAGAAATTTCTTTTAGCTTAAGGACAATAGTGTGTGGCTTATGGAAACTGTGTGAGAAACTGCACTTGTTACGTTCAAGGCGGTGGATCAGCGTCTCTTGGCTAAGGATAAGCGGGCCCCTAGCAGAGCACAAACACTCTTACCCACATCACCAACACCTCAGCAGGACAAACGAGATAAAAGTTTCGAGCCCCAAACTTGGTCGAGATTTAAGCCTAAGAACGCATCTAGTTCCTCCTCCTCCTCCTCCTGCAGTAGTTGTCAGTATTCCTGTAATCTATCACTGTAACTCATACTTGTTTCTCTGACTTGTAACAGCATTAGTCAACGGCTTCTTGGAAAATTGCTATCCATCAGTTGAACTCAGACGTATGTTGTGTTGTGCAGAGGCCGGCATCCCAGTATTGATGTCTCTTTCTCTCTCTCTCTCCGTTGATACATTACTCTTAGCATTATTCTCATATTTCACGGGAGTAATTCTTCATGTAAACAGAGAACGCCATGTTGAGTGAGATACGTCATTCATCAGGACGAGGCTCGGGGCGTCAGGTGGGGAGGCGAGAAGGAAGGGTCAAGGCTGCCTCGTGTTGTCTCTACCTCTGATATATACCATACTAGTTAATGATTATTTCCCACTCTACGTTGCTGCCCACTCTGTGTGAGTATCTCTAATGCAACAAATGAAATTCTCGAAAATATTGTGAAATTCCGCCTAAGCTGACACACTAGGAGTCAACACCACACACTGCCTGGCCCTCCCAGGATCCCTCACTCGTGATGGATTGTCAAAATAAACCTGATTAATTCAAGCCTCAGTAAGTGAGCGCCTCTCCCGCACAGCTGTGAGCCCCGGTATCCTTCTCCCAGTCCCTCGGCCGCGGCAGGACGGCAGTGAAGGAGGAGATGCCCGTGTGTGGCAACGATCCTGACGTCACCAGGGAGGGAGCAGTAACCAAGGCGACCATTGATACACTCCACATCTGCGCCTCCGCCTACGCCCACTCCAACGCCCACGCATCACCCCTAGCGCCTCACTAGCGGTCCACCGATCACTCGCACAATTCTATAAGCTTTTAGATGTATAACAAATGTAACAACTCACACGTCAAGTCCAGTGTGTTGTAAGTTTCAAGTCATACCTGCAACATAAAAAACAACACATTAGATCCGGTTGTATTTATTATATTCTGATGAACATTAATACATTACTGTCCATAACAAAAGGTCCACATACAGACTACATACTGGGCATTAAAACATTTACAGACACATGTTGCAATAACTTCATTCAGTTAACTTTGGTGGTCAGTTCACACGATTTATAACACTGGGCGGCGCCTAGTGTTATACAGCGGTGAATCAACAGACCATGACCACACACACGGAGGCTTGAAAGAAAGGTACCTCATGTTTCTTGAATGGGGATAAAGCTGGAACTATTGTGGGTCACGACACCTGTATGATCCACCACAATGTCTTCCTTCCTGTCACACTCTTATACTCAACCCTGAAGTACTGTGTCGTGGTGTGTCCTCCCTCACCTCGCTACAACACTTGACTCACATCCCATGAGAGTTTTATCCCCCCCCCCCACCACAATGATTACAAAAATAAATATTCCTCTACATCAGGTAATCAACTATTGTGACGAATCCCTTCCAATAATCCTACTCAGCCAATCTAGTTCTACTCTCTCGTGATAACATCCGGCTTCCTCGCGGTACCTAAGCCTCTACACAAAGCTCCTCGGCCGGATGATCTTCCTCTGCTTTTGATGGAACGAGTAGCAACATTCGCCTCAATCGTCTGTAATCTCTGTATATTTTCCCTCTCCAGTCCATCACTACCTCCCCCCCGACCACTACCCCGGGAATGAGCAAGAGCGGCTAGATCATTCCATCCTAAAACCAAGGGTCATCCTTCTTACCTGTCAACGGCTCTACAGTATTATAAATGAAATTGGTAATCGAAACAAGAGTGACTCTCAGTTCACACCCAAGGTCCTAAACCATACCATAAGTCACAACTCTCTGATTCAACCCTCAGCCCCGACCCTGATAACCGTGTCATAGTAGGCCTTTCCCTGGCCTGCTCTAACACACAGTACCCCCGGGGTCAGTTTACGAGCGTGCGGGAGATAATGGTGGAAGCTTAATTGTTCTACGAGGAGAGATTAGTGGTGGTGTGGGGCGCCGGCCATTACTGGACACCTCACACTATGGGGCGGACACCACCACACCCACACACACCGCCTGGGGGGGCCGAAGCTGACTCCCCAACCCTAGCCCTCCTATGCCCCCCTCCCCACACATTCTCTCTCCCCTTCTCTCTTTTTCACTTCCTGAGAGCTGAAGCTGTCCATACAAACACACAAGCCACACATGGGGGCAGTCAGGCCGGCACTACTCAACCGCCATCACTTCCAACTGTAAATTTACGTACCCAATCACAAGTGGGTAGACTGGAGGTGTCCTGAACGCGACCAAAAGCCCTATGACCCTAAACAGAGGTGATTGTTCTAATTCACCTTCATTGTTTCTAGGAGACAATAATGTCTCCCTGCCGTCCTCTGTTACCGCCAGTGTTCCAGTTATGGAGAAAACAATATACCCGTCGTCTATCGTCGGACGCCTCCTGCCTCACAGGCAGGAGGAGGTCACGGTAGGCCGGCGGGGCTGGTGGTCTAAGGGACACGAGTCACTGAGTCAGTCTTATCTTGGGCTGAGTTTTGTCTGTCCCCAGAGAGCGCCTCTTAACAACGATTAGTCACTCTCTATATACTTCTTTCTTTCTGTCATGACACTGATAAACAGTTTGTGTCATCTCACAATACATTGTTATTGTAGTATGATACATCATCACTCCCGGCTGAAATTGATACTTTCGCCTATCTTTGTCTTCTTTCCTACAGGGAGGGGGGACTATAATGCTAAACAATATATCTTTCTTTTTATAATAATATTAACAACAATATATAACATCACTATTGGTCCCATCATAAACAACAATATTATCATAATACATGTTACTAGTGCTGGCCTCTCCATTCTGGCATCACAGGGAAAAGATCTGATTTTAATTTTGTCACTTTCCCACACACATTACCAATCAACTTAACCTATCAGATAGAAAAACTCACCAATCCAGCCTTCGACCTAATCAACCACCATCTCCTCAACCAACTAATCAACCCAATCAACCACCATTACGCCAATCAACCTAATCACCTAATCAACCACCATCTCCTCAACCAACTAATCAACCCAATCAACCACCATTACGCCAATCAACCAAGAAAACCACCATAACCTAACCCCTCCCTTCTCTACCCCTACGATTCTCTACTGCCTCCCCCCCCCTCGCCGAGCGCCTAGGCTTGAAAGGGCCACCCAGTCACACGCTACACCAAACTGAACCAAATGAAAAAAAAAATTAATAAAAAACTCGTGAGACGTAGAAAAGGTGGTAAGATGAAGCCCCGTCAGCCCTCTACAGATCCAGGAACCATTCATACTTCATCCTGCGCTAAAAGCCTCCACAAGTCATCACCACCGGGTCCTCCAAGGCTTGTTAGGTAGGTCATTACGCCCCTAGGTCTTGGTGGGTGGGTAAGGGTGAGGGAGGGTAGGTAGGAAAGGGGAGGTGTGGGTGTGTAAGGGTGGCTGAGGGTGGCTGAGGGTGGGAGGGTGAGGGAGGGTAAGACAGAAGAAGTCTGTACCTTTTTCCTTTGTTTTTGTTCCTTTTGGAGTTTAAAGTTTCAGTAACACGATTTATAAACAAACTTCATCACCACAGACAAACTTCAACATCTGTGGTGAGGTAAGGTCGAGACTGACTGGCTGACCTCCACAGGATGCACCGCTACTTGGTGACCTCCAGCGAGCATTACCACATCTTGCTGGGTGAGGAGGGAGGGGAGGAGTGCCAGAATAAAGACCTATTGTAGGGCCGAGTTAGGACGTAGGCGGCACCAGTATATCTACAAGGACGCCGCCGGTAGTGCCACATAATGGACGCCAAACCCCCCCCCCTCTCCCCATCCCCCTGCTTGATTTACCACTGCCCTCACCATCACCTACACCCCCCCCTATTTTTAACTCCGGTAACTCTGCGCCTGAGGGAGGGAGACTTCACCTGACGTCAAACAACAAAACATCGAAATGAAGAAAAAAATAAAGAGATCGTCAGAGTAAGTATTTCTCTCTTCACAATATGTCTACAGATAGCATCAGCCTGCAGGGTTTTGCTTGACAGTCGTTCCTTCATATGACAAACAACATCATTGGTCCTTCATTAACTACAACTGGAAGGAAGGAAGGGGGGTGGAGGAGAGGGGGCATTGAAAATCTCATATCTAATCAAGTCACCTCATTGTCAGCCAAGAGGTGTGTCTAACCACGCGACTACAGCAATCACCTCCTGACAATGACCTAACTAAACGCTTACACTCCTCACTAAATGCTGACACTCCATCACGTCCAAATGATTGAATGCTTTCTAATTTAAAGTAGTCGTCAAGGAGTTCAATTTCCGCCATTACAAACTGAGAAGGAAATATTTTCTTTTATCACAAACAATGTGGTGATATAGCGCCTCTGGTGAGCGATGGCTGAAGCTACCTCATGCAGTCTGGTATCATCATCGTCATTATCATTATAATTATCATCATCACTATTAACATTACAGTATCATTATATTACATTCTTCGCGAAACATCTGAAAAAAAAAAAAAAAAACCCATTGAGTGGCATAAGTCTACGGACCAAGCCATCCACATTTAGTTATCCTGGTTTCTTGTCAGGACAGCCCGGCCCTCTGCTGCCTACAGACCTAAACACCTCCTGCAGTTACACGATTTTATCCTCACTAAAACGACACGTCAATCTTCTCGTTCCCTATACCTTCCTCCACCACCCCCGTCCAAAAGAAGTCCAGAACAGACAGACACTCAGACACGGATCATCTACTACCTGTCCCCCCCCACATGTAATTTCTGTCATCTAGTTGAAATAATTACAGGTAGAAAAAGCTTCACTGGTAGATATGGCACGGGGAAAATCCAGACAGATGTTATCGTTAAACAAGATATAAACAGAGGGGATAACAAGGGCAGTTGATAGGGCAAGGGCAGGGCAAGAGGGAGACAGAATGAGATAAAGGGAGGAAGTATTACTGTCCATTAAGGCTCGACTCTCTGGCAGTGGTATCCTTAAGCACAGGTTTATTGCTAACAATTTCGGGTGGTGGGAAGGGCGTGGTTCTGGCCCTGGGGGAAGAATATTACTGTGGTGCTTCTTTCCTCAGCCTCAAGGTATGTCTGTTGGTGCTTCACTGTACGACACGTGTGCTTCACCAGGCAGCTCTACACACCATGCTATCATAATAACGAAAATAAAAGTAGAGGATTTTTACCTGTCAGATTACACCTTGATCTTGTACCGGGGACGCGGAGGGTGTACGTGTAAACATTACCAGCGCTTCAGTCCAATACTCTCGTGACCATCACCACTATAGCCAAGGCGTTATTTCCCCCGTTTAGAATTTAAACTGCTAGTGCTACAACAATCAAACCTTGTCTGTCGCCAAGAAGAACAAAATTCATCAGCATTGTGAGGCCCATCATCCAGGACTTATGGCCCAGAAATGTCTCCCCTCACAGCCTCCAGGACTTGTGGTTCCAGTTTTGTCTCCGCCTTGAATCCCAGAATTTATGGTCCAGACATGTGTTTCCTTACCTTCCACGACTTATGATTCTGACATGTCTCTCTCTTAAATTCCAGAACTCGTTTCCTACTCAATAATCAAGGTTTGTGGTTCACATTTTTCTGTCCCCCAACTTCCAGATCCCAGAGTCTCCCAGTCAACTGCCAGACTCGTGCTACAGACTTTTCTCCCCCTCAACGTCGAGGGCCCGAGGTCTTATCCTTGTCTCCCAATCAACTCTTAGAACATATGATCCTATTCTTGTCTCCTACTCAGTTTTCACGTCCTGAGGTGCCAAATCCCTCAGCTTCTCCTTCCCAAGGAGCTGTACCTTCAGGATTCTCTTCTATTCCCCACCACCAAGCCTTATCAGCCACCCATCTCCCAGAATTGTGTGGCCACCTGAAACTCGTGATTGATAACTTTCCGCGCCACCTGAGTCCTTCCAGCCACGCAGCCACTTCCGAAATCCAGAGGAAATTGTTTGAGCTTGTTACTAAACTGGGCTCTTGGTTAGAAACGTTGAAAGAAAAGTTATGTAGTTTAAACAAACTTCACACTAAGTTGGGGATGGAAAGTAAGAGAGACGTGGAACGTTGCTTTGTCTTCACCCAAGAAAGCTGCCGTGACTTCAACCACGGAAGCTGCCGTGTTCTGAAAAACGGCAACTGACGTGTCCAAAGACACGTCAGTTGCAGTGTCCAAAGACACGTCAGTTGCCGTGTCCTCAGCCATAATAAGTAGCCCCGTTCAGAATACACACGGAAGATGTTAAGAGCTTCAGGATGTAAATAAAAATAAGACGCTTAGCTGGCGAAAGTTTTAACTTGTTCACTCTGAAGCAAATTAAAATCTTAAACGTAAACTTGGTGAGACACAAGCATATATGTCGGTACTGTTGTGTTGTACTGGACGACCCACAACACAACACAACACAACACAACCGTCATCAAGAGAAATACAAATAGATAATGAAGTTCCTCGAGACAACAGATGTTAATATTCAAAACTACTTTTTTTTTTCAACTAAACACATTATAGATTACCGAGATGCTAACATTGTATTTTGTGGTCGATAGATTTGCTATGTTTCTAAAAAAAAAGTAATAATATATAGCCTATAGGTACGAGTGTATATATTCTACGTACTGACCATTAAATAATTCCTACTGAAACCGCTTATACAACTTCAGACTCATCCCTGTAACATGACACTTACTTATAACTTACTAATACATGTAACTTACACATGACAAACACACTGGACCACACCACACTCAAGACAACAACACACTGGACCACACCACACTCAAGACAACAACACACTGGACCACACCACACTCAAGACAACAACACACTGGACCAACACAGGACCACACCACACTCAAGACAACAAACACACTGGACCACAACACACTCAATACAACAACACACTGACCACACCACACCAAGACAACAACACACTGGACCACACCACACTCAAGACAACAACACACTGGACCACACCACACTGGATCACACCACACTCAAGACAACAACACACTGACCACACACTCAAGACAACAACACACACCACACCACACTCAAGACAACAACACACTGGATCACACCACACTCAAGACAACAACACAATCACACCACACTGGACAACAACACACTGGACCACACCACACCTCACACTGACCACACAACACACTGGACCACACCACACTCAAGACAACAACACACTGGACCACACCACACTCAAGACAACAACACACTGGATCACACCACACTCAAGACAACAACACACTGGATCACACCACACTCAAGACAACAACACACTGGACCACACCACACTCAAGACCACAACACACACGACAAACTGCACTGAGGTGAGGTGTAGTCACGACACAACAACACTACTGTTTGGGGGGAGGGAGGGAGAGAGTTAAAGAAAACTTAAGGAAGAATTTATTGGGGGTCTTAAAAGAAACTGAGAACTAAATGGCTGGTGAGGGCGACCGGTGGCAGCACGACCAGGGGAAAAAAAAGGAGAGAGGATTGCCGTTCCTTCCTTCCTCTTGCTGAATGGTTCTTTACTCAGCCCACAATCACTCTCCTTCGCCATTTGGTGGTCTGCCACTCACTGTCCCTGCACGAACCGCTCCTCTCCCCCGATTTTTCTATATTCTTTTCCCACGTCATCTTTCTCTCGACCTCGCCCTCCTTTACACCATTTTCTTTTCATCTTCTGCACACCTGATGTATTTCCCCTCATCCTGTTATAGACTCCAACACCACCACACCATCACCAACACACACACCTTCCCTCTCCTCCTTACCATTACATCCATCAGTCCCTGCACCCATGATTTACTCCGCCCCTCACACCATCCCTCTCCCTTCCCTCCTCTTGCACCTCATTACAAACTTTTCAACCAGATTTGTGGAGATTTTCGCTTTGTGGAGACCTTGGTTCGTGGAGACCTTGGAGACCGTAAAGACCTTGGAGAACTTAGCTTGTGGTTTAAATAAAATTACCCATTAAACCGTTTATTGGGTAATTTTATCTGTTTTGTTTAACGATTGGAAAGTTTGGCGGCGTTTCGTGTTCATAAAGACCAGTGGCATCGAAGGTATGTATACAGACAGACAGACAGACAGACAGATACACCACTTCGTTTAAAACAGGGAGGTAAAAACGACACCGTCACAGAAGCCCCGAGCGTCCCGAGTTAGGCAAGGGTGGGAGTGTTGAGTTTACTGCGGTTTACTACCCAAGTTAGGATCTGTAGGTATCAGCACAAGAAGCGACCTTCCTGGAGTTTAATTAAATTCTTGGCCACTATTTCGTCCACTCGTAAATCCAGTCTGTTGAAAAAAATATTTTCTTCTTCCTCCTTCTCCTCTTACTCTTCTCTTGATAAATACCCTCTTTCTCCTACTCCCCTCTTGAAAAATAGTCACCCCTCCTCTTGAAAAATACCCTCTTCCTCCACGGTACTCTTACTGCTGTGACCACTAATGACTTCTCCATCTGGACGCAGGACAGACGAGCAGTTTTTGTCACAGCTGCACCACTCACCGCCTGTACATAGTGGTAAGACCGAGACTGAGTTCCCACCTCTAGTGCAGCAGATAATAAGACTTGGGTTTTATTTTTTGTCCAGTTGGTCTTTTTCTTATGTTTGTTGGAGAAACACTGACGCGCGAACATACATACATACATACATACATACATACATACATCCATCCATCCCTTCCTCTCTCCAATAACAGCCATCCAATTCTCACCAACAACAATCATAACTCGCTCCCTCCAACAAGAGCCGCCACCCCCCTCCTCCTCCCCCTCTCCTCCTACGTCCCTTCTTGACCATCAGTATCCAGTAGTCATCCCTCCCTATCCATCCCGGCCAAAAATAACCCTCTTCCTCCTCCTCTTCCTTCCGCCTCCTCCACTCTTTCCAAATCAATAACTGCCATCGCCATTGTTTTATTTCATTATCCTTCCTCTCGTAAGCTCAGTGTAGGATCTACTCAGCGTGTTGTATCGAGAGACATCAAGGTGAGGAAGGAGACATTTCCATGATCTTCTCCTCCATCTTGTCCACACCGACTTCCTCCTTTCCACCACTGCTCTCTACTTCTTCCTCCTCTCCCTCTTCCTCACGTTAGGTTTTTGTCTGCTTCCACCCTACGATCATTACTTCCCCCAACCTCTATTTTTTCTCTCTCTCTTTCTTTTTTTTTTCTTTCATTCTCATCGTATCTGTTTCAATTTGTTACAACTTCTATCACATATCCATTGTCTCCCCCTATTTCTTTTTTTTTTCATTTCTCTCCCCATCCTGTCTGGTAGTCCTCACTATTTCCATTGTATAATATCCCTCGCCTCCCCCTACCGCTCTTCTCAATCCTTCCTAGAACACTGTCCTTCTCCCCTCTTCCGGTTTTAGCCCTCACCACCCTCGCCTCCTGCCTTGGCTTTAACCCGCCTCGCCTCCCCTCCCCTCACACACACACACACACACACACACACACACACACACACACACACACACACACAAACACACGGAACAAGATCCTTTCAAGTCATTTTCCTCTTTGTCTTCTATTCCTCCTCCTCCTCCCCCTCTTCCTCCTCCTTCCGTATCCATTATTTTTTTCTTTGTTTTCGTCCCCTTCATCATTATCGATTTCTTCTCCCTCCTCGTTGACTGCCTTGTTCTCTCTTCGTCTCTTAATGGTGATTATTACATCATTATTGTCTCTTATCCTCCTAGTGGCTGCTGTGATGATGATGGATAGTTCAGTTTATTCTCTGTTGTTGACGACCGTGACGACCAGAGTTACTATAAAGACTCTCACAGGAACACAAGACCAGGTCACTCTGTCCATACACCTTTCCTGTCGTTGTCACCTTTCCTAAGACACGACAACCCCAAGGCAATTAAACGCTCAACCTGCCAGTCATTAACACCTGCTCCCGCCACACGCCGCCGCATTACCTTGTCACCACAGAGAGAGAGAGAGAGAGAGAGAGAGAGAGAGAGAGAGAGAGAGAGAGAGAGAGACTGAACATTACAACATGTAGTCATCCAATATCACACCCACTGACAACTTTACCCCACCACCCACAATACCCACTCCACCCACCCACCCACCCACCCACCACCACGCCGGCCGACACCAGATCACCTTTAAAGCCCCCAGCCACCCCGGAAGGCCTCACAGCAGCCGAGTTATTACCAGCACTGATGTATGACCACTGTGACGGCTTGTAAACAACTCTACTTGGATTATCATACTCAGCCTCTCAACACACATGACACGGTCCAGCACTTTCCAGACTGGGAGTGTAACTGGATGAAGAGAAAGAAGAGGAAGAGGAGTCTATGATCCCTCCTCCCTTTGTTTTCCAGATTCCAGGGAGTAGCGGAGGCACCCTGGAAACACAAACACACACACCAACACACACACACACACACACACACACACACACACACACACACACACACTAACGTAACTATATGTCTAAAAAATAATATCGGTATCGTATTATAATTGCGTCATACTAAAGTTCCCCGACAGACAGACAGACAGAGAGTATCATTATATCCTAACATGGTTTCCAAAATCTCAGGATATAAAATCATTTCGTTCTGGAATAATTATTTGTTGGGAGAAGAATAATTATACTCCATGATATAATTATAGACCAAGGAGACTATTTATACACCGACATATAATCCTGACACTAATTATTTTCCTTGATATATTTATAACCCAAGATACAATTAAAGCCTAGGAGACTAATTATACACCTTGATATAATTATGGACCTAGGAGATCAATTATACACCTTGAGAAAATTATGGCCTCAGGAGACTAATTACACACCTTCATATAATTATGGCCCTCGGAGACTAATTATACCCCTAGGAGAGCAATTATACCCCTAGGAGACTAATTATACGCCTAGGAATTATCTTGGCCACACGCTCCCGGATCCTCGCTCGCCTCTCGGTCGCGAATACCGTTGACAGAGCCTCATAGGGTAACGCCCCTGCCTCCCTTTACCAGCCAGACTGTTGTGCTTAAATAACATGGTGTGTGTGTGTGTGTGTACTAATTCAGAAAGCTACAGTGGGTTGCGTGACATCAAACAATAAATTTAATACACAAGCAGGGATCAACTGTAGTTCCTGGAGGTCGCTGTCACCTGCCACCTACCACTACACTACCTCCTGGCTTACTAATACCACCAGTTTAAGTCGTCTTTACATTATCAGCTTCACACACACACACACACACACACACACACACACACACACACACACACACACACACACACACACACACACACACACACACACACACACACACACACACACACACACACACACACACACACACACACACACACACACACACACACACACACACACACACACACACACACACACACACACACACACACACACACACACACACACACACACACACACACACACACACACACACACACACACACACACACACACACACACACACACACACACACACACACACACACACACACACACACACACACACACACACACACACACACACACACACACACACACACACACACACACACACACACACACACACACACACACACACACACACACACACACACACACACACACACACACACACACACACACACACACACACACACACACACACACACACACACACACACACACACACACACACACACACACACACACACACACACACACACACACACACACACACACACACACACACACACACACACACACACACACACTTTTCTTTTCAACTGCTTCTTCTCGTATATTTCTCTCAGGTATACAATGTTTTCCCCACCCCTTCCCTCACACACTCTACACACACTAGGGGAGATCCACACATTGTGAACACCGTAAGTACAAAAGCGTTCAGCCCCATTCATACTTTTCCCTTACTCTGAACACCTCACACCCTACCTCCCCCACCCTCTCTGCTGGTCCACACCCTTCCCCCTGCTGGTGCACACCCCCTACCCCCTCCCTGCTGGCCCACACCCCCTTTACCTGCACCACCAAATATTGACGCCGAATAGAACAAAAAATCAACAAATACACAAAACTACAAGAATGGGGCAGAAAACAAACTCTTCATCACCTAACAAAAGACTACAGAAAACGTCGCCCAGATTATAATCACAATAACACCTGTAACATATATATATACACCTGTAACTTATACCTGTACTCATTAAAAGCACAACATGGTCTCCTAACTCAAACAGTGACTCAGGGACAGCAAGGAGAACGGACATCAACTTGGCCAGAATCAATACTACCAAAGCACTCCCATCAAATATTGACCGTCTCTCTCTCTCTCTCTCTCTGGTCTAGACGTACCCCAGTTCTTCAGCTACTCAACAGCCTGATAAGCTCTCCTATATAACCCTATTACCACTCTGCCAGCTGTACACATTAGTGATATGTTTACTCGTGTTTGTTGACATGAGGCACAAGACAATATAATACACATAAAAATAGAGTAAATATCAGTATACTAGATCAACATAATCAAGAACACATTTAAATATACATAATACAATATATAATAAAACAAGGAAAAAAACACATCATACAAATACTCAGTAATATCCACAAAGTATTCAAGAATATTTACAGTCTCAATACCAAATATTTCTCCATTTCATATCTTCTTATGGTAATGAATCTTACAAAAAAAAACAACTCCTGGACTGTATATAGTATTAACTCCTTCAATACAGTAACGTCACTTTTAATCTCGTATTTCGCCAACGCCAGACGATTTTATTCAGCTCAGAGGCGACCCGATACACAAGAAGTTAAACCAGCAATCGATCACTTATCAACTTTGTAGTGACATTAGAAACAAAAATGTACACCAATTGACAAGGATCTTTGCAGTATGTGGGGAGAGGTAAGGTGGTGTGTCCTGTCCTTACACCACAATAACGTCCCATTTGCCAACTGAGGACGCCATAGTACACCATTATATGACCAATACTTGCAGGAGACGAGACCCGTTATGTACACTCGCTAGGAGACACAAGGAGGTGGTGGCGACAGGACAGATAACAGTCACATACTCGCTACCACATCGACACCTGGTGACCTAAACTGACTGCTGTGTGTGCATGAGTGTAAGTGAGTGAATGAGTGAGTGGTGTGAGTGAGTGAGTGTTAGTAGAGTGAGTAAATGAATGAGAGTGAATTATTGGCTCAGTGAGTGCGTGAGCGAATAAACCCAAAAGTGTTTCTAAAAAAAAACTTATGTGTAAGTGTTATGGTCAGTATGGTTGTGTGTGCAGCAGGAATTACAAGAAGTTATTAAGAGAGAGACACTGACCTTCTCCCCTTACTACAGCCGGCGGTGGGGACAGACTCCATCGCCCTGAGAGGTAAACTAAACAATAACTAAGTTTAACACCACGATGCAACGGGGGGGGGAGGGGGGAGAAGGAGGAGGAGGAGGAGGAGGAGGAGGAGGAGGAGGAGGAGGAGGAGGAGCGGCAGTAATCTTAGCCGAGAGTGATATGACGAGTCCCCTGGCACGTGCAGACTAGACCGGACCAGCAAGGTGATGCCATGGTGGTTGCTCCTCTGACTCACCCCTTCCCTCCCCCCTTCTTCCTCCTCTTTTTCCTTTTCTTCTTTTTTCCTCCTCATCCTCTTCCACCTGTTTCTCTTCTCCTTCTCTTTCCTCCTCTCCCTCTTCTTCTTTTCCTCCTCCTCCACCCAAACTAACTCCCAAATCGCCTCCTTCACCCAATCTCCACTCTTCATAGTCTGCGAACCCCAAGAGTAAAAATAAATTTATAATATACAGTTTTAATAATCACCTACTACCGTTTCAAGGAGGAGGAGGAAGAGCAAGAGCAGAGGAAGGAGGAGGCGGAGGAAGAGCAGGAGGAGGAGGGGAAGTAGTAGACATCAATAAACATACGGGAAACAGAAACTGACAAAAATAATCATCTTTGGTGGGTCTCAAGTAACACATATAGTACAGGTGTGTTACATATAGGGGAAGGAAAGGTTGGTGGGGGGGGATCCAACTGTAGAGATGAGGGGAAACTCGGGCAAGATTTAGACTTTTTTTTTCCCACCTCTTTATGTCTTTATTCTCGTGAATTTCTTGGAAGTCAGATAGATATTTATTTTTCAGGTTAAATGATAAAAGTTAGATAAAGGGAGATAAGACGGAAGTGAGAGGAGAATGTAAACAAAAAAATGAACACAAAATGGCAACAGGTGAGAGAAGATAAAATAAAAATAAAGTGTCTCTCTCTCTCTCTCTCTCTCTCTCTCTCTCTCTCTCTCTCTCTCTCTCTCTGTTGCCATAACTATACTTGGCCAAAACCAGGTCAGCTGAGGGGAGACGTGTCCATGAATCTGGTAGGCTGGGCTGAGGGTGAGGGGAGGCTATACCATTAGTGGATTCTGGTCTATGAACCGAATCAGGTCAGAGCGAGGGGAGGCAGCCATATAAAGGGAATGGGTCTATTGCTCGTGCCATTAAAATAAATAAAAAGTGCCACGGTGAACGGAGAGCGGGCAATCCTTCGTCTGGTTGGCGTAGCTTATGCAATCGCGGTGCCGTAAGGGTGGAATAGAACGCCAGACGCTGTTTAATGATCCCTCCTGGCGTTGCCGTTTTCATGGAAGCACAGGTGAACCACGTCAGGTTATGGGAGAGAGGTGGAAGAGGAATTACGCACGTACAATACCAGGAGAGAAGAGGAGAGGAGAGGAGAGGAGAGGAGAGGCGAGGAGAGGAGAGGAAGTAACCCACAGGCAAAAAACGCAATACATTCTTGATTCAGGACCCATGGAGACCAGGCCACCGGAACCTCATTTTCTGCACAATTAAGCCACAAAAGAACTATCCCAGGTACACCACGGTGAATGTGAACCACCTCGCCGACCTCAGACGACGATACAAAAGCCATGACCGAGGATAAAAAAAAAACGAAAACAATAGTTATTATACCTAAAAGACGGTTCACCTCACTGCATCTAAATGGTACAGTAATTACAGGTAAGATGCAATTATAACACCTTTACACTGAGGATTCTATAAGTTATTTGGAAGTTATTCGTGAAGAACACTAAAAATTGAGTGGTGGTTCGGCAGTCGCATCTACAGCTGAAAAACAGAGTTAAGGACAGAGTTAAATGAGGAGGATAACAAATGGGAGAGAGAGAGAGAGAGAGAGAGAGAGAGAGAGAGAGAGAGAGAGAGAGAGAGAATAATTGGGTCAAACTGGGTCACTGACAAGTTTCCGAGTTTACGGGCCAAAGGTGACCTCTTCTTGGCTTCCCCTTACCTCTTATGACCTTCCCTCACCAGCAGAAACACAACGCAGCAGCAAGACGCAACCTCCCCCTTTTCACCCAGCCAGCAGACGCCAGACACCAAACAAACCCTAAAACCAGACACCAAACACATTCCTACCAGCAGGCACCAACACCCCCACCAAAGCAGCAGGCTTTTCCTCCCCACCAAGCAGCAGGCGCACACCCCTCCCACCAAGCAGCAAGCGCCACACACCTCCCAACAAGCAGCAGGAGCCACACCCCCTCCCCAACAAGCAGCAGGAGCCACACACCCTCCCCATCAAGCAGCAGGCGCCACCACCCCCCTCCCCAACAAAGCAGCAGGCGCCACACCCCCTCCCCATCAAGCAGCAGAGCCACACCCCCTCCCCCAACAGCAGCAAACGCCACACACCCCCTCCCAACAAGCAGCAGGAGCCACACACCCCCTCCCCAACAAGCAGCAAGCGCCACACACCCCTCCCCAACAGCAGCAGGAGCCACACACCCCCTCCCCAACAAGCACACCCCAACAAGCAGCAGGCGCCACACACCCCCTCCCCATCAAGCAGCAGGCGCTACACACCCCCTCCCAGTAGCACCCCGCCACCAGCACGCACCAGACACATTACTACCTTCCAGCACGATATTTTACAATGCATCACACGGTGTCATGTCTACCGATCAATCCAGCTGTGAAACTTGCCATTCCTCCCCGGGTGGTGGTACTCTTTAGGTACACACATGCCCGCAGCAGTAAGAACAACCGTGTTACCCCTACCACCACTAACAACATCAATGCCATCACCATCCTCACGCTAATCACTATTATTCTTTACTCACGTCACTACTAATGAAACACCCACCAACACAGCAGCCACCAACACCATCACCACCACTAACATCACTCTAGTTCTGTAGTGTAATTTGGTACAGGTGTGCTATTTATTAATGTCTCTAATTTCAGCGTGTGTACAAGACTATGTTAAACTTCTGAATAATATACAAGTACCGTTATCATTTTGAGAACTCCATTTACCTATAATAATGTTTTGTTTATTAATTCATATGATACAGGTACACTCACTCCAACGTTTATCTCTTACGCAGGTGTACGATGAATTTCAAAATGAACACCGCGATTCCTGTTGTCTTCGTCCGTTGTGTCATATTGTGTTGTACAAAATCGTAAAGACACTTTTTAGAGAGAGTGAATAATGAATTTTCACTTGCATGTAATATTGGCCTACTTAAAACAACACTTAAGAGCCAGTGAACAAAGGCACCTGTTCCTCCAATTACCTGACAAACAGTGTTGCCAGGCAGGTGAAGGGGTGTGTGGAAGTGAGGAGAGCGTGTGGAGGAGAGGGGCGTGTGGGGGTGAAGGGGCATGTGGAGTTAGGAAGGCGTGTGGAAGTGAGGGGCGTGTGGAAGTGAGGGGGTGTGAGTGAGGGCGTGTGGAAGTGAGGGGGGCGTGTGGAAGTGAGGGGGCGTGTGGAAGTGAGGGGGCGTCACCACCACCTAGCGCTACCATTGACACCACCACTATCACCACCAAATGCTACCACCGACGCTACACCACCACTACACCTTTCATCAACGCACTTCCAATTATAAATGAAAGTGTGGCTATTGCATTACGTCCTCAATTCTTTCAACTAAAATCACATAATTTGTGTAAAAAAAAATCCTTTGCTTTCATCCAGGCTAAATATCTATGACACTTTTAATTAGACCAATTCAGTGGCTTGAGTCCATTAATAATTTGGACTCGATTTCAGTTTTTGTATGAAATATTCCAAGAATTTATCATAATGAAACTAAAAACAAAATTAATTAATCCGTGCGGTAGATTCTTTGAAATTAATTTTTATAACCATTAAGACCTCACACATAGTTCACGATACACACTAATTGCTCGTTATAGTTAATATTTTTTCCCTCTGCGACCATTGAGGAGCTGTATCTAGTGTAGAGAGAGTTGCATTTTTCCCGCCACCTACAAAATCATTTCATTAGCGAGTTCTATTTGTAAGCCCATGAAAATAAAATCTCAGAAAAGGAAAAATATTAACCTACTACAGCTACAGTGATAATAATAATAGGTAGTCGACTAGACGAAGAACAGACTGCCTGGAGAGACACAGATGGTAGCAGCAAGATTCACATCACTCACACGACAACACAACAATACAAGCGACGACCCAACACAATGTCTCAATCAAGCGTTGCTGAGTTTAGTTCAGGCTTCCAGAGAGACGCCAAGGGCTCCCTCCATCCCTTTCTCCTTACTGTATGCCGACTGCTTCTGCCCCCTCCCTCCCCTACACACACACACACAATCAAAGGGGTTTACCACACTAATCTAATTCTCCATCACCAGCCCACACCACCGAGGAACTACACCGGGTGATGCCTATCAAAAAAGTTATAATCTAGTTTGTCACCTTTTAACTCCTACAACACAATAGCTTTTGGGGTTTGTGTCATGTATAACTGAAATTGACAGCTACAATGCCATACCTTAAGTGACAGCTACAGTGCCATATCTAAATTGACAGCTACAGTGCCATACCTTAAGTGACAGCTACAGTGCCATACCTAAAGTGAGAGCTACAGACGACACTGACCACCTTACTAAAGCTACACCACAGATACACCTTGTACGACAGATCCTCACCACACCAGCCTACGAGTACACTCCTTCACCAAGACTTCAACCATTGACCACAGTTCTAATTAACCATCTCTCCCTCTCCTGCCACAATGTTCCACTGAAGAAGAAGAAGAAGAAGAAGATTCCTTTCTCTCGATGGGGATGAATTTAGCTCTCTCCAGTATCCAAGCACTCGTGAAATGAAGCCTCCAATCTCTATGACTTATCCCTGTATCTGGAAGCTCACCCCTCACATTCCTATCCTCAAGACCCAAATTCAACTCCTTATCGCAACTCTATCCTCACGATCTTCTCCTCGCACACTTCCCCTTCACGTACTTTTCCTCATGCATTCCTCCTCACGTGTCTCTCCTCACTTCAACACCTCCCGTACAAAACCTCTCTTCACGGTTTCTCTCCCCGTGATCAACTCCCCGTGTGTCACCTTACAATTCCCCAACGTACTTTCTCCTCACGCCCCTTTTCCTACCCCTGTCCTTCCCCGCCCATACTCCTCCTCTTCAGCTTCCTCCTTCTCCTGCTCTTCCCTTCCTTCTCCTCCATCTCTTGCCACCCCTCTCCTACTCCTCCTTCTCTTCCCTCTTCCTCCTCCTACTCTACCCATCCTCTTGCCCTACCCATCCTCTTACCATTCCCATCCTCTTGCCCTACCCAGCCTCTTGCCTTACCCATCCTCTTGCCATTTCCATCCTCCTCCTCCTCTTCGCCAGCCGGGAGCTACAACATTACCACTAAACAAATCAAACAATCCAAACAATGTTTAGACTTAGTAACCATTAGGCTCGTGGTGCACCAGGAAGCAGGCACGGGAACCAAGTGCCATTGTGCTGCTTCCAGGTGGTGGTACAGCCAGGTAGCGGTACAGTCAGGTGGCGGTACAGCTTGTCGATGATGAAGCCAGGTGGCGATACAACCTGACCTAGACTAGTCTGACCAACGGTAGTGCTTTCTTTGGTACTGTAATAGTAGTGCTGTCGAGGATCGGCGCCCAGGTCGATACAGGTGGCGCCGAGGACCCCCTGGCCACCACTCCATGACGACCTCCGTCCACCGGGGGGAGCAGCGCCACGCCCCCCGCCACGCTGCACAGAGTTCACGCTCACGAAAGTAACTTATGAAGTTTACGGGGTTACACTGACCTCACTGAAGTAAACTGGGGCGAAATTCAAGTGTGATTTACGGGGTTACTGCAGCAAGGGGACGGTACTCGTGGCTACACACCATGTGGGGGTTACACTAACAAGTGTATTTCAAAGACCTGCAGCTACTGACACTGACGGAGGCTATAGTTAACAACGGCCAGCGATTGTGATCACCACACTGATGTGTTGGGGGGGACAGGACACACCTCACCAGGATCAACACACAGTGGATTCTCCTTACTGGTGACCAACGCAACAGAGACAGGGACCATTATTACAGTTTCCTCTGGTAAACGTTTAAGGCCTCAATACCGGGTACTAATAACACCTGCCGCTGACGTCGCCACCAGGAGGGTTGACACACGACATCGCTCACGGAGTTCGTGACTTTAACTCGCTGTTGAGGGTCACGGAAGAGGGGGGGGGCTCACCACTGCTACGTGAAGCCAAGCTTGTAACATGTAATTACTGCAAATGGAGCATTGATCGTCCCGCCAGAGCAACTCGGGGTATAGGGACCTGCGGCGGCTCCAGCTCTGCCTCTACCCGCCACAACATTCTCGATATCAGAGGGAATATTGGCCCAGTAATCCGATACCAGATTGGGTGCAACGGGTTCGAGTCGGGTAAGCGTCGGGCGTGCTGTTATTGGTGATTGAATTCCACATGGATTAATGGCAGGTGTTAGGGGACTCCTCTAGAGCCACACATATCCAGCCCTCCCTCCATACACCCACTAGTTGACTCACATAGACTGGATAAAAAAAAAAAAATTACCCCAACCTTCAAATAAAACATATATATACTAACAGGACTATAAGACACCATGATATATATGAAGAACAACATATAAGGATAACACATAAGAGAATGATATAATAGCATGTTATTACTGGTACAGGCGGGAATGTGAGGTGACGTGACCAGACCTCACATCGACCCTCCTCTCACCTGCTATATATATATACAAACTGTGCCGCTGTTTCTAATATTCTGCCGCGTTAATAAAAGGTGTCGGGGAAATCCAGACGTCAGAGGGCGAGAGTTAGTGGCGCAGAGGTGTGTGTGTGTGTGACGGCGCCCGAGCTCCATCATGATCACAGTGTTGCAGACGGACGCCAGAAATAGAAAGTTATAGATCGCCGATGAATAGTTAAAAAAAAAAAAAAAAGTGGGATTTTCAATGTGGTTGGTGTGTGTTCGCGCATGTAAGTGGTTGGTGTGTGTGTATGTGTATTCATGTGGTGGTGGTGTGTGTATGTGTATTCATGTGGTGGTGGTGTGTGTATGTGTATTCATATGGTGGTTTATGAATTCGTATACATGTGCGTGTGTTCTATGAGTTAATGTTAATATTCTTTACTTTCTTACGGATTCTGATATATATATTCTCCTTATGTACGTCCTTGATATGATAAGTCTAATACTGATGGTAAAAAACAACAAATGAAAGACGTCGTAGAAAAAAAACAAAATTACTGATGAAAAAGTAAATAAGAAAAACATTAATGATAAAAAAAAACATTAATTACGAGTTTGTTCAGGATTAGTCAGGGAGTTGGACAGAGAGTAGTGATAAGGTATAAACAAATGTTAATGGTAAAGTTGACAGTGAGAGAAATAAATATAGCTTTATTAGTTAACGCTATATAGAAGTGAGATAAATATAGCTTTACTAGTTAACGCTATATAGAAGGGAGAGATAAATATAGCTTTACTAGTTAACGCTATATAGAAGTGAGAAATAAATATAGCTTTACTAGTTAACGCTATATAGAAGTAAGAAATAAATATAGCTTTACTAGTTAACGCTATATAGAAGGGAGATATAAATATAGCTTTACTAGTTAACGCTATATAGAGGTGAGAAATAATATAGCTTTACTAGTTAACGCTATATAGAAGGGAGATATAAATATAGCTTTACTAGTTAACGCTAATTATTCAATAGAGATAACTGTAGAGGTAGGAGGACCAGGAGAAGGCAGAGACTGGGGATGGATAAATGAAAACAAAAGTTGTGGTCCTTTGAGAAATAAACAAATCTACACTGTATGAGGATTGGGAAGAGGGGCCGAAGAGGTTGGGAGTGGAGGGCCGTGGTCGCCAGCCCTCAGACATGGGGATGACACCTTGGCTGACTACTGCACTGTACATGTTTACAGACGGCTATATAATAAGAAGGAAAATGGTTCACAAAGCAGAATATTCGACGACATCAATTTTTATCGAATTTGTTGGAATGTTTGTGTTGTGAGTAAGAACCCGCGACAGGAAACTTAACATCACGGATATGAGTGTGAGGAGGGGGGTGGGGGAGCGGCGACCCCTCAAGCAGCGACAGAGATGTGGTTACACTTGAGGGTACGTTGAGAGGTCCCTGTGCTAGCCCTCAAGCGATAACCGAGATGTGGACCGCACGTGATTATCCGCTGGGTTGTACCTATGCCAGCCCTCAAGCGGTGATTAGTATATGGCCCGCACGTGCAGAGCCGTCGGGGGGTACGTGTGCCAGCCCTCAAGCGGTGGCTGTGGCCAGGGGAGCACCACGGTGCCTCCCTCGCCAGTTTCCCAGTGACGCTCTTGGCAAAGGTCACGAGTCATGACTCACACGGGAGCACCGCAGGCGCCAGCGACCCTCACCACAGAGTCTAAAGCAAGAAAACGAGACAAAACCGATAAAAAAGAGAAAAAGGAATAGATATAAAATAAAGTAAAATTTATCGTCGAGAGAATGTATGAGGAAGACAGGAAACGGAAACTACCATGATGTAGGAACCAAAGCCAGCTGGCAGGGGGTCCGGCCTCTTGTATGACACGTTATATGTTTCCTGTACCGGGGGGCGTCTAGTACCACCAGATTATCGCTGCAATGTGGACGTCGTTTTGGCCAATTCCCTCGAGCCGCAGCTTAAGTGAGTAAGTTCAGTGGCTTCTCACATTATCTTTTTAGAATCCGGACCCAAAAACAGTCAAAGTGAGGTCGAGTGTTAGGGAGGAAGGGGGGGGAGGAGCTGTGACTCACTCGCTAACATACACACCACACCGTGGGAGCTGAAGCATTACTCACACCAGCTCGAGGAGAACACGAGAGAGGACGACAGACCAGACGACCTGGAAACTATAGGAAACATTATCACACCACTTCAACACGGGACCCTCGACCTTATCACCATAGAAAGAGGGACATTTTCCTGAAACTCCGTATTGCTTTTTTTATGATCCAACTCTGGCTCAAAAACTGGCCACAGAAGCTAATAACGGCTGAGTTACAAGCTCTCGCGCGCCAACAAATTCGAGACTATGCCAAGAAAGTGCCAATAAGGCTACATTAAATCATCGACATATTGTTGCCTAAGACATATTAATTCCCCCCCCCAACACACACCTAACACCACTCGTCTTATCTCCTACACCAAACATCGACTCATAGCACCGTCCCCAGAGGCCCTTGATACACTACTAACAGCTTATACTTATTATAATTACGTCTTTAAGCACTTGGGTACGGGATCCTTTCTGTGTTGAATTAAATCGTCGTGGCGTCCCCGTAGTGAAGGGGTTAAGGGCAGGAGGGACCGTAAGCCTTATCTCCTCCTCCTCCACACTACTGCCCAGCATTTTGTCTTCAGCCACGACAAAGAAACGAGGGTGAGAGTTTGAGTCAAGGAATGAGAGAGAGAGAGAGAGAGAGAGAGAGAGAGAGATGTCCTACTAAGGAAGCCAACAGCACGCGTGTCCCTGCCCTGGTCTTCTCATAGTCCCTGGAGTCTTCTTCTTCTTCTCTTTCTCTCACACTCTCTCAACCGTCTCCTCTGAGCCCAGCTAAAACTTCTCGGATTTTCTAAAACTTGCCCCCCCTCCCCCTCCCTTTTTTCCGGTTTTTCCTCATAAAATCCTGGACGGTGGTGCAATGTGGCCGTGTTTCACCATCTCAGTCACGTCTCTGTCCTGATGAAGCGCGACAGAGGTGACACCAGTGACCAGAAGCCTTCCCCCCCCTCCCCAACACGACCACTGGTATAGCCACTAAGTCACACGTGAACACATATGGGTAAATAAATAGATGACACACACACACACACAAAATGCCTATTATAAACTACACCAAGAAACAAACTCCAACAAAACAGCCATAACAAAACAAAACAAAAACAAGAAAACAACAATAAACACTAATTTTATATAGACGCCAAACACCCAGACCTTCCCATTACAAATGACAAGATGTTTGTTTACTTTCCACAACACGAGAGACATAAACATCGACTAGTCCCTCCTCTTCCATCATCGGTGACTGAAACGAATGAAATCTGCACTGTCACACCCATAGAGTTTCAGATCACACGAACCCACTTGATAAAAAAACAAAAGTCTCCCTTAGGTGTGATGATAGTTTAAGCCACTGGAAAACACAAACGTCTTACAGGTTGGGAAGGCGAGGACGATAGCTCTTGACGATATATTATGAATTTATGTGATTATTTACGATCACATAACACAACGAGGCTCTGCTGCTGCTAGTTGGTGTAGGTTTATGGGGCTCTGTTGGGGTCTATCATCCTCAGGAGGGGGTGATGGGGGGTGATGGGGCTGAGTAGGGGTGATATCTCTCTCTCTCTCTCTCTCTCCCTATGGCACTTACTGTATAAACCAACAGTTAATATAGTTCATCGTAACACACACACACACACTACAACCATCAACCCTTCACTCACTACCTACCACTATCACCACAACCATCATCAACCCCCCCCACTCAACACCACCACTACCACCACCCCCCCCCCCAAATAGCTGGAATAATGAGCCCCCCCTCAACCCCTGCTTGATCAATATTGCTTGGTCTGTGTTCACTGAATTGTTGCAGGGTGGGTGCGTCTCTGCCTGGGGGAAAGGGGAGGGGAACTTGAACCTTTTCCTTGGGGAGGGATAAAGGGATACTGGAGGATTAGGATGTTTCTAAGGAGGTGGTAAGGATCAGCTAGGTGGGAGGAAGGGGGTAGGATGGGGGGGGTGGGATGCAGGGAGAGGGTTGGGAAAATATATAGGGATAGGGAAAAAGTTGGGGAAATTCATGTGGGCAGAGAAAGAGTTGGGGAAATTTATGGCGACAAGGGAGGTGGTTGGGAAAATTTCTGGGTATAGGGAAATAAACTTGGGGAAATTTATGGAGATAGGGAGAGAGTTTGGGGGAAATTATATCAGTAGGGAAAGAGTTGAGGGAAATTTACAGAGGCAACGGGAAATTTTGAGAAATATAACAAGGGAAGATAAATGTCAAAGTACTGTACAGTTATGGGCAGCGCGGGGGAAAGTTAGGGACACTTACAAGAGGCAAGAGGGAAATTTTACATAAACTTGTGAGAGACAGGATGAAGTTAAGTTAAGTTAAGGTAAGGTAAGAGGTCAGGGAAAGTTAAGAGGACTTGCGGGAGTTAAGGACTGCCAGGGGAAAGTATATTGAAGCTTGGTCATATTGAGAAAGTAGCGTGGTGGTTATATTTGTTGGGGAGGGGAGGGGGGAAGAGGGATGAGTGATGGAGGGGGTAGGCCTCAGTAGTGGTCAGCATCTCACGTACCCACCCCTCCCCCTTTCCTCCCACCCCTTCCTCCCCCCACCCCCCCTCGTGAAGCTCTTCCATCATGAGCTATATACTCTGTACCCAAACGAGAGAACCGAGGCATCAGCGACCCTTGCGTAAACTCAGGAGAAAGATGAGGAGGAGGCGGAGAAAGAGGATAAGGTAAAAGAGGAGGAGAAGAAAGAAGGTGAGGAGAAGGAAGAGAAAGATGGTGAGGAAAAGGAAGAGAAAGATGAGGAGGAGGAGAAGGAAGAGAAAGATGAGGAGGAGGAAGAGGATAAATAATGGAAGATGTGAACTCTTGATAAAGGTTGCACAAGACCAGTAGTAGGTCACGTACGTATACATCTCTGGCCGCCCCTCCGTCAGTAGCTTTACTATCAACTCTACGTTACAGCTTAAGAGTCACACACCTCAAACACGACAACTTACGCTGTCTTGAGGTTACGTTTATGACTCTACCTCCTTACACTCCCTCCAACCTCACCTGTAACGAGAAAACACAAACATTAGCAAACAAATACATAAAAAATCAAGCCTTTAAAGCTATCATAACCGGGACAAGAATAATATACCTGAACAACATGTATCTGATAAGTGTATAAATGACCAGGTACAAGATATTCTCAGCCTAGACACAACTCACACCTGACTGCCCTGAGATCGCTCCAAAAACCATACAACAAAGGGAGTGCCATTAAAATAGATTAAGCCTGAGGGAAGGTAGTCACAGGTGATGTTATATAAAAGGTCAATTGTTTAAAGCAGCGCTGCCCACGGCCAAGGTAGTGAGTGACACTGACCTTTCACCTTCCCACTTCAAAAACACGAGAGAGAGAGAGAGAGCTTGTGTAAGTTAAGGTTAATCCCCTACACCTGCCTCGTCCAGTGTTAATGACATTATCTAATATTGAGTTACGGTGTTGAAGTGCACCCGCTTTGATGAAACCATCCACCCCACCCATCCTGCCTCACCCCCAACCCCCCCACCCCACCCTGCCCCACCCACCCCCCCCAGCCACCCCACCCACCCCCTACCCACCCCTGCCCCACCCCACCCCACCGCCCCACCCCACCCCACCTACCCATAGTAAGGTAGAAGCACCCTCCTCCCTATCTAGTGTGTGTCGTGGATAATATTAACCACATCTCGTACCTAACCTAACCTAACCGTCCGGGAACAACGGGAGGGCACGACAACTCCAACAAACAGTAATACCCTTTAACTAGACTCAATACGTAGTTACATATCATCAAACTTTCACACAAATTCGACAATCATTAGTTTCTGTCAATACTGAGCTGAGTTATGGCGTACTTGCCCATCAGTATAGACATCCTATATTTTTTTTCAGTTCTTTTTTAACATTCTTTAACTTTCTCTTGTGTCTGTCATTCTTCAATTCTCTATTACTTCCAAATATTTGACCCCTAACCCTCACTGACTATCCCATCAACCTGCAGTGATCTACCTGTACACCGACCTCCTCCCGACCCTCCGCAGTGATCACAAGAGGGCGGGATGAGAGGGACTTACACCAGAGGGACGCAGAGTGGCGCTGAAGGTCGACAATGGCCGGAGTGTGGAGGGCAGCAGCACCAAGGGCATTTGAAGAGGAGCTCGGACGGCCTTGAGGGGGTCGAGGGGGAGCAAGGAGGGATATAGGGAGGGTCGAGGAGGAGCGAGGAGGGATAGGGAGGGTCGAGGAGGAGCGAGGAGGGATAGGAACGGTCGAGGAGGGAATATGGGGTGTCGTAGAGGGACGGCGATAGAAGGATAGAAGAAACGTAGAAGAGGAGTACAGGGAAGGAGTGAGGGGAAAGGAGTGAAGGAAGGGAGGGTTGGGAGAGGAGGGAGGGGATGGCTGGAGGGTGTTCAAGAGCCTCAAGTGGATAATAGCTTGAGTTCCCCACGGCGAGACCACGACCCATCTCTATACCATACCTACCTCACCCACCCCTCACAACCAACTATCACCACAACCACCCACTACCACAACCACCCACCCAACATAACCACACATTCACCACACACTAACATTAACACGGTGACCCCATTACATCATATATTGTGAGAAAATGGTTTAAATCAACGTCTTATTACACACACACACACACACACACACACACACACACACAGTTGGAAAAGGAGGGAGGGGAGAGCAACTCATAAATGCTAGAACACAAGCTTAGAAATGTAAATATTATGAGCGTGTAACTATTCTGGGTGACAGAGATACCAGACACGTATTCCCCTCTCTCTCAGTAATAAACGTAATTTAAAGCAAGGCGGTAAAATAACAGCTGTTAACACACTAGTTCTCATGCAAGACCACAGCTAGATGCCCCCCCGTTAGCAAACACCGCAACTAGCAAACAACAGCTTTCCCCGGAACATACATACATACATACATACATACATAAATAGAATAATACATACCATACATATTGCCATTAATATATCAAGTGTGTGTGTGTGTGTGTGTAAGTGGAGACAGGTGCAGTCATGAAGCTCTTGTCATATTCTTTACATACGTATGAGAGCTTATACTACAAGTGAGCAACCTGCAGCTGCTGATGCTGATTAAGGGAGAATTGTGTGCGTAGGTCCATGTGTGCCTAAGTGCGTAGGTAGGTGCGTGTCATTTGCAAAAGACACTTACCCATATCCATGACAATCGTGGCAATCACACTATAGCAATCACACACTCGTTAAACCTAACCAATCCTAACCTAACCTAACGTAACCTAACCTAACTATGGAAAATATCTAAGGAAGGAAAGCCGTGAACATTAATCTTTGGAATCTGTTATTTACGTCCCCCCGTGAACACTGGGTTGGAGGTGTGTGTGGGGGGAGGAGTGTGGCTGTGAAGGAGGAAGAGGAGGCGTATGGCAATGAAGGGGGAGGGGTGAGGGATGATGAGGACTGTGGCTATGATGGGGGGGGCAGGAGGAGGAGAATGTCTAAATTAACATCAACAGTAATCGTTGGTCCCTGAAGCCCGACGGACAGTTTGACCCTGTAGACTAACCCTTCTTTCGGAGGCAGCATGGCCGGCACTGCCCTAAACCACCTTCACTTCCATAACTGGCAACGAACCAGCGATCCTTAGGGCAGGAACTAAGTACTGTATCCACTTGGCCAGCAGTACACTATGTAAGCTCTTTAATCATCATCATCATCATCATCTTAGTGTTTGTGTGCTCGAGCTACCAAACAGGGCGGTACTACCGCCTGGGAAGATATTGGAAGCATATGTGTGTCTAATGGTAGACCCTGCTGCCATATGACATCACGAAAATTGTGACCAAGTCTCAGGTTGCTGATGTAACTTTCTGCCTCATTTACACACAATTGCAGGGTCTCAATTGTTTCTCCTATTGAGAACACAACATACACATTTTGTTTCTCACTTTTGATCTTTTTTTCATTTGAGTATTTCTTTGTGGTTCTTTAATATTATTACTATTACATTTTCACCCCCAGGCACCTGATGTGGGTCAGTGACCTGTGCCCAGGTGGGCTAATCCCCTTAAAAAAAAAAAAAAAAAAAAAATTATATATATATATATATATATATATATATATATATATATATATATATATATATATATATATATATATATATATATATATATATATATATATATATATATATATATATATATATATATATATATATATATATATATATATATATATATATGAGCACGTGTGTAGTTCATTTTTACGTGTTAACGCACATACAAGCATGTTGAGGTGAGGAGGGAGGAGGCAGGTGAGAGGGAGGGAGGCAGGTGGGAGGGGAGGAGGCAGGTGGGAGGGAGGGGGTGGGAGGCAGGTGAGGAGAGGCGGGTGAGGAGGAGGAGGCGAGGTGAGGAGGGAGGAGGCAGGTGGGAGGGATGAGGCAGGTGGGAGGGATGAGGCAGGTGGGAGGGATGAGGCAACATTACTCAACATGTGGTGAGAAGGGCGCGGAGGGGTGGAGAGCAGCACGTACTGACCACTGCCCCTCACGGTGTTCCTATATGGCCGCTCTCCCCCGACCACCAGACCCGTCAACAATGTGAGAGAGGAAGACTTTGGGAGGGAGAACGTCACGAGGGAACTGACCAACTTGACAGGCGACAAAAAATAGGGAAAAAAATAGATTAAGAACACAAATTGGTGACAGTTGGGAGTGATGGTGGAGTTGGAGGTGATGGAGTAACACGAGGAGGTTGAGATGGGATTCACTGATGCTCACGATGTAGCCTGAGAGACGTGTAAATGTCATGAGGCTACTGCAGTCTACCACCGACGGGAGAGGCAATACAAAATGCAGGAAAGGGCTCGCTACACGGCGCCGTACAAGAAGGTCACCTCTGGGCTAACTCCTTAAGAAATTCATAGCAGTTTTTTCTTATAACTTGATATTTAGGGTTATAATACTGCCCTGTCCTACCCACCTCCTTCCTCCTTAATGCTAGACCCCATCAGGAAGCTGTGTCACACTAGCCGCCGCCGCCGCCACCACAACTCACACTACGTTGCGGCGGTTCTTCCCACGTTCGTCGAAATAATCTGTACACCCTGATACCAACTCCCTCCTGACGACCCACCACCCCCGGGTCCCACGGTGCTGTGAAACTCAAGCTCACCCTCAGGAACCTCCGTCCAGCTGTTGTGTCTTCATCACTCCTACACCACCACGCCAGGTACTTCATCCCACATTACCCACGCAATACTCTCTTTCATCAACAACTACAACACTAAATAAATAACTCAGGGATCAAATTATGGTATTAAACATAACTCAGATGTGTGTGTGTGGAGAGAGGGTCAGTCAGGACGCGCGGCACCCTCCCTCCGGCACCAGAGCCGTGAGAGCCACTCCCAGCTGGCTCTGTACTGCCATTACGCTCCCGTGATGGATGAGAAAGGTGACGCCACACCGGATGACAGCCCATCATGACGGATGAGACACCCAGATGGGAGGACGGAGCGGGAGGCAGGAAGGACGGGAACTAACGTATTTACCACCACCATAGATGATCAACGGATGAATGGGTGAGAGGATGTATGGGTCGTCTCTCTTACCTTCTGTACTGTACTTCCCTTATACTTCTTCCCCACACACACACACACACACACACACACACACACACACACACACACACACACACACACACACACACACACACACACACACACACACACACACACACACACACACACACACACACACACACACACACACACACACACACACACACACACACACACACACACACACACACACACACACACACACACACACACACACACACACACACACACACACACACACACACACACACACACACACACACACACACACACACACACACACACACACACACACACACACACACACACACACACACACACACACACACACACACACACACACACACACACACACACACACACACACACACACACACACACACACACACACACACACACACACACACACACACACACACACACACACACACACACAATTTAAGATTTTCTCAAGGCGTCATGTTCCCCTATCGTTAGTGGTCATGCCAAGATAACAATACAACAGTTATTAAAGGTCATGTAAGAGGAACACTAAAGAGTCTAAGATTACAGTGAAGTCGACATAGGAACCATTATTATCCCATGGTGAACTGCCCCCCCACCCGGTGCAGTCTCCCAGTCATCACGCCTCCCTCAGCCTCACCAAGAGCCTTCATTGATCTACATAGCCAATAATCTTATCGCCAAAGATAAATGTACTATACTTATATAAATATTTCGTTAATGCGTAATTCTACCATAAGCCTTATTCCAGTACAACAACCAAAGAAATATGGAGGCGGTAACACAGTCCCCAGAGATATGTCAGCCACTGCTATTATTACCGACCATAAAGTAAACACTCAAGTGACGTGTGTAAATCTCCCGCGACTCTGCCACTTGTACAGTATAAGGCGGGCGACGCCACCTCTGAGCTCGTCAGCACAGTCTGCCACAGCCCTTTAAGTCTGTTCTCCACACCCGCCTGGCTACCTCCCTCACGCCGCGTCACCTGCCACTGTACCAACACTTCATCTCCCCCAACCCACTCACTACCTATACACCACTCCTCCCACCCCCATCAAACTCACTACCCATACACTCCTCCCACCCCCATCCCACTCACTACCCATACACTCCTCCGCCAACCCCCATCCCTCTCACTACCCATACACCACTCCTCCCACCTCCATCCCTCTCACTACCCATAGACCACCACTCCCACCCCATCCCACTTAAGCTTCTTAGACAAAATCTTCCCAACAAATCCATAATTGACCGTGACCTTGTTGCCAAGCGCCTCCCCTCACCACCTCCCCACAACCCTCTCGTCTCCCCCACCACAGTCTCCCCACCACCCTGCAGTCAACACTCGGTGGTATTACACGCCCTAGACAGTTTCTGCTGCAGCTGCTGGAAGGACCAGGTCGTCCTCCCACCATCAGCACCATGAAGTCGCCGCCAGGGAAGACAGAATACGTATCCCTTATTCCCTGTGTAAATCATTCAAGCATGAAACACACACACACACACACACACACACACACACACACACACACACACACACACACACACACACACACACACACACACACACACACACACACACACACACACACACACACACACACACACACACACACACACACACACACACACACACACACACACACACACACACACACACACACACACACACACACACACACACACACACACACACACACACACACACACACACACACACACACACACACACACACACACACACACACACACACACACACACACACACACACACACACACACACACACACACACACACACACACACACACACACACACACACACACACACACACACACACACACACACACACACACACACACACACACACACACACACACACACACACACACACACACACACCATCAATACATGTGACACAGTGGTATTTGGCGAGAATGGTTGTACGAAATCAACGAAACCGATATTACTTTAAACAGAATACAAACACACACACACACACACACACACACACACACACCATCAATACATGTGACACAGTGGTATTTGGCGAGAATGGTTGTACGAAATCAACGAAACCGATATTACTTTAAACAGAATACAAACCTTAACAACTTCTGCCTGACAACACCTTAACTCAACCATTTAGTATATAATAAATTAGGTAAGAGTTATCTATCTAAATAGGCTATTAAAAAAACAATGAAAACTAAATTAATCCTATACAGTGATAACACCAATGACGACTAGATTTGGCACAGACTTATCTCTTCTACAGTCGATGCAGACCAGCTAAAATTACGGTATATTTTAGACTGAAAGAGAATGTTGAAAATATGGGGACAGAAATTTACATGTCAAAAGCTCTCACACGCAAAAGTTTTCAAACGGCAATTTCTCACAGTCTTTTTGAGAAACTGCGCAGCGAGACAGTTCATAAGACGCCCCAGCATAATAGAGACCAACGGGGGGAGACTTATTGTTTTTCCAGAGATACCCAGCTGGATGGCCTAGTGCCCCTCTATCTCTCTCTCTCCCGTGTGTGGTACCTCTCTCTCTCTCCCCCGTGTGTGGTACCCCCTCTCTCTCTCCTCTCTCTCCGTGTGTGGTACCCCTCTCTCTCTCTCCCCGTGTGTGAGAGTACCTCTCTCTTCCCCGTGTGTGTACCCCCCCTCTCTCTCTCTCTCTCCCCGTGTGTGTTACCCTCTCTCTCTCTCCCCGTGTGTGGTACCTCTCTCCTTCCCATTGTGGTACCCCCCCTCTCTCTCTCTCTCTCTCTCTCCCGTGTGTGGTACCCTCTCTCCCGTGTGTGGTACCTCTCTCTTCCCCCGTGTGATGCCTTATCTCCCATAATAAAGTTAGGGTGGTTAATCTTTAGGTGATCCAAATTACGTCACAAGGGTCTTATGTGTTTGACCTGGTGCTCAGCTTTCATCCTCTCTTATCAATGGCGATGACGTGAGCTGCAACATGCTGACGCCATCTTTCAAAAGTCTTGACGTAATTTTACCTTTGTCTTAAATTAACAAAGAAGACGAGAGGAAAGGTTTATCACTTCGTATATATCGTGTTTTACAATATATAATATTTTGTAAATGTACATCTGTATCTAACTCATACTGAAACTATTGTAAGCTGTCAGACCACATCCCCGCTACAATACAAACTGGATATATCTCTATATAACTGACTCCGACCTCTGCCACGTCATGTATACAACTGTTTCTTAAACGTTTGATGGAATGATTGGTGGCCTCTTAAGGAAAGGGGCTGGGGGTGGATATAGTTCACTAGGTACACTGGCTGGCCTCATCGCGGGTGCCACTAACTTGACCAACACACAAAACTAGTCGCTTGTCAACATGTCTAACCACACCACCTACACTGAATAAAGGAAAAATATTGATTGAGAATGTGGCCCCGTCCGACGCACCCTCAGTGAAGCAGTAGAGTTAGTCATCCACCCCAGCAGCGTTAACGACCTACCGTGTTCAAGACCCGTCACTGCCCAATCAGTGGGAATCAGAGCACATTACCACAGGGCGGAGCTCGTGTGCCACCAGTGAAGGGTCACCGCCTCCGCCACCTACCACAGCCGCCACCCACCACAGCCGCCACCCACCACAGCCGCCACCCACCACAGCCGCCACACGCTACAAACACTCCATAACCACTTCATCACCACTCAGATTCAGGACAGATCCCTCCGTCCCACAATCATGGTCACAAACTTCCTTGTCATACACCAACCACATCCCCCTACAGTGATTACAACACCCACTCACATCATGCCGCTGTGACCACACCACAAATTTTGCCACCATCCCCCAACCTAATACCCACAACACCACCGGAGCCACACCATACCACAGTAGCCAGGTGGTGTGTCATGAAGAATCAGAGGAACAGGCTCGCCGCTCTTCTCGCTGTGATAACCGTAATCACCCTCAATCTATCCCCTGCTCCCCAGTACAGTGACGCAATGTCTGTACCATGATGCCTGCTGCTGGTGCTGTCTTATCCGCGCGCCGCCTTATCTGTATTGACACCACACGGCCTGGTGACACATCCTTACACCACACAGCCTGGTGACACATCCTTACACCACACAGCCTGGTGACACATCCTTACACCACACAGCCTGGTGACACATCCTTACACCACACAGCCTGGTGACATCCTACCCTCCACTGCTAACACTAAACACACACGGTCAGTTGTCAGCAGTTGGCACAAGATAAACACACGCTGGGAGGTGCAGGAAACACCCGAGGAAATGTCACAAAAATTTTAACTCAGACAGACAATAAATTTCTGAAAAAAAAAAGATCGAATTGGAGGAATTAACAAACTTCTTTTGGTCTGTTGTCGACGTATTTTTGTTTTCCTTTGTTTTTCGTTTACTTTTACAGACTCAGCGGTTCGTTAAGTGGCTCGCTCGCTGCCTGCTGGTTGAGTCGTTATATGTAGAGGAGAAACAACACGACAGAATAGAAGAAGACAGTTAGAGAGGACCTGTCTGTCTGTCTGTCTGTCTGTCTGTCTGTCTGTCTGTCTACCATATTCCAAAATCCCGTTCACACTTCTTCACACATGCTAATCTAACCTAACCACTTAAACAAAACTAATTTAATCTAGCTTAACCTAACCCAACCTAATATTAACCCAGATTAACAATTTAACCTAAACTAATAAAAACATCAGCTCCGAATACCCACCAAACACTCGAAGTAATTATTAAACAAGACGTAGAGTGTAATGATAAAAATAACGAGAGAAATAAAAACACGAGATAAATAATGAATGAGAAACATATTGTACACTCAAGTTGAAGAGAAACACGGTATGGCTTGGCTTAAACACATTACTATATTTAATGCGAGAGCCAACGTCTGAATTCACAAGGGTTCGTTCACTAAAATTTTCCTCATAGTTGGAGATGTTAAAAATAAAAATAAAATATTACCGCCTCTCACACCCCCCTCATTACCACCCACAACCTTAACCCTCCTCACCACCCACAACCTTATCCCTCCCCACCACCCACAACCTTACCCCTCCCTACCCACAACCTTATCCTCTCCCCAACACCCACAGCTTTTATCCTCCCCACCACCCACAACCTTATCCCTCACCACCACCCACAACCTTATCCCTCCCCACCACCCACAACCTATCCTCCCCACCACCCACAACTTTATCCCTCACCACCACCCACAACTTTATCCCTTCCCCACCACCCACAACCTTATCCCTCCCCACCACCCACACCACCCCTTATCCTCCCCACCACCCACAACCTTATCCCTCCCCACCACTACCCACAGCCCCTCCCTCACCACCCACAGCCTTGTCCCCCACCACCCACAACCTTATCCCTCACCACCACCCACAACCTTACCCCCATTACCAACAAGTTCTCCTCCAACACAACCCACACACCGCCCATCACCACAACCCACACACCGCCCATAACCTAATTCCCAACGCCCATATATATCATGGTTTATGCCCTAACTTCTGCCATTGGTCGTGTTGACGGTATTATTACGACCCCGTCACCCCTACACCACTACCACGACCCCCCATAACACCACGACCTCCCACACCATCAAATCCCAGTCTGGCTCCTAAGATACGAACATTTATGGCTAAAGTATCCACTCACCCACTGTGCTAACCAAACATGAAACCCCCTTCCCTTACTTACACACACACACACACACACACACACACACACACCTCCCCCTACCCAGCTTAATGTGGGTAATCTAAACCACTTAAACAACTAAAGTATCCCCATAAGTAACTTTTATTACTTATATCCTAAACATTATGGGCAGTTAAGTGGTAAAAATCAGTTGTGTCAAAGAGAAAGCCGATTGGTAATTTATTCTTCAATAATAATAATAATAATCATTCATTAACAATTGGATTATATAAGGAATTATCATTATTTAGTAACATAATCATAATGATGATTTATTAGTTATCATGGTGCCACAAGTTATCATAATGTCATAAGTTGCCATAGTGCTTTAGGTTTTCTGTGTCCTAAGTCACCATAGTGTCATGAGTCGCCAGTGTCATAAGTTGCCAGTGTCATAAGTTGCCATAATGTCATAAGTCGCCAGTGTCATAAGCTGCCATAGTCTTACAAGTTGCCACAATGTCATAAGTTGCCATGGTGTCATAAGTTGCCATAGTGTCATAAGTTGCCATAGTCTTACAAGTTGTCATGGCGTCAAAAGTTGCCACTATGTGAGGGAGTTGCGTGATGGCGGGGGCGGTCCCTGGGAGGCTCATTATAATCTTCCACGCCCTGATAACCCACCACCGCCCCCTCCTCCACCACCACTACCCTCACCACTACCCCTCCTCCTCTTCCCCCTTCCCTCACCACCCCCCCTCCTCCTTCCCTCACCACCCACCCCCCTCTCCTCCCTTTGGCTTACTCCCCTTCCTCGTTAAGGGGTTATAACAAGGGCTCAAAGTTGGTACGATACTGTTTAGGAAACCTGAGATTGACTTTACCTTTGAAATCTGAAAGGGTAAAAAATAAACCACGCCTCAGTGTTGTGGCGGCGATGCTCAAATTACCCCAGTAATGTCCAACCGCGGGGAAACTCCTAACACAAGAACTATTTCACGGGTAATTTATCTCATTACGATGGAAACTCGGTAAAGCTAACGATAAGGAATCCTTCTTGCGGAAATGATTGAATGATTTTCGAAAACTTTATCATTCAGAAACACTTGTATGCCGATATTCCTCACTAAAACACCTACGGAAAAATATTTGTGGATAAATTAATATTAAATAACTACGCCTCAGAGATTCCCCACAGTATACAGAATAAATTGGGAGGGTTTAAACCAAGAAGATGTATAAACTAGTGTATTTATTTACTTAAGGCGCCAGTTGTTGAAGCGTAGTAATGTATTATAGCACCAACAAGACCACTGGAAATATCCCCGAAATATTAACCAAAGTTTGTGATCAAAGTACAAAAGATTAAACCAATTTCAAGAACCTCAAGTCATGTTGTTACTCTTAGACTCGACTACAGTGTCTGCCTCCACCCTCTCCTGTCTGCATCTCCATCCAGCCATCAAACATGTCTTAACTCAGTCTTCTTATTACTCTCTCTCTCTCTCTCTCTCTCTCTCTCTCTCTCTCTCTCTCTCTCTCTCAATAGTGCTTCCAAACTTCTGACTGACAACCGATTAAAACAATCTAACATAGGGCAGGGATCACCACACTCTACCCCCCCACTCTCACCACCACACCTGTCAAGGCAGGAATCACACACTTACCCCCACCCTCACCACCACACACCGTCAAGGCTTGAATCACCACACTCTACCCCCCACCCTCACCACCACACCCGTCAAGGCAGGGATCACCACACTCTACCCCCCACCTCACACCACCACACCTGTCAAGCCAGGATCACCACACTCTACCCCCCACCCTCACCACCACACCCGTCAAGGCTTGAATCACCACACCTAGCCCTCACCACCACAGGTCATGAAGGAAGGGGAGTTAAAAGATACCACGCCCCCATAATGCTGCCACTGGCCCCCTGACCTTTCCCTGCTTGTGTTAGTATTACCCCACAACACGCCCGCCCGCCCATCCTTCCACCTACCCTGCCACAACACTGATGGGGATCCTATTCTTGTCATTTCTATTTATAATATTAACAAGTAAATAACAAAGACCTGAATTTATCTTATTTATACTGTATATGAGAGGCCTTGAGGGGGGGAGGGACCTTGAGCACCGATAAATACCTCATAATTGCAATGTCTCTCTCTCTCTCTCTCTCTCGTTCGTTGTAAATCCAGTTCTTTCACTATTAATGTGTCCCAACTCTTTCTCTCTCCCTTAATATCTATCATTTACCTCACGTCATAACTTCTAACCAATTCTTTAATCATATAAAAAACAAACATGACTATCAACAACCAACTCCAGCACACCTGACATTCACTTAACGACTAACAACAACAACACTATTAAACCCTTGAAGCTTCTGGCTGTACGCGTCGACCCTACGTGACTGCCTGGGCGTGAATTAGGGAGATTTATGGCCGCCACAGCTATAGTTTCACAGGACAACGTGAGTGTTCAAAGTCACACCAGTTCAACACTCACTAGCCCCTCCAGCTGACCTTGGTGACTTAACTACTTAAACATGATTCCCAGTGGACCATTATCACTCTAAATTAAACCCAACAATGTTTGGTTTACATTATGGACATACAGACAGAGACAAAGACACTCAGACGGACACGACGAACGACAGAAAAAGGCAAATACTTAATGCCCTCCATATAGACTGGCAGAAGGAGAGGGGAAGGCAGCATAAAAAATGTTGCCCAAACAAACATCTGATACAAAACTCTGCTCACAGACTGCTGATGGTGGTGTCCTAACAGGGGCCCATGTGAGTGGTGGTGATAGTCGTGGTGTTTTAACAGGGGCCCTTGTGAGTGGTGGTAGTGGTGTCCTAACAGGGGCCAATGTGGGTGGTAAGAGAGGTTGTCGTGGGCAGCAACAGTGATGGACCAGACCAGGAAGCCCTGTCATCACGTCTTCCTGCCAGCCGGGGTTCCTCTAACACACACACCCGCCTCGTCTAACCACACTGTCCTCTAACTTTTGCCCAGAGTCACCCCGAGTCCTGCTTTACTATTACCACCAGCACCCTTCATCCCACTGTACAGTATACTCTCACTATAACTAAATGAACACTCCTAAGATTCACACCCAGATGCTGCCTGTAGTACTGATGGTTGATACTAATATGCCTACCACCAGATCCCAGAGTTCAGGTCCCATAACACTGATGGTATTTCATATAAACAACTTATTACAGTCCGTTGCTGCTGATAAATGGCTGAGTAGCAGGCACACAGGTTCATTATATGCCAGATCCTTCTTTACATATAAACACAATATGCACCCACCCACCCACCCACCCACCCACCCACGGAGACTCACACATGACGTCCATCAAGCCATGTGAATAGTGTACATGATAACTCCAGTTACCGCCCCTCTCTTCCACAGACCTATAGTGGTATTTGTTGTCCCCTGCCTGAAGACTCCCACCACCACCACCACCACCACCACAACACATCTGCATTCTTGAGCTAAGATTGGGTGAATTAACTTCTGTCTCTGTGACTGTATAATGTAATTGTTTATGTACACGTTGAGCCAATGTAAACATATAAGAAGAGTTTACAGAATATCTATCTATCTATCTATCTATCTATCTATCTATCTATCTATCTATCTAGGGGGGTATTAAAAGTTATTTGTTACAACACCTACACCCATTTTAAGTTTTTATATAACAGGTATTTCATATGAAGCTCTACCATGAACCAGACGTAAACATAAAGGCACCTTAAATGTTGCTCCACCACGCGGCAATACATGACAGGAACGTGAGGGAGGGAGGGGGTAGGGGAGGGAGGGATAGGGGGAGGAGGAGGGAGGGAGGGAGGGGGAGGGGGAGGGGTAGGGGAGGGAGGGGGTAGGGAGGGAGGGAGGGCAGGGAGGAGGAGGGGGAGGAGGGGGGTAGGAGGGAGGAGGAGGGCAGGAGGCTGAACCCAGACATCGTCACACGTACGGTAACGCCTCTGATCACGTCGTCTGGTTCACTTGCCTCCCACCACCACCACCGTCGTCACCACCAACACCACTGCCACCACCAACACCACTGCCACCACCACCACCTTCCCACCACCACCACCGTCGTCACCACCAACACACTGCCACCACCAACACCACTGCCACCACCACCAATTTCACCACCCCTCCCACCACCACCACCGTCGTCACCACCAACACCACTGCCACCACCATACACCCCCTCGCCTCCGCCACTATCACACACACACACTCCTTCATCGCCACCCTCACCCCCACTGCCACCTTCAACACCACCACCACCACCACCACACACTCCCTCACTTCACGAGACCCTGTTGGTGCACCACGCTGAAGGTCAGTTTACTCACACCTTCAACACCATCGCCACACACACACCTCCAGCAGCCGTCGACACCTACACAGCATCACACAGGGGCGTCTTTAGAACCTCGAGAGAGAGAGAGAGAGAGAGAGAGAGAGAGAGAGAGAGAGAGAGAGAGAGAGAGAGCCACAACTCACCACCCAAGTATGCACAGTGTAAACTACCGCTCATCGTCTTAAGCAGCTCGCCAACTATCATCCCCTTGTGCTTGTTTCGTCTTCCTCCACTTAATCAAATGGTTACTCTACTCCCGTCAAGGTCAGGAGCTAAGAGGGTCGTATGTTACTTACTTCCTTCATACAGTCACTCATTCCCCTCATACAGTCACTCCTTCCCCCCATAGTAATTCATTCCCCTCATACAGTCACTCATTCCCCTCATACAGTCACTCATCCCCTCCGTTACAAAAATTATTAAAAGTACACACACACATTCCATTCCTCGTCACTGCACTGTAAAATTATCCCCAAATCTCTATGTACGGACGGATACATAAGAGATAATTACGTTGTAAGATGCAGAAAAAAATTTAATCCATAGTGTGTAACTGTACTGCATCTGTTATGTATATAGAGCAGAGGCCTAAAAAAAAAATATTACATTATTTTATTTTATGTTAGTCTACGCTATAATCATCCCCGAGTTAACGTTTTCTATACATCGTCTACAAATGAACGTAAATAAATTATAGATACAAACAAAGAATCAAGAAATAAACAAAACGTTAACAAATATAAACAATTAACAAATACAATAACAGAATCTACAAACAAACAAACAAACAATCAACAAACTGCATCGTGGTTTATAATATCTATCATGTTGGCAGTTCGTAAACAACAACATTTTATCTCTTCCAGGCGGGATATTATCTAACATGTCTTGTGTTATACAGCTCTTGTGTAATTCTTGCGTGTGATTGATCTGACCAAGAAGAGCATGTCACTGGGTTCGGGTGGGTGGTGGGTTCGGGTGGGTGGTGTGGTGGGGTGTGTATTGGTTGGTGTATGGGTGCAGTGTACAGTAGTGGGTTGGCGTGTGGTTGTGAGGGCAGGAGGTGAGGTGAGGTGAACCGGGATAACATCAGGTGTGTTCTCTCTCACACAATGTACCAATCCTTCGTCCCCAGGCTGAACCAATCCTTCCTCCCTTGAACCAATCCCTCCTCCCTTGAACCAATCCTTCCTCCCTTGAACCAATCCCTCCTCCCTTGAACCAATCCTTCCTTCGTTGTACCAATCCTTCCTCCCTTGAACCAATCCCTCCCCCCTTGAACCAATCCTTCTTCCCTTGAACCAATCCTTTCTCCCTTGCACCAATCCTTCCTCCTCAGACTCCATTAATTTCCTGAACAATTCCTCTCATGTGTTCCTCGACAATCCAGTTAGGGTAATGATATTTTTCTAGCCTCGTCTTTTTCCTGCTTTACTTAATTGCATTTTAGCATCGTAGGAGAGAGAGAGAGAGAGAGGATATCCTTCACTCAGCCCCTCTCTCTCTCTCTCTCTCTCCCCCTTCCGATTTACCCACCTTAAAATGCAATTATCCATTCTTCTTTATATCATCTCCAATCGCTTTTTTATCCAAGGTACAAGGATTATCTTTGTGTTATCCATCCCGTTTGTTATATCCTACGTGAATTTAGTCTCCTCTGGCAGGTTTGTTCTTCAGTCCCGGCTGCTTCTGTGCCTCCTGCAAGCTGTAGGCAATTCCTTTCATCACCTCTACTTGTGTATTCTGCGACAGTGTGTATAAAGCTTCTCTGCACAACGAACATTTAATATTTTTCTTTTCGTCTCATCCTTCCTTCCTGTCTAGATCCTACACACATACTCATCCTTCCTGTCTAGATCCTACACACATACTCATCCTTCCTGTCTAGATCCTACACACATACTCATCCTTCCTGTCTAGATCCTACACACATACTCATCCTTCCTGTCTAGATCCTACACACATACTCATCCTTCCTGTCTAGATCCTACAGTCCTTAAGATTCATCCTCTGGGCTCACGTAAACTGGATTGACTTTACCACTCCATCACAGCCCTCAACAACAGCTGCCTACTATACCGTCCAGCTATTAACAACACCAAGCATTTACCACTTTCTACTCCTCCAACCTCCCCCTACTACTACTACTACTACTGCTCCAACTACCCCTTCCTCCTCCTCTAACTACCCCCTCCTAACCACCCCCCCCCTCGGGCCGCTCCTACACTCAACTTTAAGGGGCGAATTTTTCACATTACCAGAAAAACGTCTCGTGCTCGGTGCCAGACAAAGGGCAAAGATGAGGGGTGGTGGGAATAAGGTGCTAACCAACATATGCACACCACACCACGTCTCCCAGCCCCCCCCCCCCCCAAACACACATACATAATTTACATGGCAGTATTAATAAACCATGGTCTTGAAACACTAAATAGATTACATCGTTCAACAACAGTAAACACTTAAGAGAGAAACCTTCCTCCCGCGGCTCCTCCCGGCCACATATATTACCCTCACGCACCTGACTCACCTTAACCACCTAATTAATTACGCAAGATTTACACACGTCAGGGAATGTACGTCTACCGTCACCAGAGGATGAAACCACAGTCCTCACCCGTCCATAGACCGCCCACCACACCCTGACGAGGACGGGACGTGGGCAGCTGGTGCACACACTGACCTGAACCTCTCCACCACACCATGACGGCATCATCGTCCACAAGAGAATACGTCCTTGAGCTGTACACACTCCCTTTCTGTAGAGATAAACTCGCTATCACGACAGCAGGCACTTTCCTGAAGGAGATACCCTCCTGAAGGCACTCCAAGAGACGATATGAACGCCACTAATAGAGGGTAGGATACGACACGCGGGTCATATCCCAACACTTGTTCCATCAGCAGTGGATATAACACCAATGGCCGTGACAACCGCCCTCTATGAGAAGATGGACCCCAGAGAGAACCACCCTCATAACGTACACACGGGACGGCGACCACCAGCGGCCAGTGGCCTCAAAATAGAGAGGGGGGGGGGTGAAAGCACGAGCTCAGGAGTATTAGCATAATGTGAGCAGCGGAGCGACGGCCGCCACCCACCTCTGTTGTGGCCGAGGACTACTGCCCCCCCCCCACACACCCACCTCCTCCGTCACTTACCTCCCTCCCCCTTCACCCACCTCCTCCGTCAGTTCCCCCCATACACCTGCCCACACCTTCACATTACCAGCACTAGAGCACATTAAACAAAATTTTCAAAAGCACATTAACATTTCATCCTCCCGGGCAGCATTCACAAACAAATTAAAACTCCCTCACAAAATAAAAGCAAAAACTGACACATAAAAAAAACAAATAAGGATAAATTACAAAAATATATCCAAAGAAAAAAAAACGCCAAGACAAACACAACCAAACACATCACGCATCAACACAACAAACACCCCGCCAGTCACTCGCTGCAACATTTCAACATTAAAAACACATTTGGGATAGAAATTCCGAGAAAAAATCGTAACAAATATCAAAATATTTTCCCTCATTACGTTCCGCTATGCAGTAAAAAAAACAATCAGTGGACGACAAATTACGGTTCACACACACACACACACACACACACACACACACACACACACACACACACACACACACACACACACACACACACACACACACACACACACACACACACACACACACACACACACACACACACACACACACACACACACGAATCCCGGGAAAAAGTTAACACGGCGTAGAGGAGGAGGAGGAGGACCTTCTGCCTTTAGGTAGAAGCAAGACACTCCTCACCCAGCACCATTAACCCTCACCCAGCACCATTAACCCTCACCCAGCACCATTAATCCTCACTCTAGTTAATTCATTAACCTCACCAGCACCATTAACTCACCCAGCACCATTAACCCTCACCCAGCACCATTAACCCTCACCCAGCACCATTAACCCTCACCTAGCACCATTATCCCTCACCTAGCACCATTAACCCTCACCCAGCACCATTAAGCCTCACCTAGCACCATTAAGTCACAACAAAGCCACAACGATGATAAACATGGGAACAACGACTCGGCTAACAGGACGCCAACAAGCACACGCCATTATACGGGTCTTTGTCTCCTCTGACGTCACTAATTTACACGGCTAAAAACTGTCCACCTCCTGACGTCATACACGGTAGCGCGCCAATACCGAATTAAACAGTAATGAAAGACCGGTAATATAAATCAAGGAAAACTCATGTGTATAAGAGGAAAACAGAGTAAAAGGGGAGAGAAAATGTTGGATAAAAGAGGAAAATAATGTATAAATGAGGAACATTAACGCACCTTGTACAAATATTGTCTAACTGTACAATGGCAAAATTTAACGCAGACTCCAGTGAATGGTTGATAATGCTAAGTTAAATAAACACAATCATAACAATTACCAATGACTTACAGACTAAGAATAACATCCCTGAATATAACGCTAAGAAGAGTCACTAGGTCACTGACTATATTGACTATATATCACTGACTATACTGACTATATATATCACTGACTATACTGACTATATATCACTGACTATACTGACTATATATCACTGACTATACTGACTATATATATAATAAAAATGCTATAATCTGCAAACTGTTTATATTAATGCGTCTTGTCTGCTATAATCGTACATATTATTTGAATGCCACAAGCAACAAGACCAGATCATAGCAAAGACCTAAGTCATTATTAATCAGAGTCCAATTATGTATAAAACGGTGACGAGTACTTTTATTTTATCACTAAACTCATAAAAAAATTCATTGTAAAAAATGCTAAAATATTGTCACGTAAACATAAGAAGGAAGAGTAAAGTGCCTCACACGGTCTCACGGTCATGTACAGTATGTTGATATATAATGGCTTCCGTCTTGCGGTGGATTTACTGAAAAAAACATAAAAAAAACACACACACACACACACACACACACACACACATGAACTGAGATACAAAGAGAGACGACAACGGAGAACGATTACACCCAAAACTAACTAACTAACTCTCTCTCTCTCCTAAAATCTAACACTTAACTTTGTCTCTCAAGCTAATAAATAATCACAAAAAACACAAAACTCGTAAAAAAAAATAACTTCCTGGGCCCTTGTAGTAGTACTCACCTGTAAGAGAAATACATAAATTAATAAAAAAAAAAATAATTATAATCGGTGTGATACATTAAACCAATTATCTGTATTAGTTGGAGGGGGAGGGTGTTCCTTCATTCAGAATAAACCACATCTAGATATGCTTTCGTGGTTAACTCTGATAAGCGTCACAGAATATAAGATAACATCAAATTGTCATATGTATTGTTTAAAGTAATAATAATAATAATAATAATAATAATAATAATAATAATAATAATAATAATAATAATAATAATAATAATAATAAACCTCTGACATAAGACTCTGCTATTCCTAGTTATTGGAAAAGGAAAACGTTCTTGTATGTTAATGATTATACTTATTCACAACAGACTAAGGGATGTGCAGAGGGTGTGGACGTTGATGGGGCAAGACTCACGCACCTCCCCAACCTTCTGCAGATCAATATTTTAAAGGGACGGCGGCGGGACAATGATGACTACAAAACAGTTAAAATATACTTATACACCTTATAAAATAAACGCTGTTAATCGAAGCTAACCTGACCCAACATAAACCTAACCTAACATAAACCTAACCTAACATAAACCTAACCTAACATAAACCTAACCTAACATAAACCTAACCTAACATAAACCGGGGGGGGGGATGAAGGGTAATCCTACTGATGAAACTGTTGAGCTGATGGAAACGGGGTGGGAGAGGGGAAGGTGAGAGGGGTGGGAGAGGGGAAGGTGATGAGAGGGGTGGGAAGGATATCCTGCTTTTAAAATCCCGTATGAGCGTGACAGTCTGTGGGGGATGGATGGGAGGCTGCGAGGTATAGAGAGGTGTGAGGCTAATGTGATGTGTGTTTCCTCTTAGGTTAGGTTAGGTACTGTAGGACGAGACGCTAATTTGGGCAGTAGGATGTGGGCGGTAGGCTGTGGGCGGTAGGCTGTGGGTGGAAAGCTGTGAGACTAACTTGCTCTGAAAGACAAGGTGTGTGGGCCGCTATGCTTGGCTAACTTTAAACTACAGAAAATTGGCGATGCTGTGGGGGTAGAATGTGGGAGGCAGGCTGTGGGCGGCAAACCAGGATTGCAGGAATGTAGGAGGCAGGGCTGTGGGCGGTAGGATGTGGGCAAGGTGGGTGACAGGATGTACGCTGTGAAACTTAAGCAGGCAGCAGTGTGTTCAGAGGTTGGGCAGAAGCCCTGGTGGTCAACGTACACTATGTCGCGAGGAAGACGTTTACTGGCGCTCAAAGTGACCCTCCAGCGGACCTCCAGCGGTGATCTCTGCATTTATGTTCACAGTCGGACCTCTCCTCCAGGACTGCTCATGTTTGGTCTTCCCAAATGGTCCTCACACCGACAAGGACAGCTATTATGGAATAGTTCCAATGGTATAAAACACTAGGCCGAGTAGTGAACACACACACACACACACACACACACACACACACACACACACACACACACACACGGACACACACAGGAGGGTTGAGGCTCGGCTACTCTCAGAAGGCAGTCCCTGAGTAGCATCATTAAACACTGGCAGATGATGGTGTTGATAGCGGCTGAGACCTGTACCAGAAGCCACCTGCTGCTCACAGTAATACACCCAGGACCACTCACCCAGCACCTGCCGAGAGACCTTTTTTTCTTGTAATGAAACAACTGTATCTTCCATCCTTAAAAATAAATATTTCCACAACACATGATTTTGAATGTCTCCAGTCTTTTTTTTTTAATACGACAAACATCAGAACGAACGAATACTCAGTGTCCATTCCACAGCTCTCAGATACAGTACTTCACTCTACAGCACCATTAATGAATTCTACTATCATACCACAAGGTTGTGTTAATGCATCACGTATCCCCCGCACCTCTCCCCTCCCCCAGCCACCCACCAAATATCCTTTGTCACCCACACCTCCCCCTCCTTCATACATCCCATAGGACAAGTTTTTATCCTTACCCCTCCAATATCATCCCTATATTTCTTCCACACACACTTTGTTATCCACACCTCTTCTCGTTCCCCTCCATGATCCACACTCCCCACCATCTCATCCACCTCCCTGCACAAAGCTTCCACGTCCTCCAGATCCCTTCCACATTCCTCCTGACCTACATGCACCCCTCAATACCCACATCCACACTACTACTACTAATACTACCCTACCACCAGCACCACCACCTCCTCCTCCTTCCACTTATGACACAGATGGTATAATGTGTGTAGGAGTCAAAGCAGCTGTGAGACGCGAGGCTGGGCAATATGAGCCTCAGCCAACACCTGCTGGTAGTATGCAGATGTGGACGAGGAGCACAAGACTACACAGTGTAGAGTTCACCACCATCATCCTCCTCTTGAGTGATGATCTTAAATACGTTTCGTTATTAATCCCCGAGGCGCTGCACTCGTGTGGCTGATGGTAGTTAGAGATACACACTATTTATGTAAAGGAATTTGATCTATTGAGAGAGAGAGAGAGAGAGAGAGAGAGAGAGAGAGAGAGAGAGAGAGAGAGAGAGAGAGAGAGACACCTTGCCATCGCCCCCTTCCCCTTCTCTTCGCCTCACAGATCTTGTTTACATTCATATCTCCTCAGTCCCGTGGGGTCCCCGTGAGCTCTGTTCTCTACCCACCAACACACTCCTCATTAACAAACATGTATTGTAGGACTCAGCAGTGTGGTCACTCAGGTGAACACAGTATGGCACAATCAGGGATTATCTGAAGTGTGTGTAAGTGTGTGTGTGTGTGTGTGTGTGTGTGTGTGTGTGTGTGTGTGTGTGTGTGTGTGTGTGTGTGTGTGTGGAGTGTGTGTGTGTGTGTGTGTGTGTGTGTGTGTGAGTGTGTGTGTGTGTGTGTGTCCTGTACGTAAGGCGCTGCTCTATCACAAGACAATATAAGCCTGGACACGCCACCTGGGGACACACAGCTCAACGCCTCGACAACAACACCGAGATGAAAAATTCTTTAATTGTTTTCATATGTTGATAATAATAATATGAGACAACACCTCAAGGTACTGGGCAGTCATGTAGGTTACCATCAGGTCCTGTAAAGTGCCTAAGGTTCAAAATAATCCCCAGAGACGAGATGTTAATTATAAAAAAAATATATATATATCAAGTTCAAAGATTTCAAAATAAAAAATAAAAAACATCATTCTATTTTATAATGTAGTACAAAATGTGCAAGTTGTCAATACGGAGTGAGATGCAGACTACGGCCCTTGCCACACTGTAACTCCCAGACGACTGATCTATTATGTTCACACACACACACACACACACACACACTCTAAATCACCTGTTCCCTGCCAAACTATCATCATCACCGCTAATTAAGAACACCTTACCTACCTGGCAATATCATGGCAAAGGACAAAAAAAAAAAAAAATCCCCCAGCCTCACCTTTACGAGTTCACTAAATATTTCATCACAAGTCTATTTAAATGGCAACAGAAGGTCTAACAGAGATAACAGTAAGTTCAACAGAGATAACAGAGATAACGACGAAGGTAAATGTGTGATAAAATAAAACAGTGGATATTGGAAAACAGAAAATAATATGAATGTTTTAAGTGTGGATGAGACGCCATAACAGGAAGATGGAGTGAAGTGATCGAGTGGCGGATATCGGGTGTTGGTATCGGGTGTTGGGTATCGGGTGTTGGGTATCGGGTGTTGGGTATCGGGTGTTGGTATCAGGTGCTGGGTATCGGGTGCCGGATATCGGGGGCCGGGTATCTGGGGTTGGTAACGGGTGCCGGATATCGGGGAAGGGCATCGGGGATCGGATATAGGGTGCGGGATATCGGAGGCCACTTAACGGGTATCGGTGGCGGGAAATGATGAGTTATACAAGACAAATACCTACTGTCACCACCACCACCACACTAGGAGCCTCCACCACATCCACACTCCGCCCCACTAACACCACTTATCGCCACCACCACTTACCTCCAACACCACTTACCCCCAACACCACTTATCCCCACCACCACTTACCCCCAACACCATTTACCTCCAACACCACTTACCCCCACCACCACTTACCTCCAACACACTTACCCCACCACCACTTTACCTCCAACACCACTTAACCTGTAACACCAACTTACCCCCACCAAACCAACTGAAAATATCGTCCTCTATTAATTCACCGTTTCCTAATCTAATATAGTTACTGCGAACATTCACTGTTTTCTATCAACATTTAGATTACGGCACAGAAAATACATATTAATTGGATATTTATTTTAGTTTTCATGGTTTTAGGGGAAAGGGGAAGAGGGTGAGGGGGAGAGGGGGAAAGAGGGGGAGAGGGGGGCTTTTAGATTAATGTCACCTCATGTAAATCTGGCAGGTTCGTTATGCAATTTTCCTCATAAAAGGGTGGGGGGCTGGGGTGATGGGGGGAGGATGGAGTGATGGGGGGAAGATGGGGTGGTGTTGAACGCTCTCATTTCATGGGCTAAAAAAATAAACAAATAAAAAAGCGCGAACATTAATCAACAGTCATATTATTTTTCTCCACCAAACTCAATCCTCGTGTGTGTGTGTGTGTGTGTGTGTGTGTGTGTGTGTGTGTGTGTGTGTGATCAAACTGACGGGAGGATATATACTTTATTATAATGTGAAATATATTATGATTTCAGGTATGTATATCTGACTGGTTCTATGAGGTGGTGGTCGATTCCTTCCCCTAAATAAAACTAGTCGATACCTATCACGTGAGAAAGACCTGCTCGACATATTCTCAGTCATGGTGGTCGATATATATATACGTTAATATAGTCGACATATGTAAATAAAACTTGATCGACTGGTTCCGTGTTAATAAAACCTGGTCGATTAGTCCCGTGTAAATAAAGGTGAACAGTGGCAGATTATTGCACGGCTGTACTGAGCTAATGACCAATTACCAACGCCCCAGTCACACACCAACACGGCACCAACATCAATACGACACACGCGCAGAGGCTATGAAAGGATGAGAATAAAACATATGGTACGTCTGCAAAAAGGGTGGTGCCTGATCTTTCTAGGGGTGCCTGTAGATGTCACCAGGAGCTAGCAAAAAAAGGGGGGAGGAGGGGAGGGGCGGGCGGGTTACAGCTTCAGGTGGCTCTGTGGCATCTAGATGTTCCCGGACAAAGACTAACATCATTAACTCACTCATCCGGTTCATACATATTACATGAACTAATTATCCACAACAACGCATAATTATTACACATTTTTCTATCATTTTTTTGTTCTCTTATTTCATTCTATAAGTAACGGCGGCGCGTCATTAGAGGGAGTGAAAGGATAGAGGCTATAAAAATAACTCCCTTCATGACGCGGTATCTCCCCCTCCCCCACCTTACGACTGTCGCCACGATGTAAGGTGACTCACCAAACAGTCCAGCGACACACTACCACATTGCACGATAATGCACTGTGGAGGAGGTGGGGGGAAAGGGGGTGAGGGAGGGGGTAAAGGGGGTAAGGGAGTGGCAGGGGGGTGAGGGGGGACAAGTGAGAGGGGGTCAGGAGGGAGGTGAAGGGGGTGCGACCCGACACACTGGCGTCCACCACCCGTCCAGGGTTCAGTACAGTAATTACTCGAGGACACCAACACCACGACGGAGGCAAGGTGTTGGCTGGGCGAGGGAGCCAGGTAGCTGCCCCCCGCACCTATGTATACACCCTTAACACACCCTCTCCCTCCACACGTCTCTACCCACAAGACACCATTACCCTCTAGCTGTCTCACTACCTTGACTTATTCTTCTCTTTCTTCAACAGTCATTTTCTTTCTTGTCTCTTTGTCTTCCCCGGTCACCTTCATTATCCTCCCTTGTTTTTCTGTCTTACTGTTTATTATCCTTTGTTAGGTGTAATTTAATGTGCTTTATGTACATTATTACACTTTATGGCAGGGAGTAGCTACCTGAAAGTCCTCGTCAGTTTATAGCAGCAGCAGTAACAACACGAAGCAACTGGCGTGAATACAAACGTGATTAACATACTGAGGCCTCCCACACCTGAGGAGTTGAGGAGGGAAGGAAGGTGAGAAGGGAAGGTAGGTGGAGAAGGGAAGGAGGTTGAGATATCGAAGGGAGGTAGAGAGGAGGAGGCAATATCTTACGTTTTATTTACGGCATCACATCAAGTCTCAAGACAATGGAGAGATTGATAAAATGACTTCAGAATATATACCATCCCTTCATGTACTTATAACACAGGATATACCTTGAATATACCACACCACAAGGAGTTCAATATAATACAGAATGTGAATTAAGCTAACTCCTCTTTTTTGTTTTATTATTTACTCTTTTTTTTTAGGAAACGAAATCATAATATCCAAGACGTGTCAACCAGAGAGACGATAAATCACCATAGAAAATGAGAGGATCAGTGACAGAGAGCCAGACCTGGTGGGCATCATCTACCCCACACACATCCCGGGGTTATATGAGCCCCGCGGGAGACAATGATGACGGTGGGTGTGCGGGTGGGTGTCGGGGTGTGCGGGTGGGTGTGGGTGTGTGCGGGTGGGTGTGGGTGTGTGCGGGTGTACAGGGCCGCCAATACTACCTGTGTGAGTGTGTGTATGTGGAATGGGGGGGTGTTTTTCTCTCAGTATATCACGACGGGGCTTGATTTATAAAGCAAACTGACTGGAGCATTACAACACAGTTACCAGGTTATGGGTGAGAAGTGGGTGACCTCTGTTACAGGGTTAAGGTTCCACGCCCACGAGCCCCCCACACGACCACCCAACCCCTCCTCACACAACGACCCCCTCACACAACGACCCCCCTTCACACGACTATATGCGTTATTCACTTTCACAAAATCTACTCAGCAACACCACTACAAACAGAGAGACTCCAATGTGACATACAGATGCGATACACAACTAGCCAGGTGTAGTGACTTAACCCAGACACATATGTAGCTACAATACCTTAAACCACCTTATTAAACCTGGTACAGTAATGAAGTCGACCTACTACAGTTATCTCTTCACACTACCAGGATCACGGAGGTCTGGTGTCCCTCAGTACCAAGAACAACATACTTACATACTTACGCAACAGAATACTGACCTCTACACACACACACCACAAAAACAAAAGCCAGAGACAAAAAACAATCAATAACCAACAAATTATCTGGGAACAGGGTGAGGTTTCTTAGGAGACTGCAGGAGTGACATAGATACAGTCCACATCCTGCCAGCCTCCCCTGTAAAAGTGCAAACAAGGCGTTAGTATATCACCATCACCCCCCCCCCTCAGAAGTGCTGGAGGGGGGTGTTACCTGACATACAGTAAGTGTGGCAAATTCCTGCGCCATTTTTCTTAACTACACAGATAACAAAGTGCTGCAGTTAAGGGTAATGTACCCCCCACCACCCATATACACACCAACACCCCCTCATCCACGCCCCCTACTCAAATTACCTAATAAATCACACAGTCACTCTTGTAAGTCGAAATTAAAAATGATCTGCAAGAGTAACCAACTTTCATCATCACACTACCTGGCCAGAAAATGGTGACTTCCCTCTCTATGGCCAGGTAATGATGACTCATCGCAGGTAAGAGGGACCCGGGGACCCCCGCTTGACCACATCATTACTACCCTCGTTGACGTCTAAATTACACACCATCTCATATTAATGTCACAAGGGAAGAAAATGGTATGGTTAGGTTAGACTAAAGATATCCTTGTGGCCCGCACGCTATAGTAACACCCAATTAACATTCGACCTGTGATGTACTTAAGAAAAGGTGACGGGCATGATAAATAGTGAGGATGATTCACATTAATTAATCCAGATATATTCTACCTGTGATCTACCTGACGCTGGTGACGCTCCGTGCCCTCGCATCACCTCACCAACTTACACCTGTATAAAATGAAACTCCATTCACCACTAAGTCTCTGGATTTATGTAGCGAGGACAATATACTGTACTGGGGGTTCTGGAGGAGGTACGAGGGTTACGGTGGTGTAAATCGAACCTTTTTATCTACAGATTCACTTTTTTGTCACACATGCCAACATCTACCGAGTTTGGACCAAAGGTTATCAAAGTATTCCATGAAATACTGATACATACACACACGGCGCCGGGTCTTGTTGATAATTCTTGACCACTTGACCAACTGTTGTTCTCCTCTACGTTATGACAACTCTCTTAGGAGTCTTCAGGTCCCAGGAGACACAAACACCCAACAGCTGTAGGTCCCGCTGGCGTTGAGTGTAGGTGAGGAAGGCGCCGCTCACTTGTACAATAACAGAGAAAAAACTGATGATCATCCTAGTACACACGGGAGATGCGAACGGGGAAGGAGAAGGACGAAAAAGCAACCACATTAAAAATACCAAAAAAAGGGTAAAAATGAAAACCTGAAGGAAAATATAGAGATGTAACGAAGAAGTACAATAAATGAGAGAGATTGTAAGGGAGTGTACATTATGGTGAGATGTATTAACTGTCTCGGCTAGGCAATTGTGGATTCAACCAGACAGTATCCAACAGCGCCAGTAGCGGACTCGGCCAGGAATTAGTGGATTCAGCCAGACAGTACCCAACAGGACTCACCCGGCTGTGTTGTGACGCCACGCAGGAGATAATCACTATAATCACACACGACAATTACACACTAACGACACCATCCAGCGGTGGCGACCCAGAGAGCCGCTGCCTCCTGCATTTGTTCCCACACCAGTGCCAGCAGCTGAATCAACAAGTGGTGCTTCATGAATCAAGTTGTGCTTCATGAATAACACTTACCCAGGCTGGTCATAATTACTGCTACCGTCTTTAGTTGGTTAAGTTAGGTTAATGACATGATAGGTTAAGGAAGTTTAAGTTAAAGTTAGGTCAAGGTTAGTTTTAGGTTAATGTTAGGTTAGGCTAAGTTAGGGGTAGGTTTGGTTAATGGCAAGTTAGGTTAAGCGCAAGTTTAGTTAGGTAAGGTTAAGGTTAGGTTATGTTATATCAGGTCAGGTTAAGTTAGGTTGGGTGATATCAGGTTAAATTAAGTTACCTTAGGTTAGGTCAGGTTAGTTTCGGTTAAAGGTAGGTTCTATATCACCTTTCTCCATTCCGTTATTCACTCTCGTGTTATTAACGGGAGTGAGAAGTAGGTCAGCGTCAGGATACACTCTGGGTGGGTCGGGAGGATTAATCTAGGCCACTTAAACTTGTATATATTTCCAATATCGTTCTATTGGAAACCAGTGGTATAGAGTGGCCCAATACGGCAGCTTCCTGTGAGGTGAACTATTTCCTCCACTACATGCAAAATAGCTTACATTAACCAAGTGACAAAATAAGAGAGTGTGTGTGTGTGTGTGTGTGTGTGTGTGTGTGTGTACCTGGGCGTAAATGCATATTAAAATAAAATCCAGTGCGTCTGGTGATGGCGGCGTCAATAGTCTCATTACCTGGTGACGGTGGTGACGACTTTGCTGTCAAGGGCCTTTACCTGCGTCCCTCAACCTGTCTTATTCCTGTCACTCCTCCTCCTCCTCGCCCACTCTTGTCACTCCTCCTCCTCCACGTCTGTCACTCCTTCAATCTTCTCTCTCCTCCTCCTTCACTCCTGTCACTCTTCTTCCGGATACATAAAACATCAACACGTGACAAAATCATTTCTTCCCATTTCATAATTGATAAAATTCCCGAAGGCACACACAGCAACTTAGAAAATTCACTGAAGTTGACAAGCAGGCAATATCCTTGAGTCAGCCACGACAGGAAATAGTTATTCTGTCGGGCACCACAAGAAACTTCCCTCACAATGACGAGAGGGTAAACAAAAAATAAGTCCTCACTTTGCCGCGGGTAAGAATGGCGCCGCTCGGTAACGGGGTGTTCGCCTTGAATTCCAAATGTTATGAAGTTGTGGAAAAGTGCTTTATAGTTTGGTCGCAACGTGGAGCTTTTGGCCGTGTCACCTGTTCATAAGTTAAGAGCATCACAAGAACTCGGGAAGGTCCTTTACATGTCGCGGTGGTATTATTATTACCACCACTGGATGAGGACGTCCTTGACTCACCCATTACACTGCCTGCAGGTGTACCGAGTAGTTCCCCACACCTGTTATATCGTCACAGGAAACCAGACAATCGGTCGTATCCTCTAACTCCTTAAGTTCTCATCATGCACAGTCATGACCCCAGCTAGAAGTGAAATACCGCACATAAAAGCCATAAATATTGTGTACATCTTTGAAGCATTAAAAAATATTACAATGTATATAAATTGAATGACAAAATGCATGTAAACTGCAACACGCAATCCAATCATATTTCGTCTCCTGATTATCGTGGGTTGGGAACACTGTCAGCAAAACTCCCTCCAACACGCAGACCAACTCAGCGTTTTCTCCCCGCAGGCAGCGTTGCCACAGCGGGACAACACCCATGTCTGCTGGCTGTGAATGGTGGAGGCCAAACACAGATTTTATAAGCACAGTGTGGGCCGGTATAAGTTAAAGAGACTGATTGACTGACACACACACACACACACACACACACACACACGTAAGCAGGTCCAATACAAGCGTACATTCCCTCACACTATTCAACTATTCAGCCTCGCTCTCCGCCCTCACCTGCACCCACCTCTCGTGTCTCATTCAAAAGACGCCTCCCCAAACATTTGAAAACCATTAACCTTCAGGCCTTAATCCTCTCCCACAGATCCTTTCACTGGCTAATCCCCCCTCCTCTTCTACTGCTCTATCATTACTAATCGTCGCTAACCTATAATATCTCCTCACCAAACCTCATCTCGGCAACAATTATCATCAGCAAGATCAGGTCTCCTATAAGGTGGTTTGGTGACCCCGGAAAAGATAAGTTACGTGTTTCAAGTTTTGGGTGAATGTCAGGTCAGGTCAGGTCAGGTCAACAAACATCTCTCTCATTTTTACTGACACGTTCTTACCAGCCGATAGAGGGAGTGAAGGAAGGTGAGGGGAGAGAGAGGGAGGTGTGGGGGAGAGAGGGAGGGTGTGGGGGAGAGAGGGAGGGAGATAGGACAGCCCCGACCCACCAACGAGTATTCAAGGATCCCTCGAGGTATTTGCTGCCTTAAACAAATACTACTTCTCGAGAATACAGGAGACCCGGTCCACCTCCCTCCACCCCCCTCCTCTGTCTGTCTGTCTGTCTGTCTTAAAAAAATGTCTACTTCCCTTACTACAGTTTTACCACGTACGTTCTCATTCACGTATTTCCTTTAATACTGTGACTAATCTTACGAACAAATCATATTACGTAGTCGCTAGGTTTAGGTTAGGTTAGGTTAGGTTAGGTTTGGTTAGGTTAGGTTTAGGTTAGGTTAGGTTTAGGTTAGGTTTAGGTTAGGTTTAGGTTAGGTTTAGGTTTAGGTTAGGTGCCACTTATCTGTTTGTAAGACATTCCTCCTAAGTCTCCAAGGTAATATGATGATAAGACGTTCATTAATATACCCTTGGCACAACAAACTGTACTGTATATAAGGACGGCTTCTCAGTTTGTTTGTTTAGCGATAAAACAAGCACAGCGTTCGTAGTTGATTCAATACACAAAACAAATAAGATCCAATCAAATTAAATCCTTCATGTTGTATAAATCAACTAATTTTTTTTGTTTCATTTACGAATTATCACAATGTATAAGATTATATTTGAACGATATATTATGGTAATGATCACTACTACTACTCACTCTTCGTCAGTCTATCTGTTCGACACGCCAGCAACCAAGACCAGAGTTTAGTGGGTTATTTCGTTATGGTTTTTTTTCCTCCCTCATTCGATAACAACAACAAACCTCAACTGTAACTGAGAAAACCTTACAAATTTTTTTTTTATATAATATTGACTTGTTATTCAACCCATATGTGAGGTGTTTAGTCCATGGTGGGGGGAGGGGTTAGGTTGGACTAGGTGGTTGGGATGTGGCCTTAACTACTTCAACCAATCATGAATATTACCAAATCACCTCAAACTCCATCACCCCCTCCATATTTCCTTCCTTCCTTCCCTACCTTCATCCCTCCCACCTTGATTCCACCACTTTCTTTCCTTCCTTCCTTGACTCCACTCCACTCCTCCCTGACTCCACCTCCCCCCCCCCATCCTCTCCCCGTCTGCCTTTCTTCACCCCCTCCTCCATCCCTTCGTCAGATGAATCCATATTTTTATCTATCGACGAGTATAGATCAGAGGAATTATTAATACACGGAGGACGTAAGCCATTGAGTGTCTGTCTGTCTCTGTCTGTCTGTGTGTGTGTGTATGTATGTATGTGTGTGTATATGTGTGTGTGTGTGTGTGTGGAGAAAAAGTCAAATAAACTAACACAAAATATATCTCCCGTGTTAAGGTGTCACACACACACACACACACACACACACACACACACACACACACACACACACACACACATCACGTGATACCTGACATTAGATGCATGAAACTAATAAATATTTAGGGTCACCTCTACACATGAATCACCACCGGTTGGGTTGGGACGATACAGCGTTTATTTATTTCAATGTAACAACATATCTAATACACCGAAGGACTTGGTACACCTATTACAAACATCATACCAACCACGTCCCTCTCTCCCTCTTCTGTCGCTGTACACACACACACACACACACACACACCAGTCACCCTATTTCATTGTTTAAGCCATGCCCCCCAACCCACACACTGTCATTCATTCATGGAAATCGAAGGAGACTTCCTCAGAGGTCCCAATATACCAGCCGCCATCAGCATTACCTCAGCCAGAGTGACGCCCAACACACACACACACACACACACGACTCGCGGTATATTGAGCGAGTCTGACAGAGGCGGATCAATCCAGGGCTGGCAAGAATGTCACTATTGATCCCGTGGTTGAAGTGGGTGGTGAAACTTTCCTTCTCGAAACCTCATGCCTATCGACCTGAGGAAGGTGACGGTGAGAAAGTATAGCGAGACGGCCACTACACCTTCAGGAGAGACCATGAGACTCGATAGTAAAGGTCGGTCGGTCGGTCGGTCCTCAGGGGGGAAGGGGGGATTGTCACAACGTGTTACATCGTAGGGAGATAACTGCGTCACACTACATCACTAAGAGAGACTTTTGCTTCATTCCAAATTGTAAAAAAGAGTAAATAATAATCCGTGCTCCCCCCTCCCACACGCACTTACGAACACATACATACATACATACATACATACATACATACGTACATACATACATACATACATACATACATACATACATACATACATACATACATACATACAGTACATAGTAGAACAGAAATCTCATCTGAAACGACTGCCGCGCGCACACTTCTTAACAAATACAGAACAAATTAGCTTCAAGCATTGTACCAAACCAAGGCCTAACTTGATAAAATACTGTGGTGACATTAATAGCAACTCGCGTCATATGAGGAGAAATTGTTCTGTCATAAAACTCACTCGATAATACTAAAGCAAAACTGATTCATCCAATTAAAACCCAGAACAGACGTGCGTTGAGTTTTATCCCGCGGCTTTGGTGAGACAGAGGAGGACGATAGCGATGTCCATGGAGCCTTTACACTACAGAGAGAAAACCAGGCCAGCAGAGTCTTACACCCACACTAACACGGTACCACAAGACAACACTAACGTTAAAATGAGTAAAATTAAGAAAAATGTTGTTTGAGACGAAAAAAAACATAACTTCAGTGGACAGGTGTCACTCTCTGGTCGCACCTGCCGAATTTGTTTGGTCATTTATCAATTTAACTAGTAAATAGTCAAAATGTTTCCCATAAATCGAAATAATAAAACTATTCTACGTTGACTCAGGCAGTAAATTCTTCCTTCAACGGGATAAATGTCGAAATAAAGTGAAAAACGTTGATTCAAAGTGAGAAAAAATAAGGTGTGTCGTTCACACTCACAATGAAGAGGTGAACGTGATCAGCGCAGGACGATGACGCCATTGTTTTTTTTAGAATGTTTAAGAGAATTGAAGCCATAATATTGAATTTGAGTGTTTCTTTATTTTCTTTTCTCTTTTGTGTGTGTGTCTTTCTACCCCGAGAGAGAGAGAGAGAGACTCAAGTCATTTATAATGGCTGGAATTGCAGGCAACTAACACACTTAAGACTGACTAACACCGAGCACTTGGGGCAATTATTACACTACACACTTCACACCACCCTGACTCACTCTCTCCCTCACCCCCACCACCCTGACTCACTCTCTCCCTCACCCCCACCACCCTGACTCTCACTCCCTCACCCTCAACCCCCTGACTCACTCACCGCTGTCACAGGTTCACGTCTCGCCCTTGAACAACACGTGTAAGTCAAGTCGATTCATACAGGAGCCGCCTCATGCAAGACATTATCAGAGAGGGTGGGAGGCAGGTAAGTTGATACAGCCACTACCTGATACAGCGAGGAGGAAGAGAAGGATACAGGAAAGAGGGTACAGAGTGGAGGATACAGTGAGGAAGAAAATTAAATATGACATTACATCGGATACAAATGTGATGATGATAATAATAATAATAAATAATCGGTTTGCGGTACCACCTTCACCTGTTAATTAATGGTACCACTAACATTACTACTACCATAAACAGAATCCCAATTAGTGAATGGCAGGTAAGTACCAGGTATGTGACATCACTCTCACCATAACAATTCCGTGTGAGGGCTGCGTGAACACCTATGACGTCACTCTTTACCCTGCCTGGCGCGACCAACCGTGACGTCACACTTTACCTTCAACTAGTGTGAACAACTATGACGTCACACTTTTACACCTAGCGTCCATTCCTATAAGGTTCCTCCCATCTCTCCCTGCAGGTATTAATAAAGACTTCGTTATACAAGCTCTCAACACCAGTGCCTCGCCAAGTTACGCAACCATGCTAACACAGGTACACGGGAACGGAATTTCACGCCGTGTGGCTCGTACCAAAGGAGGAATGACCACCACCACCACCACGTAATACACAGAGTAGTACAGCCATCAACCACTATATCGAGCACCATTAGGACTATATGGTGTAAATCCCCCTTTATAGTGGTCCCCCTTTATAGTGGTAGTCCCCTTTATAATAGTAATCCCCCTTTTGTCGCCCCGCATGTGTCACCAACTTATGACAAAGGCAAGAAAGAAGAGTTTGGTCGCTCGCTCAACTCTCCCCTCTCCAGTTCCCGGTAAGTAATAATTCCAAGAAGATATTCCCGACCGACAACCGAGCTGGTGAGTGTGTAGGAGGAGAGGACGAGGCTTGGCAGGAGGCCAGAACACCCCCGGAGGAAAGTGCATCTAGGAAATGAGCCACTGTCGTCTGAGTGAATAAATACGCCGAATAAATAAATCTCCCAGAGTGAATAATATCCGTGAATTGAACTGTACAACTCAAGGGGCAAAAAATATGTGTTTGGATTTCACTCCTGCACCTCCGTCAAGGAATGATGATTTCCCCTGAGGAACAAGGGATGGGGGTGAGGGGAGGGGAGGGGGTAGTCAGTGGCTGAAGCTTGGTTCATCAAAATACTAGAGTGTGGGCACAGGTCAAGTTCTGATGGCAGGAAATTAGCCACACACACACAGCATCATCAAGTAGCCTCTGTGACAAGAACACAATATTACAAAAAATACACACACACACACACACACAAAGCAATGTAATTCTTTGTATCATTAACACTGACATGAATTATATAAATAAAACAATAAAACTCTGAGGACGAAAGAGAACACAAGTGACGCCAGACTTACTAAGACAGACAACACCCAAGGGATCAATACATAAGAGTGGTTTAGTAGACTGCTGAATTATACCGCGACATGAAAACAACAACGATTCCGGGAAAATGGCTGTGTGGGAGGCTCGCCGCTACGACAACCCTGAGGCAAGTGATCTTCTCCCACCTGCTCAAGTGCCCGCCGCCCATCACACGCCTCGTTAGCACAGATTTTTTTTTTCCAGTAAATTTCGACATGTTAGAGAGAAACTCCTAGGAAGAACTATCCACATGTCCAGGAGCGATAGCAAGAAGCGATAAGTGGTGGATGACAGCCCGTGGGAGGGATAGTTAGAAACGTTTTGCTTACATTGTCTCTTCAACACAGAGTATCCGTGACCAAGAGACAACAGTTATCAATAAGATAAAATAAACATTATATCACTTATATCGACCTTACTTACGCGTTTCTAGATATAACACTTGCCATTGAGTAGAACGCCCTCAGTCGACCCAGCTGTAGAAATTAAAGGTGACAATGTTGTTTTCCAAAGTGCCCAATGCTTAATAAATGTGGGCTATTGATATTTATGGGACTATCACTTTTCAATACATTATAAAAGAAATAACCTTCAAGATCTCCTTTGCGTTATTCATTTAGTTAAAGAGAATACTCATATTTGATTGTTGCCACTCACTTCATATATACATACTTACCTCATACTCGTTATAATTACACAAGTTGCACACATGACTGCATTAGTTTGTGTGAAATTGCCCGAGTGATGGTGAAAGTTAGTTCTAAATACCAACTTGAGTAGCACTACTGGCGGAACGGTACATATGCAATACTGGGGGAGGAGGAGGTCCGCGCCTCTGGTCACGCGTGAGGGCTGGGAAGGTCATCGTCACTTGCAACACCTCCAAGTACGTGTTAGCAGTGAGGGGTGGGGAGGGGTAAGGGGGTAGGTAGGGAGGGAGGGGGGGGGGCTCGTCAGATCCATGCCACACACTGTAGTGAAATGTTCTCCCTTAAGTCTACAAAATAATGGAGGACAGGTAGAGTTAATAAGACCGGCTCCACATAACACACACCTCAAGAAATTCATTCACTATAACCCATACATGTGAGAGACCTGGACGAGGCTAGAAATTTGAGCTCCTCCGGGAGTATAGTCGTCCGTTTGTTCGCTACCAACCATATCTCAAGACACACGAGAATGGACATCACTCAAACATGGCAACAGATGAGAGAGAATTTTTTACCCATATGCATATCATTGTATTTTGCAATCTGATCCATTATGGCCGACTGGTACTACGTTTATGATGTAAATTTCCGCTCGTGTGTTGTGGATGACGTTGTTCATCCTTCACTACATCACCAATAATTTCCATTCACCTTTCGCAGGAACACTAACTACTCACCCAAACGATTCCTCGACACACTGTCCTCGTTCCTGCTCTACACACAACAGATAATAACACCACTGCTGCATCCCCTCACCATTTCCATTCCCTTTACCTTGTTACATCTACATCATTCCACTCTTACACTTTACATTTCCCTTAAAACATTCATTCCTCTCACCTGTTCGTCCTATTAAGTTATATATATATATATATATATATATATATATATATATATATATATATATATATATATATATATATATATATATATATATATATATATATATATATATATATATATATATATATATTCCCCCCAATCTTTAGGTATCATTAGAATATTAATATCATCTCGGGTTTAATATAAAGAGTTCGATATCTTAATAAAAATTTTAATTGGTGATGAACTAGTGTAATTAATAAACCTCGTTATGCGCTTAAAGACCTTATAGTTGTTGAAGCGCAATAATAACATCGTAATTCAAATATTAACATCAACATCTCGGGGGGTGACATGGTCAAGATAAACAAACACACACGTCCCCATGACCAACATTCCATGTTCTGTACCGTGACAGAAAGTCCAACCACTAAGCCTTTATTTAGGTCATCCAGATCACGCTAGGGGAGGAGTCAGTGACTAATACACCCAACTGTAGGAAAGTGTGTGATCCGGAGAAGCCTTACTGATGAATGATTCTTGGCAAACATCACAGGACGATACCTTTGACTTCCCACAATATCACGCCTCTTGACTTCCTCCTCGGTACGAATTGATTCACTGGTGATCGTTACAGGAATCAACGAATCTGTGTCGAAGGGGTTGGGGAGGAGAATCTAGGTTGTGGGAGTCAGTTTTCGAGAATGTGATGATGATGTAACCACAGCGAAACAGGAAATACTGCCTCAGTGTCACATGGTACATTAAAAGCATACGGCGTTTATCATATACCACATAATAAAACTGTTGACATAATTTACCGTATTAAGAGTCTGTCTGTCTGGAGTATATATAAATTCCCTGGTGTGTCACATACGTCTTGCATGAGAAGAACAGAGTGCTGTGAGTCATTGGTTCGCCACAAACATGAAGTCGATGTGACCAATAAAAATGATGGGAATTGGCTGCTGAGCTTATGGTAAAAGATCCTTCCCTAACAGCCATATATAGAGAGTGAGACTAAAACATAACAGGGTTTATGGCAGTTGGCTGGTGGAGTGTGTTTATTGTGATGGTCCGCCTTCAAACCAACACCTCTTCTCACTCTCTCCAACCCCCTCCCCCACCCTCCCTCCACTTCCCGTCACCACCAACTTCACCAAATCTGCCAACTCCTACTCATCATGTACCTTCCTCAACCCTCACTCTCTCTTCCACTCCCCCCTCCCCTTCCCCCCAACCTCCTCCTCTCCCCTTCCCCACACAGAGCTGTATAAATAAGCTTGGGGTCTGACGTGTAAAGGGTGAGGTGGATTAGACTCGAATTGATCTATCTCACTCTTACGATAAAACTCCAATAAACAGAGTCTCGTAAAAATAAAACACGATTAGGTTAAAAAAAAATAAATAATAGAAAAACAAAAGACTCACAACAGACACGATTGGATTTGCCTCAGTTTGAAGATAACAACGTAAATATACTGTGTAAATATTCTTGTGTCAACCAGGAGGGACTTGTCTCACATGGGATTTTATCATGTTGGGTCAGGTCGTTTTGATTTGGGTGTCCCTTTTTTATTTATTTTTTTTGCCTTGAGTCAGGTGAGAGGTCAGTGTACGTGAGTTTGTTCTCCCAGTAAACTATGTTAGTCTCCCTGAAATTAACTTGAAATACACTGCCAAGTTCTGCTGTTTCTATTTTCTGCATGGACAGTTCGCCTCAACTTGAAGACCCAAAGTGAATGACGTGACTTTATCCAACAGAACTTAGTGAGTGTAGCTGCCTGAGTTGACACTGTGTAAACCCCAGGCGGAGGACATGGCGTTGAAAACATAGTTATCACCACCAAATTTTATCTGCTATACATATAGTATATATCTGAGTAAGTGATCACGAAAGAAAACATTTAAATTCTGACTTTAGGTGAACTACAGATACAAGTTGACAACCATGAACTGTGATGACAGAGAGAAGGACGCCACTACGGTCTGTACAGTCATCTCAGCTAGTGAGGTGAGGTGAGGTGTATACCAACGGTTATGAGTGAGGGCGACACAGGAGGTAGTGATGTGGGTGATAGAATAAAGGTGACACATACAAAAATCCTAACGAGAAGAAAGATTGTATGTACCGAGACAAAAACACTCACAAAGCTGATATCAAATGTACCACTCGCATCTTACCTCTCTGATTCCCTCATAACAGCACACCCTTCCTACCTGAAAGTCTCTCTCTCTCTCCCTCCCTCTCTCTCTCTCTCTCTCTCTCTCTCTCTCACACTTCTTCACGCCTCCAGCGCCTCATAACTCCACTCATCGCCCCACCTCACTCACCCTCACAAGTTGGGTGTATATATTCTTGTTCTCACATCACACCAACAAGGCCCAGGAGACCTACAGCTTCCTCCCCGCCGTCCCCAAACATCCATATGCAGATCCTTCCGTCCTACCCAGTAAAGCCGAGTCTCCCACTAACTGTGAAGCAATGCCTGAGGTGTCGAACACTTTCTCTCTTATAGCGACAGGGGGGGTCAGTCACTCCCACCGCCGGTCACACTGAGGCAAGAACTAAGCTTCCCCTAATTCATGGCCGATTCTGGTTCACTGCCAAGGAATTCTAGTAATTCCCGGGACAATACTTTTAATACTCACACGCCTTAATGAAGCTGTCGGTACCGAAAACCCAAGGAACGTGAGGGAAGGTACAGAGGGAGGGGTGGGGAGGCAACACGAATACCACCATAATCGAGGTCATATATAAGTTAGGCAAGTATTATTTTGGTATTTTCTTGGGTTAATGGACGGCTCAGAAAATCCCATACTATAGGTATTTTAATAATTTTCAAATAATTCCTCGTTTTTCTTCCAATCAACCAAGTTTCATGAGGCGACGAATCAAAGTTTCTAATGGCACGTAAAACAAATTCAGTTGACCATAAGCTTTCAAAGGCTTGAGAACCACAGGACTCTTGCACCACCTGCTACCTCCTCACAGGCTGACACCTCTCTCTCTCTCTCTCTCTCTCTCTCTCTCTCTCTCTCTCTCTCTCTCCACACTTTTCCTTCCATCATTTATGCATGTAGTAATCCATATGCGTATATATAGAACGGTACAATGTGAGGAAATGTGGATGTAGCATGGATGTGGATGTAGCGTGGGTGTGGGTGTATCATGGATGTGGGTGTAGCGTGGATATATCTTGGGCGTGACGTATGAGAGATGGTCTATGTAGTGATGCAAGTGTATACAGGCGTCAGTGAGTTACCTGTGACGAGTCGAGATTCCCTACGTAGCTACCTGCTGAATCACCGAGGAGCTGCAGCAGACGACCCCCTCCCTTCCCCACCCCGCCTCGCCCCACCCCAACTCACCCAACCCCTCCCCACCGCCTCACCCAACATGGCCTGATGCCCCGCCCCCTCCTTCCTCATCGCCTCTGGAATACCTTCTTAATGATGGGAACTGCTGTAACACCACACAATCGCCTCCCACCACCACCACCACAGTCACCACCCACAACTATCATCACCATCACCATCCACAAACCTTCATTATCATCATCACCCACAACCAATTACCACAATGAAACCCACCACCACCTCACCCCCCCTCCCCAACAGGAGGTGTCACGCCCCCCCGCCCCCCTCCTCCTCCACCCCACACGAGGGAAACTTTGCTACTTAGGATGAAGGAGGAGCCATTAATCACCTGCACCTTTCACAATACGTTGGATGCCACACACACACACACACACACACACACACACACACACACACACACACACACACACACACACACACACACACACACACACACACACACACACACACACACACACACACACACACACACACACACACACACACACACACACACACACACACACACACACACACACACACACACACACACACACACACACACACACACACACACACACACACACACACACACACACACACACACACACACACACACACACACACACACACACACACACACACACACACACACACACACACACACACACACACACACACACACACACACACACACACACACACACACACACACACACACACACACACACACACACACACACACACACACACACACACACACACACACACACACACACACACACACACACACACACTACCAGGAGTGAGGAGTATAAGACTGACTGGTATTCTCTGGTGTAACTGTACTCTGAATAAAATGTTGGTATATTATTTTTGTTTTTTTATAGAATTAAATGTTTTAGAAGTTACTCCACATACAAAACAGTATAAAGCTCAATCTGGTCTATTGTGGTCAGGGTTTGTTTATAATCCTGAACCATTACTATGAACCCAGAATTGTTTTTTCTCTTTTTTTTTATCCAGAATTTGCATTTTTACACTCTGAAATTATCCTCATCTCTCTAAACTGTTCTGCCCCTCTCGCCAAGGTTCCTTATCCACTTATCCACATACCGTTATTTGTAGATGTCTGTCCGGATGGTTAGGTGTTGGTGATTAGGTTTAGAGTGTTGTTGGCCTCTTTAAGAACGAAAGGTAGTTACCGTGTGTCTGTATTAAATAAGCTTCACCATTATTGAGTCCTGTGAGATAGATTGGGTGAGTCTCAGAAAAAAAAATCATGTTCGGAGGGTGGCGTCAGTTAATTCCTCTTGCATGAGTGTTAGTCGCCATGATCCACCCCTCTCCCTCTCCCCTAACACCACTACCACCTCCACGACCCCCAACCCTTTCTCCTACCACCACCATCAAGGGCCTCCACCATTACCAAATATCCTTCACATTTCACATATGGTTTGTAAGTAAGCGTGAGATATTGCTTTCTTGCCTGGAGTCTCGGGAAAACCCTATTTGCATTCTCAAATTGAAAACTATTTTTACTTGATTTGATGTTCCCCAAATAAAGGATTATTGCTAAAGCCTTACTGGTCAACGCTCTCCGGTTCAAGTCTCGGGGCCGGAGATTGAGTGAGGCGCCCCCTGTCGACCCACCTGCAGAATGGCGACCTAAATCTGCAGTAAAAATCGGTAGAAGTGCAGTATCGGCCACGTTGTACCCTGATACACCGAAAGCCTAGGCCACAGTCTGCTATATCCACCACACCTGATAAAGCTCACAACCACAAATCAATAATCTGGCTGTGTTTACTTTGTCCAAATCCTACCATTCCTGACCTGACTGATAATTATTTCCGCGAGTGCGAGGACGTTTCTTCAGTATGGCTTAAGGGAGCTAATGACCAAATCTTAAGTCAGTTCCTGTATGAGGCATTAAGTCAGCAAAGACCAAGACACTAGTGGAAGCAGCTGCAGTTTTTGTGAGGGTCGAGGGAGCTCCGCACCTCAAGGTCTGGGAACGTCTATTAATCACCTGAGAGACGACACAGACACCGCCCCCTCCTTCCTTGGTTGTCTCCCTCTCACTCCCTTGGCAGTCCCTCTCACACTCATTATCTTATTTGTCAAAGAACCCCACTCCGACCCCCAATCAATCTCACATCTATTATCTCCGGCTGCTATAACAGATCAGTGCTTTTTTTGCTACGGTGTTCCCCCTTATAGAACACAACACAAACAACAGCGACAGGGAGGGTGTGTGTGTGTGTGTGTGTGTGTGTGTGTGTGTGTGTGTGTGTGTGTGTGTGTGTGTGGCGAGGAGAGACGTTCTTCTTCTTCTTCTACAGTGCCATGACTACCACTACACCACGTCCCTCCTCGTCTATCTTCACTGGTTCACTTACTGTCAATTATCTCACATACTTACACAGGTAACATCCGCAAGAGGTGCTGAGGAGAGTGAAAGGTCGTCACTAATTGGTAGCTCTCTCTCTCTCTCTCTCTCTCTCTCTCTCTCTCTCTCTCTCTCTCTCTCGTCCACACACACACACACAGATAGCCGTAAATGTATCAACCCCGACAGAGATAAAGTCGTGTCGATCACCACTAATGTGTTCCAGCAACGTGCCCTCCTTACTCCTCTCCCTCTTCCTCTTCCTACCCCTCGGCCCTAACCTCACACCCCTTTAAAAGTAAAACCAAGGTCAGGACGCTTCAGAATGGGAGGTGAGCGCTTATTAGAATTACTCGTTACAAAATGTCCCGCATATTACCAGACCGTGAAATGTGATGTGGCCTTATGATGAAGTTGTTAGAATAATGTTGCAAATTGCATGATGTCGACCCACGTATTCTGCAACGAAGGCTTGATTCGTTGGTGTATTTTGTCATAAGTAAAGTTAGGCTAGGCTAGGTTAGGTTAGGTTATAAATGGATAGGTTAATTTTGACTTCTGCCTAATTGCCTACCTATACCTGTCTGCTTACTTGCCTACCTAACCCTGCATACCTCTCAAGTACAAGCAATAGCACTAATGAACTTCACACACACACACACACACACACACACACACACACACACACACACACACACACACACACGATAATAATAATAATAATGTTTTTTAATGTAGAGAATTAAAATAATGAATGGGGGAAAAAATACTCTTCAGGGTTTTTCGTTCTCTTATGTGAGGGGGAGAGAGACAGGTGTGGAGGTGAGAGACAGGTGTGCAGGAGAGAGACAGGTGTGGAGGAGAGAGACAGGTGTGGAGGTGAGAGACAGGTGTGCAGGAGAGAGACAGGTGTGGAGGAGAGAACAGGTGTGCAGGAGTGACAGGTGTGGAGGGGAGAGAGACAGGTGTGGAGGTGAGGAGACAGGTGTGGAGGGAGAGAGACAGGTGTGGAAGAGAGAGAGACAGGTGTGGAGGTGAGAGACAGGTGTGGAGAGTGAAAAACAGGTGTGGAGGGTGAGAGACAGGTGCAGAGTGACAGGTGTGGAGGTGAGGGAGACAGGTGTGGATGTGAGACAGGTGTGGAGGAGAGACAGGTGTGGAGGTGAGAGACAGGTGTGGAGAGAGAGAGACGGGTGTGGAGGGAGAGAGACGGGTGTGGGGTGAGACGGGTGTGGAGGTGGGGACAGGTGTGCAGGAGAGACAGGTGTGGAGGAGAGGAAACAGGTGTGGAGGTGAGACGGGTGTGCAGGGAAGACAGGTGTGGAGGAGAGAGACAGGTGTGGAGGAGAGAGACAGGTGTGGAGGTGAGAGACAGGTGTGGAGGAGAGAGACAGGTGTGGAGGAGAGAGACAGGTGTGGAGGTGAGAGACAGGTGTGGAGGAGAGAGACAGGTGTGGCTGGGAGACAGATGGACAGTTGTATATCAGGGCTGAGGGAGAGGGGGAAAGTTTTATGCGGAAAGTGTAATTGTTCATGTGTGGAAAGTAGAAAGTTGTGTGAGGAATAGGGGACGGAAAGTTGTATGTGAAATAAAAGTGGAAAAATCGCATGTGGAACAACTGGAGAGTTGTATGTGGAAGAGAAATAGAAAGTAAAAAAAAAAAGATAGAATGGTTTACGTAGAAATGATGGAAAACATTTATGGAGTAGAAAGGAGAAAGCTGCAGGTAGGTGAGGAAAGGTGTGTGTGTGTGTGTGTGTGTGTGTGTGTGTGTGTGTGTGTGTGTGTGAAACTTTATGTAAACAGTGTAATTACATGAAGAGTCAAGTGTGTCCTCCCTAAACCAGCTACTCTCCCTCCTCCCCTCCTCTCCGAGTCACACACACACACACACTGTTAACTGGACACAGCCATGCAGTCTATCAACAGTCACCAGTCGCCTACACCCGCCCACACGCCCACACTACACCCACACATCCAATAACGTTTGTAAATTGACCATGAATATGTATTTTCTTTATACCAATGCATCTCTCTCTCTCTCTCTCTCTCTCTCAACAACTGAAGCAGAACACCACCCATTCCTACCCCCATTATTACCTACGTTCAGCATTGACCTGTCCCCCCCCCCAAAAAAAAAAAATAACATTACCCGAGCTCAGTGTTTGCTAATTACAGACTAATCCAGCAAGTCATTACAGGTATCCAGGACATTAAATCACTAATGCTGGTGTTGTCATCAACTAAACTCGTACTGACCTCGTTACAGACAGTCATCCAGTGTCAAACCAGGTCTAAAGTGCCATCACACACACTTATAATCGCTACAAATTCCCACATCACACTTAAACTCACACTAAATACTTTACTCGCTACCAGACACCAGCCTCACACACTTTAATGATCACCTCACACTCGACACGCTGTAAACTCGCTCCAGAATTTCAGTTAAACGATTTTCCGAGACTGTGACCCGGAAAATGATGAGGAGGGAGCCTTGTGAAGCTCCTCCCTGGCACCACGCCCACCATGCAGCCACGCCCACTAGCACCAGGACAAGACGGCCAGCCCACCAGCTACTACCTCCCATCTTCATAGGCATTTCCGAGACCAGTGATGATATCGTTCTAGTTGAGGCTCTTCAAGGGTAAGCTCCTCAGATCTGGCAATACTATGAGCAATTACACACTGTAGTCTAGAGCAGCTGAAGGGATCACAGACAGCAGAGGGTGACTGATCACATTCTCCCAGCGTCAGCACCAGCGTCAGCCACCAGCACCAACGTCAGCACCCTTGACGTAATACCAATACACAAATTACCAGTCATGATTTTTTTTTTCATTTTTAGTCAATTTAGTAATAATCAATGATGTATTTTCATAATATTTCTGAATGTTTGTTGTGAGTTATAACTCTTCATCTCGTGGCCATACAACATCAACAACAAGTTCTACTCTATATTGAACATTAGTCTATTCATTACCTTACAGACTTAACACTTATCCTTCCTGTGACACCAAACCCTTATCCTCCCTGATGCCACCAAAGCCTTATCCCCTGACACCAAACTCTTCCTCCTCTCTACCATCACCTGTATCCCATTTTCTTGCAGGATGTCACACACCGGGGGGGAGACTGTGTCATTCCACGCCGCCAATTATCGCAACAAAAACGACACTCCTCTTCAGTATTCACAGGCGATTCTCCTTAATACCCTCCATTAACACGCTCTGTTAACCACGAGTAATTATTATCTAAACACTCGCGCCTTTTTCGCTGGTTAGCTTTTGTTTTTAAGGCAGCGACTTCACGTGTGAGTGACGTAGTGGGGCTGAGGGGGTGGGTCGGTCGGTCGGTCGGTCGGTCGGTCGGTCGGTCTCTCTCTCTCTCTCTCTCTCTCTCTCTCTCTCTCTCACTCACACGTAAGAATGCAGTAAGGTCGGAAACACATTAAAAGAAAGAAAAAAAAAACTCACCCAGACAAAGAAGATAAAGTTAAGTAATCGATAACAAGTCTTACAAAGGTCAACCGCCTCCAGAGATGACACAAGCCCTACTTACTAAAAAAACCAAAAACATATCTCATCATACTTTATCATACCATAACTGGCTCGCGTTATCTGAAATTATAATTTTATCTGTGGAATACATCATGATGACATTATCGAGGTTTAATTTATGAACAACCTTCCAATCTATCGGATTTCTTATTTTTTTTCCCTCGGATGAATTTTTGCCGACGTATCCTGCTGGGAGTGGCAGACGGTGGACTCAGTTTAATTAGTTTTTCAACAAAAGTTTTCCTATCAGGATATTTCTTAATACACGGAGGTAATTCTTTGCTTCCCTTCAGTATTGTCAATGGAAAGCAAATCTGTTTTTACTTTGTTTTCCGGGGTGAGTATTATATGGTATGGGTGCTAGGGGTAAGGGTAGGAAGGGTGTGGCGCTTGTATTTCCAACAGGGTTATAAAGGGAGTGTACAAAGGGATGGGGGAGGGGTTAGGGGAAGGAGGAGGGGAAGGAAGGAGTATAGTAGTAGCGAGGCCCGGTGGTCAGTCGAGCGAGGAAACACCTGATGAATGAGTTGAGTCTGTCAATGAGACGACCCTCGTTCGTTCATTCACTCACTCACTCACTCAAGTCACTCAACCGCCCACGACACGCCAGCTTCACACACACACACACACACACACACACACACACACACACACACACACACACACACACACACACACACACACAATACATTACCTTCCTTTACACTCCCCCTCCATCAACGCCTCCTCCACACACACACAGCGCCGTACCTGAAAAAGAACAAAAAGGTATGTATTAATCTGCTGCTGGACATTATCTGTTTTATACACCTGTCCTCATTAAATAAAATCTAATACAAATTATTCCCATTAATACAAAATCATCTGGATCAACAATGTGTTTACCGAGACAGAACATTAATGGTGGTAGGTAGTACAGGCGCAGCATGTGGGTTTTGTTTGTTTGTGGTGTATCAGAGGACTCAACTACTAACCACCACCATCACTACTACCACTGCCACCACCTACAGGCACCATCACCACTACTACCACAGCCACCATCACAACAACCACCACTACACACCCCTCTCAGATACGAGACAAGCAGAGTAACAGCTTATCGCTAGCGAGACCGAAGTCTAAATGAAACATAATGGAGAGAGAGAGAGAGAGTACAAGCAACCCCCAAAGGATGAACGCTATACACAATAACACTCAGATTAAAACACAAAACATAGCTACTACAAGCGTAACGTCAGGGCATCCATCCTCCCCCACATACCAGAATGGCCCACCCCACTCATGACGTCACCGTGACTTCACTCCACTCACCGTACACAGAACATTTTAATAGTGACCGTCACACAGGCGAACAACACCAGGAACACAACTTTACATTCAACCTTCAATGTATAATAAAATAACTACAATAAATGATGGAATTCCAATATTTGTGAATAATAAAGAGTAAACAACACGGATAATTGAGAGAGGAAGACGAGGGTTGGGAAAGGCTTGTGTCCTGATGAGAGACATTCCTATTTCCCAGGGGCAAGATGAGACAGGGGGCTGGGAGAGAGGCAAGGAGGCAGGGGTAACAGGTTGAAGTGGGTGGAGTGTAGGGTGGGGGTTGGGGTGGCAATACGAGCGGCAGGATTAGGAAGAGTAAGGGTGGCAATCAGGGCGGCCAATCAGGAAGGCTGGAGGAGGAAGGAATGGTTGATCGGTAATAAATAAAGGTCATATTGTGAGGCAACAGACGGGAGGATGGCATCAGAGGACAGAAGAATGGCAACAGAGGACAGAAGGATGGCAACAGAGGACGGAGGATGGCAACAGAGGACGGAGGATGGCAACAGAGGACGGAGGATGGCAACAGAGGACAGGGGATGGCAACAGAGGACAGAGGATGGCATCAGAGGACGGAGGATGGCAACAGAGGACGGAGGAGGATGGCAACAGAGGACAGAGGATGGCATCAGAGGACAGAAGGATGGCAACAGAGGACGGGGATGGCATCAGAGGACGGAGGATGGCAACAGAGGGACAGAGGATGGCAACAGAGGACAGAAGGATGGCAACAGAGGACGGAGGATGGCAACAGAGGACAGAGGATGGCATCAGAGGACGGAGGATGGCATCAGAGGACGGAGGATGGCATCAGAGGACGGAGGATGGCAACAGAGGACAGGGATGGCATCAGGACAGAAGGATGGACAGAGGACGGGGATGGCATCAGAGGACGGAGGATGGCAACAGAGGACAGAGGATGGCAACAGAGGACAGAAGGATGGCAACAGAGGACGGGGATGGCAACAGAGGACAGGATGGCAACAGAGGACAGAAGGATGGCAACAGAGGACGGAGGATGGCATCAGAGGGACGGAGGATGGCATCAGAGGAGGAGGATGGCAAAGGGACAGGAGGGATAAACGGACGGAGGATGGCAGAGGACAGAAGGATGGCAACAGAGGACAGAGGATGGCAACAGAGGGACGGAGGATGGCATCAGAGGACGGAGGATGGCATCAGAGGACGGAGGATGGCAACAGAGGACGGAGGATGGAGCAGAGGACAGAGGATGGCATCAGAAGGACGGAGGATGGCATCAGAGGACGGAGGATGGCAACAGAGGACGGGGGATGGCAACAGAGGGACAGAGGATGGCATAAGAGGACGGAGGATGGCATCAGAGGACGGAGAGGATGGCATCAGAGGACAGAGGATGACAGAGGACGGAGGATGGCAGCAGAGGGACGGAGGATGGCATCAGAGGACGGAGGATGGCAACAGAGGGACGGAGGATGGCAACAGAGGACAGGGGATGGCAACAGAGGCGGAGGATGACAACAGAGAGGACGGAGGATGGCAACAGAGGACAGAGGATGGCAACAGAGGACGGAGGATGGCAACAGAGGACAGAGGATGGCATCAGAGGACGGAGGATGGCATCGAGGGACGGAGGATGGCATCAGAGGACAGAGGATGGCAACAGAGGACGGAGGATGGCAACAGAGGACGGAGGATGGCAACAGAGGTGACTATAAGGGTAGATGAATGTCAATAAGAGGCAAGAGGGTGGTAATAAATTAATAACAAGAAGGGTAAGAACAAAAGAAAGAGAGAGAGAGAGAATACCAACAAGGGAAGGCCAACAGCAACAAAGCAGAGGCATGTGATAGGGTTGTAAGGGGAGGCGTAAGGAGGGGGAGGTGGGAAAGGACAACCCAAAGAGAGGGAGGAGGGTGCAGAGTAGAAGAAGGAGGAAAGAACTAAGGGAATGCACAAAGGGATATGATAAACAACAAAGACATATAAATCACCAGGGAGGAAAAACAAACACGCTTCTTTCCTCTCTCCCTCCCTCCATGTTTACACCCACTCACAAACACCTAACACGGAAGGAAGGAAGGAAGAAGGAGGGGGAAAGGAGGATAACCTTGCATATAAACACGGCTCATGCCCATCAAGGTTTCAAACACAAACAAACACAAACACGATCAGTCCCTCACCTGTCCTTAACCCCCACCTACCCCACCCCACACAATACGACCGAACCATACGCGAGCATGATGACTGAGGCTCCTGGTGTTTCCGGGTGTAGAGAGAAGAGAGAGAGAGAGAGAGAGAGAGATCTGTTATTTGTCCTCCTCACTCTACCACCACCAACACATCTCGTCCCACCATCATTTACTGTCACACTCACCACTCTCCTCCCACAGCGTTCATCTCTCTCTCTCTCTCTTTTTTATCTACAATTAAACATATGAATTACAATGATTTATTTACACACACATTCAATAACAATCACATTTATTGTGTACGCCTGTTAAAGGACTCACAATACTGCAGGGTCCTTCACATGTGGTCTGGTATAATGTGGTTACAGATGTGGGAGAACACACACACACACACACACACACACACACACACACACACAACAGGGTAACACTTGTATCCGTGCACAACAAGTCTTCCTCCGGCCACACCTGAGTGGGGCGTGAGGGTGTGTTGGGAGGGCTCTGCCCCCCATTCCTCCCCGAAAATAAACAAACACCATACAGTTCCGGGTAAGAAGGGCACCAGCTGATGAAATATATAGCGGCAGTGTGAGAGACGTGTGCCAGTCACCGTGAGCTGCTGACCTCTGTTTAAACGCCACCTTTAGGCCATATACAGTACACCCGGTCCTCCACTACTAGCTCAGCACCACCACGAACAGCCAGCATCATAGGTCGTTTCCCCTCCAACTAGCAAAGACACTTTTACGAAACGTACACACCAGACGAACGTTCGCTCGCCTTCTGCTTGAGGTGGCACCCCTGGTAAGAGCATCAAAACTCCCTGGGGAGGGGGAGGTGTGTATACGACTGTCGCGGCGGGACGAAGAACTATTAGGGAAGTGTCGCGAGACGTAACCTGACTCAGGCGTAACTTGGGCTGCCAGAGAGCAAACTCGAGGAAAATATACAGGGAGGAAGGTGCAGGTGTCACCCTCCCCACCAAGTCATACATGTTGGCGTCGACCTGGCGGAGGTACAGCGGTTGGGTCTCGGGCCACGTTTATCAATTAAGAATTATTTGTCTGCTGACTATGTTGTAGGAAAACAACTTTGGGATAACTTTTGTATTGCTGTTTAAAATACAGGGCAGAGAGATGATCATGAACCACTATAATTGATCGTTAGGTTTGTAATGAGGACTATTGCCATTTTATGAATCGGGATAAAATCGGCAATACGATATTTCTTTAACTAATATGGGTTATAAAAGGGGGATACGTTCCTTCTGTGTGTGTGTGTGTGTGTGTGTGTGTGTGTGTGTCCTTCTTAAAGATAAAAGTTGTTTCCTCAAGTATCTCTCACACGACCTTCCGGAAGCTTAAGGTCTCGTGCGTCTCAAGAGTTGACAAAAGAAAAACATTACTAAAATAACAACGTCAAAGGTGAGACGTTTCAGAGCTAAGTGGACAGGTAACACGCAGCTACATGTATAGGCTTTACTGTCAGGACCACACACACACACACACACACACACACACAGTCGCGCGGCTATGGTTGACGATAACACCTGACGATTTATAAACACTGCTGACGTCGGCGGATGTGGCTGCTGACGGCCGCTGTTATGACATAAGTTAGTGTCGCGAGAGGAGGGGAGTGGTGTATCCCTCTCATTCTCCCCCTCCAGCAGATTAGTCTGGCGTGCAAAACATGTTGACGCTCAGACACCTGTTATCCCCTCTCCCTCCTCTTCCTCCCACTACCGTCCATCATCCTCCCACGCCCATCCTTCTTCCTCCCACGCCCATCACTCTTCCTCCCACTCCCATCCTTCTTCCTCCCGCGCCCATCACTCTTCCTCCCACTCCTACCGGTGAGTTTATCAGCAAGGGTGAGGTAGCGGCAGGTGAGGGCCAGGCCAGGGATAAGCAACACCTGTCGTGATCGTCAACCCGTCAACAGGTGAACACTTACCTGTCCGAGGGAGCTAATGAAGCGTGATGCTGATAACACTACAGGTGAGGAGGAGGTGAGGATGGCTGTGCTGCGGATCATGTAGCTCGTCTCTGAACCGCAGTCCCACAAGTCTTGACCGCAGCAGTCCGTGTATGACCGTCGACGACCCGCGGCAATACGGTACAAGAACCATGGCAACACGGTACAAGAACTACGGCACCACGGTACAAGAACTACGGCACCACGGTACAAGAACCACGGCACCACGGTACAAGAACCACGGTACAAGAACCATGACAACATGGTACAAGACGACGAACCATAACAAGACTATCACTCACGTCAGCAATGTGTAGGAGGACCTTTTAAGATGACCGAGACCAGGTAAAATTCACTTTCAATCTTGTGGGATCTGGTATCGGCAGGTAGGTAGTGTGTTATAGTGGAGGGCGAGGCGACCAGCTCTGACGAGTGGTCGACGGAAGGAGGGTGGGGGAGGGCTCCTTCAGGTAGGTGTGTGTGTGTGTGTGTGTGTGTGTGTGTGTGTGTGTGTGTGTGTATTGGCTTACCTGGTATCCGCTAGCTTTCTCATTTAACATCCTCCTCTTCTCAATCTATGCTTCTCCTTCTCCTCCTCCTCCTATCCTTTATCACCCCTGCACCTCCTTCTCTCTGACACGACTCATCCTCCCTTCCCCTCCTTACCCCCTCTTGTCACTGCCGCCGCCATCCCTAGTCAGCTGGTGTCGACAAGTTACGTTATCGTCAGTAGGGCAGAAGAATCCTCTCTCTTTTTTTCTCTCTCTCTCTCTCTCTCTCTCTCTCCTCCTAAACCACAGGGGAAGGGAAGGAGGACGTCGGAGCAACATATTAAAGTTAACTAATCCATCTGACATCTTGTAAATCACAACCAACCCAATTTTTTGGGGAGGGAAGGAGAGGGAGGAGGGAAGGAGAGGGGAGGAGGGGAAGGAGAGGGGAGGAGGGGAAGGAGGGGAAGGAGAGGGGAGGGAGGGGAAGGAGGGGAAGGTGAGGGGTAGAGTTCTTCCTCGTACACCACCATCGTTTGTAATCTCTAATGGTGAAGTGACATTTTTTTCAAGTTTTAAATCAAAGTTCTTTTTTTTTTTATTAAATTACAACTCAATGGACATCACTTCCATCTTCAGTTTATCTTCTGCGCTCGTAAATTTGTAAATCATTAACTAATTTTCCCTTAAACATATCTTTTTTTTTTACAATAAACGATCCCATTTTAAGTCAATTCACACCTAAATTAGTTTCAGTCCTCATAATTGTAAGACTAATCATCCTCTCTGGTCATAAACCTATACTTGTTCAGCCTGAAGTCTCTTTGAAGCGTTTCAAGTGAGTCCACCAGCATCATCCCTTCAGACAAAGCCAGAGTGTGTGGTGATATTTACACCACCACCACCACCACCACCACAACAACATATTTACACCACCACCACCACAACAACAACAAACAACAAGGTCAGGATAATAACAAACACTGCAGACACTAATATCTCCCTTCCCTCTCCCTTCCCTACCCTCCCTCCCTTCCCTCATCTCTCTCCCTTCCCTACCCTTTCCCCCCTTCCCCATGCCAGACAAGGCCTCCTACCCCTTCTAACCATGGCCCTCTACCCTCCCCTTCTAACCATGGCCCTTCACCCTCACCTACCACCTACCCCATCAACGAATTCGGCTAGGTATGTAAGGTAAGGTAAGGTAAAGTAAGAAAGTAAAAGGTAAGGTTAGGTTAGGTAAGGTTAGGTTGGGTAATGGGCGTAAGGTAAGGTAAGGTCTGGAAGGTAAGGTAAGGTAAGGTAAGGTCTGGTAAGGTAAGGTAAGGTAAGGTCTGGTAAGGTAAGGTAAGGTAAGGTAAGGTAAGGTTAGGTTAGGTTAGGTCTGGTTCGTGACTTACAAAGGCTATTCTTACTCGTCTATTTCCGTTGCCACTAAAATATAATCACGTTGAGTAACACCAAAGTGACGCTAACGAACACATTCCAGTGTTATATTTAGCCCCGTTGTTGTAACAGTCAATGGAGAGGAATAAATTAACTCACCCGTTGGTATTCATTTCACTTGACAATTACACAGCTTCAGGCATGGAAAATAATAATTAATATCTCGTCTCCTTAACTGCATTTTAATAATTTTTGTGTGTGCTAAAGAACTGTGATATATATATATTATTATTATTATTATTATTATTATTATTATTATTATTATTATTATCATCAAAGCCAACACAAACACCGTAGGAACATAAGTCATAAAAAAAATAAACATTAATATTTCATGCAATTTTAAAATATATATTTATAAGAGAAAAACCACCAATCCCATTTAGGTCCCCCCCACCCCCTTTGTGGAGGTGTGTGTGTGTGTGTGTGTGTGTGTGTGTGTGTGTGTGTGTAACAACAAAAGTAAATCACATTCACACAGGTACAGCCCTTCTCAAAACTCTCACATGTGCACACAGGTTCCACGAGGACTTCCCCACTTAGCAACACACCTAAACCTTATCCCTTATCATTGTTATCAGCTCCGCGCACGATAGCCTACCATACGTGTTAACTGTGGTTGGATTAACACGAGGGCCGCCATCATGTCACAACACACTAATGAGAGTAAATTCTTGTACATTGTTTTCTGAGGCTTACTGGCAAACGCTCAGTAATTATGCTTATGTATAATCATCATCATCATCATTACCTTCACCATCATCATCATTACTTTCTTCATCATCATCATCACCATTACCTTCACCATCACCATCATCATTACCTTCTTCATTATCATCATCATCATTACTTTCTTCATCATCATCATTACCTTCTTCATCATCATCATCATTACCTTCACCATCATCATCATCATCATCATTACTTTCTTCATCATCATCATCATTACCTTCTTCATCATCATCATCATCATCATTACCTTCACCATCATCATCATCATTACTTTCTTCATCATTATTACCTTCACCATCATCATCATCATCATCATTACTTTCTTCATCATCATCATCATCATCATTACCTTCACCACCACCATCATCATCATCATCATCATTATTATTAGTGTTTCACCATGATAAACCTACAATCACTGAATAAGTTAAACCCTGGGCTGTAAAATATGATAAAACTGTCAATAAATTTGCAAATAAAACCTGCATTGCGGTACTGTAGTTTCTAAAGGGGAGAATTTTATGTAGATCTTGACCAAATCGACTGTAAATTGTTGGGTTTTTTATCTCACATCCTGTTTTTCCTCTTCCACCCTCCCTCTTAACTTCCTACCTCTCCCTCTCCTTCCCTCCCCACAATACCAAGGTGCACAAGGTACACTCTAAATGAACCCATCGTCCCCCTCTCCACCTTATCATAACGTCCCGTACTGATTCTTCTCGTATCCTATGATAATCGGAGACAGAGATGTACCTGTCCCTCAAGGTAGATGGTGTACTTGATGCGACAACAGTAGGTAGGCAGTCTTACACGAGTTATCATTGTTAGTGGGCTATTTCCTTTACTATGGGGACGCCACTTTTTATTATATTAGATTTGGTTAACGTCAGATGATTTTACTGAGCACAGAGGGGAGTCCCGTGTACAGGTGTATAATAATTATCTACTGTATATATTCTTAACAGTTTAGTAATCACGGTATGTTGATTTAATTTGCTCCATATGATTTTTTTTTATTTAAACGACGCGAATGATGTCTATGAACGGCTGTCGTTGGCGTGGGCGGTGAAGTATCGTTAAGAACTTTATGGCTTCACAATTTCAGATCTCTTAAGTGGGGACGGCAGGAGGGCAATATTGAACCCAAGGAACACAAGTGTCCTGAAGGGTTATATATAATCGGCAACCCACCTCAAGGTAATAAAGCTCTCAGAATGATGTCTCCTTCCCCTAGATACCGGACCAGGTGGGTGGGGCTATAAAACTGTTATAATCAACTCTGAAGCCCAAATGCGAGGACAGCAGGACCTAAGTAATTATATATATAGGGTGATATCAGGTCAAAGCGAGGACAGAGCAGCCTGGGGACTGGACGAGGACGGGGCGTGGAGGGGCGGGGCGTGGAGGGGCGTGGCGAGGAGGGGCGTGGCGAGGAGGGGCGTGGTGCATGGGGAAGGGCGGGGCGGGTAATACAACCAACATCAGGAGCTCCACAAGACGACCCCAGCAAGCATCATATATTCCTGGGTCGTTTACAGTCTCATCAGGGACCAGCCAAACTTCTCACCCAGAATACTTACCAGCGACCAACCCTGAATACAACTCAACTTCCACTTTTTGAGAAGTATTCAAAGTCGCGCCGCCGCTATCGCCTGGAGACCTTTAACACAACACGTAAGTCATAATCTCAACGTGAACCACAAACTGCAAAATTTATGATACTGTGTGCTTGGAATCGATGGATAAATGAAAAAAAAAATTTGGACTATTCACAACGTATCCGACTACCACTATCGTCTTGGCCAGTTGAACACTCACTGAGATGAACAAAAATATTCGCAATGAGACCGACCAACGTCTACGATTCAGCATGTGATAAATTTATACCCAAATATACTCTTGTTATATTGCAGGATTCACACACCCTCGAGAACTGTGGTGTATTCCGGGTGTAGGGACGTGTGAATTATCGTGGTAGCAGTAGGGACTCGTGCCCAGATATTCCAGTCACCTTTGAGCATCGGGGTGTGAAATTGACTCAGGTGCACAAAATTCCCAGGCGAGTGGTTTCAGCCCTTCCGACCTTGATCATGGCCGCCTCACAGACTTCTAGTTACTGAGAGTTTGGCTGCTATATATATATATATATATATATATATATATATATATATATATATATATATATATATATATATATATATATATATATATATATATATATATATACCTTTAGTTTGGTTGGAACTGACATCAGAGTAATTATAGTTAAGCATCTACCTTGCAGCAGTTAATTATAATACTACCGTGACTCTGAACAGTCCACGCGTCTCTGAGAGTATTTGGTCAATCAACCAGTGAGTATTTTAGGCACCGTGTTGGCCGCACTCACCAGATACATCACACGTCAATGACGAGACTGGTGGGCGGTGTATACTGGCAGGAAGAACTGTGGCAGACAGTGAAGAGGAGGAGATGAAGGGGTGTGAGAGCGCCCCAAAACATCACCAGAGAAGCTTTTGTGGAAAATACTCGGTGTCTGTATCTGTGAAATACATTTGATCAGCTACACCTCGTCAGCCTCTCTACTGTCAAACACAATACAACACTGAGAGTCTCAACTTTCCGACCGACACTCGCTGACTCATATAATTCTCTGCCTTTGTCCTCAGTATCACTCTTAACGACGGTAAGTAAAGATCCGTTCACCCACCATGTGCCATCTACCGGCTTCAATATTTGAAGACCAATCAATAAATATAAAATTATAATGTAAATTTGTATTAAATATAAAGCGTGTACTCTCGCCCCCTGCCTACAAGTCCTTCCGCCGTACGCAAGGATGTGCGTCTTAAAACCAAATCGTAAGCAGCGAGTGTAAAACTGCCATGCATCCGGTGTCCTCAGCGCCACACTCACCAGGAATACTAACACACACGCAACAAATACACGCCCGCAAACATGGAAACGTAAAGACATACACACAAACTCGCATCTCTCATCACGGCCGTCAAACACGTTATGACAGTGGGAGCGAAAGTTGACCACAAGAGGACCCAGTGCAGGGGGAAGGGGCGGCGGCGGCACTCTCCCTTGACTCTGTGGTGCATCGATATAACACACTCACGCCTGGCTGACAACACCTTCCTTCACCTCTACCGGAAGACTCCAATTTAACACCAACTTACTGAAACTCCCGGATGTCGGCGTCGATCCTACCCCGCCCGCCTCCACGAACTACGCCATTATCATCACAATTGAATTCAACAACTTTATGCGCATTACTATGGAGGTTTATTGTGTCGTATAATAACTAAATATCCGTAATTTAAGCTAAAAAAACTTAAATTACCTAACCTAACAACACAAAAAACACTCAACACAACTTTTTAAATTCTGTACAAACTAATCAACATTTAACATAAACAAAAACAACAAGAATATCAACACCTCCCCCTGATACTTGTCGACTCTGGTGATCAAACAAATTTTCACACTGATTTGGTTTACTATTTCATGGAGCCACTGAGAGAAGGGAAAGAAATTCAGTGTTTAATGATTACGGGGTGGACAGTCTTCTTCCCTCACCTTCTCCCTAAATCTCTCACCTATTTCTTCCTATGATCGATCACCATTATGTAGTAAAGACCAATGGAGGGGGAAGGAGGAGAGGGGAGGGGATGGGTTAGGAGGGAAGGTAGTGGGGTAGGAGGAGGGGGGGAGTGAGAAAATGATAAGAAAGGCTTCGTAAGACTCCATCATCAAGACCCTGAAGTAAACACCCGTCATAGAGATTTCAATCCTTTTCATCAACACTTCTTTTTTTTTTACTGTAGATAAGTCCGTCTGGTCCTAAATATCTCTCACATCCTCAGCAACTCTCTCCACCGTTTCAAAGTCTTCCTGGATTTCTGGAAAGTGCATCATCCCTCTTAACAAATATCACCTCACAGTTTTAACATAACCTAGCAGCCTGCACCACTTAACTCCCAGAGTACATAAAAACAGAAAAGTAGAAGAACAAAAAAAAATACATCGTTTGTGTCTCGCGAGGTCAGGGTGAAGGGATGCTGCTCTTAATAAACCATGACCCCCAACACTTGTTTTCCTGGGTTAAAATTGCTTCTTCGATTTTTCCTCATCTCGTTCATCTTCACCAGCATCCTCCTCCCCCTCCTTCTCCCACCCTGCCTCCAGCCTCCCAGCCATCTCTTCCCCTCCCTCTTCCCTCCTTTTGGTTGATAGACTCGACTGAATGAAAAATATGTGAGCAATAATGATACTAAAAAATAATAGTTCTACCACCACCATGCCGTCATCACCGGTGTCATGAGTCTTACAGCAGCCAGGGATATGATCATTCTGGCACTGTAATAAAGACTCATTTACGTCAAGACTCCCTACTCGTATAATTCTTCCTACTGTATATCAGGGTTACATCACACGGGTATACACGGGAAAGTGGCCCAGCTTTAAAACTACTTTCCCGGTGACAGGTAACAGACAGTGTAGTGCGCGGCCACTTTACCAGAGTCAGCCTTCCTCCTCCTCCTCACACACCTGGCGCTATTTACCATACACTGGTCAATACCGAGCTATCAAACACCATGCTCCTTTAGAGGCAAATTTTCAACCCCCCTAAATTCAAACCTTTTCCTGTTACCCCAAGATAATGATCTAATTAAAACCCCACGTAATGTTCTACCCACACATACAGACAATCTAAACTCATTATCATCTAACAACCCTCAAACTCTTCTACCTTTCATCCTCTACGACAAGGATAAGGGCCCAAGACAATGCTAAAACACCCCGTTGGTATAAGGTCCATTACACAACTATAGACCCTATCTCTCAGTCATCCTTCTTCCCCTAATAAGACAAAGATCTCAACTGGACCAAGACAAAGCCCCTACACACTGCAGTATACCGTCCAGTGTGTGTCTTTCCAACCCCTGGGCCTCTACCTGCCCATCCATCCATCCTCCCACACCCCTCTAAAAAAAATAAGACAATGATCTAGTGAGGGTCTAACACAATGAGTGCCGGATATCTCTCACTACGGGGTACCTCACATCGACGGCCTCCTACCACCACCACACCTCCCAACTCCAACACCACCACCACCACTACACCTCCAACACCACTACACCTCCAACAACCACCACCACCACACCTCCCAACGCCAACACCACCACCACCACTACACCTCCAACACCACTACACCTCCAACAACCACCACCACCACACCTCCCAACGCCAACACCACCACCACTACACCTCCAACAACCACCACCACGACACCTCCAAACAACTTAATATCTTCCCACCACCAAGAAGAATGAGGAAATAAACTGAGTTACGAAGAAGAAAAATATAAATAAAAATAAAAATAAAAATCCCTCAAGATTCAAGTTACATCAGGTTCAAGATTACACGAAATATTACCAAACAAAACACTTCATTCTCCAAAAATTTTAGGCCTAAGCTACCCGACAAAAAAAAAGTTAATTGTGAAAATATACAAAGGACCGGCATTAACCTGACAACCAAATACGAAAAAAATAATGAACTTTGACCTAAACAAAATAACAATAACATGAGGCCGTTAATAAGAGTCTGTGACGGTTAGTGATGGAAGGAGGAGGAGGTTGTTTGGTGGAGGGGGGGGGGGGGCAGGTTAATTAGTGGTTGGGGCCAAAGGTGAGAGGTATCCGGGGTGATGGTGTTCAGCCTTAATCAAAGAGAGAGAGGAGAGAGAGAGAGAGAGAGAGAGAGAGAGAGCTCCTGTTACAGATGGCACTGTTGTTGTGTCTGTACCACTTATCTCCTAATGCACACACACACACACACACACACACACACACACACACACACACACACACACACACACACACACACACACACACACACACACACTCAATATAACATCTACGGATCACACCGCCTCCCAGACCCTTAACTAATACACGGTGGACACTCAGATGACCTTACCTTCCTCTCTGACCCTGACAAAGTATTCAGAACCACGGGTGACGCGACTAAGATGGCCGGGGGTGGGGGGGGTGGAGAGGTATAGGAGGCTGAAAGATGGGGGTGCATGGGGGGAAAGGAGCAGGTAAGGGGAGGAAGGGGGTGTCTCATGGCCCTCATTAACACTTCAATATAATATACTACAAGTTTCAGATATCTTTTATAAGTCTCTGAAGAATCGTTTATAACTTCTGGCCTGACTTTCTTTTGTGTGTGTATAACCAGTGTCACTTGTTGCTGTGTGTGTGTGTGTGTGTGTGTGTGTGTGTGTGTGTGTGTGATCAGTGCCATTTGAACGAGTTGGCCGTCACACACACAAACCAAAATAACTCTTTGTAATGGTGTATTGTGTCGGGTGAAGAGCTCCGTGGGGAAGCTTCTGATGCCTGCCTGGTCTATTGTTTACCTCTTTATATAGAAGTGTTGTGCTTCTTTACCTCTAAACATATATATTTTTTTCTTACGGGGAGTAGCCCACCTAGACCACCGACCCAAAAATAAAAACAAATGAAAAACTAAACAAATCAAGAGTGAGAAACATTATGTATGTTGTGTTGTCAATAGTAAGAGAAACAATTGAGACCCTGCAATTGTGTGTAAATGAGGCAGAAAGACAGATGAGCAACCTGGGACTTGGTCACATATGGCAGCAGAGTCCACCATTAGACCACACATTTATTCTTCCATTATCTTCCCAGGCTGTAGTACCTCCCTGTTTGATAGCTGCCTACTAGTTTATATAGAAGTGTGTTTGTTTACCTCTGAATATAGATACATCCGTTCAGGTGATATATATACAAGGTGCTTCAGAAAAATTAGCACACAGAACTTTACAGGTTTTCGTGGAGATCCAATGAATGTTTATATTACAAGAGCAACACTGTGTCCTCACTTATAGGAGACCTCACACACCAACACGTGAGGAGGAGGACAATGTTGGTGATGTAACACAAACATTCACTCAATCTGCACGAAAACCTGAGACACCAACCCGGAACTAACACGTCTACGACTCTCCCGATTTATTTAAGGTCAATCAATTAACTCTACCTCAGTCCCCCCCCCTCCCCCCATCCCCTCTCCTCCTCCCACAGCTGATAAAGAGGCTATAATTCAGCCCCACAGGCTTCAATTTGTGTCCCGTTTGCTCTGTGATGATAAGCGATTAACTGTAGATTACGTCCATTAGTCACCAATCAACATATAAAACTAACACCATCACGGAGTATGTTTACTTTTGTTACGATGCGATTATTTCACCTCTGTTGATGGCTGCTCAGATTACGTGACGTCATGGTGAAAGACTCTATATCGCGTGACGTCATGGTGAAAGATTCTATATCGCGTGACGTCATGGTGAAAGATTCTATATCGCGTGACGTCATGGTGAAAGACTCTATATCGCGTGACGTCATGGTAAATAGTGTAAATAATAAGGTCACCTGAGAATATGACACTCACCTGAAGGTTGGGCGCATCACCTTGCTTCACCCTAAGATTAACCTAACGCTATCTTAACCTAACCTAACCTACGGTCTTGTATGTCATGAATAGTTAACTCCACAACACTAAATATAAACTAACTTACTGAAGATACACAATTTACCTGTCACACTTCTTTGGTAAAACTAATTAAACACCTGAACTTGTGTCTGGCTTCCCACGTATTTTTTTTATTCGATCTATTCTGGAAACCAAATTTCTCCTCCAATTAATTTTCAAGCTGTAGGAACAACCCTTAAACCATCTGTGACCTTCTACCTGTTGAACTAAGAAGCCAGAACCTCAGATCATAATTATGCTGTTTGATGGCGAGGTCACCCCCCCACACACTCTGCTTGATGGCGAGGTCACCCCCACACACACACACACACTCCTGCTTGATGGCGAGGTCACCCCCCACACACACCTGCTTGATGGCGAGGTCACCCCCACACACACTCCTGCTTGATGGCGAGGTCACCCCCCACACACACACCCTGCTTGATGGCGAGGTCACCCCCCACACACACTCCTGCTTAATGGCGAGGTCACTCCCCACACACACTCCTGCTTGATGGCGAGGTCACCCCCCCACACACACTCCTGCTTAATGGCGAGGGCCACCCCCACACACACTCCTGCTTGATGGCGAGGTCACCCCCCCCACACACACTCCTGCTTGATGGCGAGGTCACCCCCCCACACACACTCCTGCTCCACCATACCACCTGCTTCTTTAACCACTAACTACCTCTACCACCGACGTAATCCTCCGCCCCACTCACGTATAAATGGAAGTCAGGGCTAAACAAAGGGGACATCACAAAGGTACTCAAGCTATCCAACCAGGAGCGAACTCGTAACAATGGTTTTAAATTAGACAAATTTAGATTTCGGCGTGAAATAGGTAAACACTGGTTTGGAAACAGAGTAGTGGATGAATGGAACAAGTTACCAAATATCATCATTAACCTGAATACGCTGGATAGCTTCAAACAAACATAGGTTGGATGCTTATATGAGCAATAGGGGTTGGGTATAAACGGGACTGCGCTTGCAATAAATAAAATACCAGCGTTTGATAAATAATTGTGTTTACCTCAGTAGCTGCCTCTCTCGAATATTGCTTAATTAAATACTAAATAAATAAATAAATAAACTCACTAAAGAATTCCATACATTTTTATTCTATTTGATAAACATAGTATAACGTAAAACACCTAATATCCCCTTTATGACAGGAGTGAATAAGGTTTTCAGAATATTCAAAGCCTCCTGGAGACACGGTAGGCGAGGGACACTGAGCCGTAGGGAGGAGGGGAATAAGGGCGGTAACTCGGTGGCTGGGGGAGGTGCTGGTGTTATCATTGCGTGTGACAGCTTATCAGATATTCTCCAATAAGCTTCCTGCCAGGGCCCGCCGCTCTTGTGGGGGGAGGAGGCCGTAGTGATCAAGCTGGTTCTGGCTTACTCCGGTAAAACACACACACACACACACACATACAATGAGGACTCCCTACTCCACCCAAGTGAGGAATTATGAATCCCTAACTACATCACTTGAGGAACAACAACCATCTCCAACACCCTATGTGAGCTGAAGGACCTACCCAGACCACGTGGTGCATCTGCAGCTGTAGTGAGGTAGCGGCTTAACACCCAGGTACCAACATCAGGTCACAAGAATGTTTACAAGACCAGCTCAAACATTACCAGATCTATAGTTAATATATATGTTGACTCATTGTTTCTTTTATTTGTGTATTGAAAGTTTTTGTCACTCAAGTGACCCACTCCCCACTTCCACCATGTGTGTGTAACTTATCACCTACAGTATGTTCATTGTATATTTTTAGCCTTCGGGCTGCCATGTTTTCTTAATAAACTGTTAATTATTATTATTAATAATAATTAACGGTTTATTGAAAGAGCTTGGCAGCCAGAAGGCTGAAAATATACAGTTACACACACACACACACACACACACACACACACACACACACACACACACACAATGAGCTGAAAACCTAATTAAAAAAAACAAGATTAGGCAAACAAGAGCTCGTAAAATGAACGAAATATATATCTATACATATACAGTATATGCACAATACATGTGTGTGTGGCAAAGACCCCAGGACACTACTGTAGAGGTGGATATGGTGGGTCAGGGGGTGAAGATTTAGGAGGGGATAAAGGAGGCGGAGGAGGTGAAAAGAATTGTGATGGACTTTCTGGAAGGGGAAGAGGAGGTAGAGGTGAATATGGACAAGGAGCAAATGCAAGCAAGAGAGGAGGAGGAGGAGGAGGAGGAGGAGGGCCACTGCACACGCAACTGACACGTGAGCCAGCCTGGACCGCCTCCTTGCGACACCCATCCACCAATTAACGGCACCGGTTGTTTTCTAGTGAATTAGCCCGGATAACGAGGGAGGCAGAACGGCTGGGCGTCCATACCGGCCACCTCACCTCGCTGGAGACTCGTGGGTTACTGAGTGCTTACCAAGCCTGTTTCTGGGTGTTGCTAGGTGGTGTGGACACACACACACACACACACACCGCACCAGACTACTCATCGAACCAAGGCACCCTGGACAGGCTACAGGCATGGACTACGGAGAACAAGGTCACCATCAACCACACCAAAACCGTAGTCATGCACATCTATACCGCCACCACTCCAGTGCAAGCCCCAGCAGTCACAGTGGGTGCCCATCCTCTCCAGCTGGTGCAGTCTGCCAAACTCCTGGGTGTAACTATAGACAACAAACTTGACTGGAAGGCCCATGTAAATAACACAGTCAAGGCAGCCTCGTACCGTCTCTACATGCTACGAAGACTTAGGTCACTGGTACCCACGCCAGAGCTGAGGACCATCTACAACGCCTTTATTCTCCCCAAACTAACGTATGCGTCACCAGCCTGGTCGTCTTCTCTCAACTCCACCCAACAACGTCAGCTAGAGAAGGTACAGAAAAGGCCTGCAGAATCATGCTCGGCGCAGAATACTCCGGCTACACCAACGCTCGCTCCACCCTGGAAATGCCATCCCTCAGTGACCTCCACCACCAAGCACTGGAAAGGTTTGGCCGTGGACTACTGCACCACCCTCGCCACCTCCTGCAGCCCCCCACCCAACTCGCGCAGTCCGCCACTACAAAAAAATTCAGCCCATAAGAGCCCGCACCGATAGATATAAGAACAGCACCATCCCATCTATTGTTAAAATAATAAACAACTCCTGATTTATGTACTGTACAGCCCTGTAAATGTATTCAATGCATATTATATCATTATGTCTAAATCAAATGTAAGTATGTATATTTTCAGCCACCAGCTGCAACTCTATTAATAAACCGATTATTATTATTATTACACACACACACACGAGGACAAATATACCGGTTACTGAAGCACTTTCCCCAACTTATGTTCTTATGTTAACACCAGTTGCAAGCCTTTGACGGCTTCATCAGCGGTTGGGTGACCGACAGAGCAAGTAAAATTAAATATAACCACTGGCACACGAAATAACACCATTCTGCATCTAATCTATAACTACAACCTATAAAACAACTTCCATCTCGACTACAGAGAGAGAGGTCAGTAAGTTTCGAACATATTCTCGTCACAAATGAAATAGAACCTTAGATAATGTCATGATGATAAATACAAAAAATACAAATTAAAATAGATTACAAAGATACTGCAGTCTGTCGTCCACCCGAGTGTGAGGTGGCCTGTGTAACGGTCCACTTGTACACACACACATTTGCTTACCAATTCTTAACTCTTGAAGCACTGACGGCCACACCAATGTTTGTAAACAACTGAGGAGTGAAAATTAGTGGCCGTAGAGGAATCAAAATTTATATCATGAACAGAAATCGTTTATCTAATCCATTCAGATAAAATAACACAGCAAAACTAACCTCACATAAGCAAGCAAACAAGTATAAATTTGTATTTCTTGTTTGGTTTGTGACTTTGCTTACTAGTACAAAAACAAAATTCAACGAAAACACAACAGCAGCCATAAAGACGCACAGCTTACACAAACAACCGTGATCTTGGATTTGTGAATACGAGTAATGTATCGTGGTGGGGGTGGGGGGATGGGGAGGGAGGTAGGGGATGGGAGGGAGGTGCGGGTGGGGAGGGAGGTGGGGTGTGGGGAGGGAGGTGGGGGTGGAGGGAGGTGGAGGGATGGGAGGGAGGTGGAGGGATGGAGGAGGTGGAGGGATGGGGAGGGAGGTGCGGGTGGGGAGGGAGGTGGGGTGGGGAGGGAGGTGCGGGGGTGGGGGGAGGTGGGGGATGGGGAGAGAGGGAGCGGAGGGGTATTCGAGTTATGTTCAACACTCCTTCAGTAGATAAGTATTGCAGTAAGAGGGAGGAGAACACTGTGGTCTGTGAGGGCGTGGTGTCCAAGGGGTACATGAGTGGTCGTTGGCGTCTCCTTCAGGAAGTGGGGTGGCTCTTGCCTGACTATATTTCACAACCCAGACCTGTAAACACCTCACGCCTCTCTCCCTCCCAGCCCCCTCCTTCCTCTCCCCCTTATCCGATGAAGCTACCCAGTCCCTCACCTCTCCCCTCACCCCTACCACCACCACCACCACCACCAACCATTTCAACAGCCAGACTCGCCTGATCAACCTCTAGACTCACCTGATCCACCTTCACCTCCGCGATTCACCCCACCCACCTGCTGTTAATGACCAGAGGCCCACCACACCCCAGTACGGTACACACCAGTTAGCCCACCCTCCCTCCCACCCCACCCACCCTACGCTTCCACCCTCATTGTTTACGATTATCACATACAGGTGAACAGGGGCTCTAGGCAACCATCCAGCCACACCCACCTCACCCCCCTCCCCTCCCCAGGTCAGGTTAAGGGAGTAAATTTGGGGAGATAAGGGAGATTAGTGGCGGTGAGCAAAATGGTAAAGGCGTTACAGGGAGGTGAAATAAAAAGGGAGAGAGGGAGGGTGGACAAGATAAAGAGATAAAGGAGAGGGGAGAGAAAATGGAACAGAGGGAACAGAAATGAGGGTCAGTTAGTATTAAGGGAGAAAAACCCGTTGGGGAGGTCGAAAGGACAAAGGAGGGGGAAGAGAGAGAGATGCGGGGGGGGGGGTCAGGAGGATAGGAGGGGCGGGTAAGAAGTGAAAGACAAACAGGAAGAGGTAGGTGGGTGGACGCTGGGAAGAGGTGTAGCAAGAAAGTGAAAACAAATGTGGACGGTGTTGGCGGTGATGAAGGTTTGGAAGAGAGAGAGAGAGGTGTAGGAGGAGAAAGCAGATAAAGAGGAGGAGGAGGAGGCAGACTTAAGGGAGAGTGAGGGGTCATACACTGATGATAAAGATGGTCATGAGTGGGCGGCAACAGAGAGAGAGGGATGTTCTGAGGGCCACCTGTCGACTACACCTTGATGCTGGTTGGTAGTACTGAGTGGTGTACAGACTTAAGGTACCTTATACCCAGTGAGGTTTGTACACCACCGCTCTGGTAAGTGGGAAGTGGGCGGGCGAGAAGGTGGAGGAGAGGGCGGCAGGTCAGTAACCCCCCATGATGCCTGAGTCCCTCCTGCCGGCCTGCCTAGCCTAACACTGAGCTGTACTGAGGTGACCTCGGGTGTAAACTTTCTCATGACCACCACACTACTACCACCACCACAGCGGAGGCAAGTAAGAGGAGGCCCCGCCAGGATCACCACCACCACCAACAACACCTGGTGACACATCATTGGCACTCAGCCACATTCTGTCTCACCAGTCAGGAATTAATGAACCTCAAACTCACAAATATCACAAAAAAGAAAGAAAAAAAAGAAAGAAGCTCATTTTTACTATATAATTTCACCATCAATCTACCGGTCCATGAATTACACACGACTGTTTTACACCATTTTACACGATCATTAGGGGTTGATCCTAAAGCAATTTATCTTCTAATACAAATGTGACGTAAAGCTTGACTCAGGCTGTTATTACATGACCTTCCCCAGGGCCAGTCTCTCACTCCTATCTACTAATATTTTTTTTTAATCAGAGAGACAACAGCCGCGTCCCACACTAGAAGACAGGCTTCACTACATTATAATTATTAACAGATCCAACGGTCTGTCACTTAACTATTATGTTGTAAGTCTGTCAGCAATTTAACTCCAAGAGAAAAAAAATATATAAACAACCTCCAGTTTTCCCGATATAATTAATCCTTCTCGTAATTAACTTCTGTTGAATGTTTTCCAGTTTCGTGCGTTAAGGATTTCTTTTTGTCCAATTTTCACCTGGTGTTCCTGTAATTAGTCCCTTACCTGACATTTCTATACCTGTAATAATACACCATGCGTTACCATAACAACTTCCCCCAACACACACACACACACACAAAGACTGACCAATGGGATAATCTTTTAAATTCCTTTTGATATATTATGACGACTCTCCCTCTCCTCTCCTCCTCTCTTTTCCTCAAGCAACAAAACAAATATGGCGATGATTTTACACAGAGACTTTCACCTCGAGAATATAACCACAAACAGATCCCCAATTAAGAGCGGAAATTTAACCTATATGAAAATAACACGCTGTCCCCAACACTTGATTCACCAACACTTGATTCACCAACATTGAATCACCAACAGCAAGTCAGGGAAAACACGAATTCGTACCTGAAAGAATAAAAGAAAGAAATAAACCCAACGAAAACGTAATCAAGAATAAACAATAAAAAATAATAATTAAAAGAAAATTAATTAATGGAAAAGCATAACAATCAATAAGTAGTAATTAAGATCACCTGATAATTAAAGGCTGAAGTAATTAAGGGAGGAAACAGATATATACGAAACTGTAATTAAACAGATACCATTAATAAAGAAGAATTTTTTTAATTATTTTTGTAATTATATAAATAGTTTGTTGAAATGTTATAGGTAATTTATCTGTGTTAATATATAAACAAGTTCTAAATATATATACCGGGTAATATATATTATTGGTCAACATAAATAGTTGTCTCTGTTCCCAAGGTAATTATTATTTTTTTGTCATTACAGGTATACTAGTAATTGCCTATGTTCGGAAGGTAATTTGTCAGAGTTTTGTGAGATGTGGCAACTGTGTGGAATGTTTAACTAACATCATTGGTCAGGCTACTATTGTGAGGTTCCTTACGGCCATTCCGGGAGTTTTAATACGATGTAAACAAACACACGTGTGACACATCTCACAAAACGCACCACCAGCCACTGTACCAGGTGTAAATGCAGGCGACTATACAATACCTTCCTGTGTACAAAGGTAATTCATGTAAAACACCACCACACTGACCCGTCTTTCGAAAGCAATTTGTTTAAGTTATTACAGATGCGCCACTCACTCTCTCAGTACAAAAACTAAAAAAATAAATACAGGTTAGACCCCCCCCCCAAAAAAAATATTAGAGATGACAAGAAATATATAAATAATAAGGTGAAAAAATATTGTATGTAAAAAAATAATCATAAATTAAATAAGTTAAAATGTCGAAGAGAATTTAGAATCGAAAAAATACGAAAAAATAAACTATATTCTATTCTACTGGTAAATGTCAATCTTAAAATGGTTGTAAATTGTGTACCGGTAAAAATGTGTAGAATAAAATAAAAATAACATGACATCTCTTTCCAAATGAAGTGAGCGACGAATAACTAAATAAATAAATAAACAAAACAAAATTTACCCGTTAAAAAAAAAAGTCCCATGCAATTTTTAACTAATACGGATGAAAATATTACTGTACACCATTAACAGTGAACAATAGTGTCTGTGAGAATAATAATACCTGTCTGTCTGTCTGTCTGTCTGTAATGTCATCAAAACAACCTGTCCATCCATCCCTCTACTGCCCCCCCCCCCTCATATTCCATAATTACAATTGAGTGTTTTATTGTTTTTGTCGTTTCCATTATTTTTAGTGTCAGTCTTACTCAGAGGATACGTGGTGGAAGCTGATGGCATTACCAACGATAACACTAGCCCCGTCTCCCCCACCCCGCCTCCACTCCGTCCCACACTACACAGAGGAGGGAGGTGGTGGAGGGAGGGGGGGGGCACAAATGTCATTGTTTTGCACACACACACACACACACACACACACACACACACACACACACACACACACACAGACGGGTGATTGTGAATAATTATTTACCTGTATGACGTATAAGTACACCTGGGGAAGTGAAGCCATACAGGTAAATTTTTGTACTTTCTCAATCAATTCTGACTCACCACCCCTTCCCTATATCTTTACCCCTTCCCCCACATCACCACCCCATCCACCCACATCACCCACCTCCCCCCACCTCAAGTAGTCATGAACGTTACTACCTAAAGATACAATGAAACAACTATTAAAAGACGAAATAATAGGTTAAGAAACACCAATAATAAGAATGGAAGGAAAAAATAACCAAGTGATGATTCCAAAACACACACAAAAAAACTTACTGTATTGTTATATATATCCCATTGACTCCATTATGCTTCTATTGAATACCAAACCAGTATATAAGCTGTCATTACCCATGTTATAGTACTGAGACATTACTGTAATATTTCATCTTTGCACTGTACTGTTTTGTATTTTTCTAAGTGAATAATAAAGTTAAGAGTTCCTTGCAGTATATAAATGTTCAAGAGTAACAATGAACAAGAACAAATGAGATTGGAATCCCTCCCCCCCCCCCTTGTGTTAGGCCTGTATACAAGGTGGGTAACAGAGAGGGGAAAATGCACTTGTATGTCAGAGGAAGCCATGTTGGTCTCTTATCAAGTTTCGTACATCACACACACCTGTACCTTAGTGTCTAATTTATAACATCACATCAACACAAAATACTTTTATACATTTCGCCCACGTCCGCCATCATCATCATCATGTACATTACAACTCAACTCCCCCCCCAAAAAAGTATCTATACGATTTTGTTTAAGACAATATGACTCAACGGACGAAGGATTTTGACAACGCTACCGGGAGACACACAGGAGTCACAGTGTTCATTTTGAAATTCATCGCTCGCTCCCCCCCCCCCCGGTAAAGATAATTTCTGGAGTGAGTGTTACGCGAACGGAAGAGAATTACAAAACTGTCCACAAACTGTTTAAAAAAAGGTTTCCCGTCCGTACCCAGAGCAGCGGTTGCGGTGGTATCTCTGGGCCAGCACCAACAACGACCTTCCAACGACCCTACCAAGAGCTCCCGCAGCCCTTTTGCTCAACCCGCCAGAAAATAGATGCCCTACTACTGAGACTACGACCTCACATAAAAAATAAATAAAGTCCTTAGGTTGCGTCACACGGATCTTAACCCCCTCATCAACAGTAGCGAGTGAAGGAAACACTAAAATACACCAGACATACAGAGCCTCTCTTTCACCCCCGTATTTCGTAGAGCATCAAGTTGTTTACAATTCCTCCCCCGCACTGCAGTTAACCAAGGCAACGAAGATGTACGAGGAGCTCTCAAAAACTTCTTGGCTCCGAGAATGAAAAGCCAGTGACCTCCAGGACTTAAGGGAGAAAGATTTTAATTAATTTTCCTCGAGTCGGACGCCGCGGCGATACATTACTGCCAGCCAGAATTCGGCGTCTGTAATCAATTCAGTATTTCGTGTTTGTTCTTGAGGCCACTGCCCGGCCGCTTGGTTATCGCTATCGCCAGGACGAAAGTGTCTTCCCGGCTCTTCTCGCTCCAGCAGTGGGGAGAGATAGTCATCAGGGACGGGGAGAGGCCAAGCATGGAGCGAGGCCAGGCATGGAGCGAGGCCAGGCATGGAGAGAGGCCAGGCATGGAGAGAGGCCAAGCATGGAGCGAGGCCAGGCATGGAGAGAGGCCAGGCAGGGAGAGAGGCCATGCACGGAGAGAGGCCAGGCATGGAGAGAGACCAGATAGGGAGAGAGGCCAGGGAGGGAAAGATGCCAGAGAGCGAGAGATACCAGGGAGGGAGAGAAGCCAGGGATGGTGAGAGCCCAGGGAGGGAGAAATGTCAGGGAGGGAGAAATGTCAGGGAGGGAGAAATGTCAGGGAGGGAGAGAGGTCAGAGAGGAGGAGGAGCCACACTCAGCTACACAATTGTTGCCGAATTATCCAGACTAGGAGAGAGAGAGAGAGAGAGAGAGAGAGAGAGAGAGAGAGAGAGAGAGAGGACACAGTAAAGAACAATACTCAGATTAATATTACTTTCCTCCTTTATTTTGAGCCCCAGTGCTTAAGATACTCCACTGTTATGCGTCACCCAGACTAACACCTTCACGAGTGGCTGAGTGACGAACTTACCGGTACAGATATTTGTGATTCGTTTTAAAAGGAAGAAAAATTAATCCATCAGAGTAGTAGAGGCTCAAAAGGCATAAACTATATTAAGATACGAGGCTGCCAAGCGCTTCAGAAGTTATTGTTATGACAGAAACAACGCCAAGTGGCTTTTATGTGTTGCCTGTCAAAACATTTAGACACAGCCTTTTTCATTTACTGAGTTAACTCGAATCACAAAATATTATCGATGTTTATAATGACAAATATTTCCAAGTTATTGTGTAGTCATAAACACCGAGTCGCTCTTTCCTCCTGTATTATCGAGGGTGATCTTGACTCCTCTAGTGTTTTGTTTGTAATCTCTAGAGGATGAAAAGTGGTACTGTACTGTACTGCCTCAGCCCAAATCCTACTCAACCTGTTGCACATCACGTACCGTCACACAACACACTGCCAGGTCTTCTGCTTCACTGACATTTCCACTGAGTGAGAGACGTTGAAGGTCGTACATATAATGCTGCTTCTAACCTCAACTCCCATCCCACACTTGCTCCCCACTTCTCTCTACTGCATCTTCGACACAAACTACTGTATTCTAAGTCTACGTCAGGGGAACAGATCTTCATTGGTGAGGTCTTGAGTAATCCATACAACTAAGATTAACTCATCATGAACTCACAATCAAATATCTAATATAATTCTTCGTGTTTTTTTTTCCTTCCTGTAATTACAATTTAAAATGCTCAATGAATTTCATATCCAAGGAAGATTTTTCACAATTATTAAAAAAAAAAAAATTTAATGAGTAGCAGTCAGTGGAATTTTTGGGAGAACCGAACTGGGTCTTTTGTTTATGGCTCTTGAGACATTAATTAGCGGGTTCTTGAAGACGACTTGAAGTAGCCTTCTTCCGCATGAAAGCCGGAGGATACGAGGTTCTGGGGTTCGAAATTTGAGGGTACGTAGTTGGTGGTCTGAGAATGGGGGTTCGAAATTAGAGGGTTCGAAGTTGGGGGTTCGGGGTTAAGAGCTCGAAGTTGAGGGTTCGGAATTAAGGGCTCAAAGTTAGGAGTTCGAGGTTGGTGGTCTGAGAATGGGGGGTTCGATACAAGACTTCAGCTTTATAATCCCCTAAATTGAACGTCAGTAATTATATTGCATACATAATTTCAACTCTGTATCCCACCTAAAAAAAAAAAAACAACTTCAGCTCTTGAACTCTACACTAAATCATTACAGTATTACGTAATCCACTTAGGCAACATCTGAAAACCAAAACTCTCCGTAATCCGCGTTGTCGCTCTTTCATCTCTCACTAGCAACACCCAGCTGGAGGGAATCACCTTTGTATACCTTCTATGATTCATTAAACAATCCTTTTGATCTTTCTTCAGGAGACGCTTTGATAAGTTCCACGTCCTGTTTCTTTCACGAGAAGTAAGTAATCCACACACACACACACACACACACACACACACACACACACACACACACACACACACACACACACACACACATACACGCTGGTTGGCAATTTTATTCCACATACTTCGTGGCTTTTGCGATAGTTTACATCACACGCCAGCCCGCACGCACGTACTCTCTCTCTCTCTCACGTTGCCATTAAATGAGGAAAAACCGTATATTTTCCACACTGGTATTATATAATTTTGGGCAACATTTACCCCCCAAAATTAGCCTATTCAGTAAATTAGTTGTGACCACAGCCCCAAAAAATTTAGGTGAGGTAATTAAATAATAACACGGGTGAATACTGTGCCCCGAGAGAGAGAGAGAGTTTACAGCAATATACCTCATCTACATAGGACGATTTGTTCCTATATGCAGTAGTAGTAGTAGTACTCTTATCTAAGGCGGTACCGCATATATATATATTAGTTTTCATACAGCGTTGGACCTTTCGATAAATATTTGTGTCAATTCCGTCAAAGAGACAAATACTAACTTACGCAGGCAGTGGATGTCAGCTGGTACAGTGAACAATTCTAAATAATCTCTCTCTCTCTCTCTCTCTCTAGACATTACCTTCGCCCCAGATAAACACAGTCGAGTCGTCTTTATGCATCACAGCGAAATAGGACATCCCCCCCCCCTCCCCACCTATCATTTCCCATGTATGCTAATTAACACATCACTTACACTACCTAATAAGCTATCTCTAGAAAACTTCACCTGTAATTGAGTTGGCGAGCAATGAACTCTCTGTTTAACTTATTTCCATAACGTGAAAATTGAGTTTTTTTTTTTAACCCATTAAGCTGTCAAAAGGCAGAGTTGTGGTAGAGTAATTGGCTCAACATGAAGGTGGGCGGAGGTGTGTATAGGTGACATAGTTACCTGGTGTTGAGGAGAGAGAGAGAGAGAGAGAGAGAAATGACACGGTTAGGGTATTAGGTTTAAGTTAGGTTAGGTTAAAATCAGGTTTAGACTAGGTTAGGATGATTAGGTTAGGGTGGTTACGTTAGATTTAAGTCTAGGTTAGGTTAGGTTAACTCTAAAAAAAAGGTCCCACCATTATCAATTGAACCTACAAGACACTCACGATCACAACAACAATAGATAAGACACAACTCAAGCGTCGCCAGCAGCAGGTGTAAGAGAAGCGAGTCGAGATGAAACAGACGCACGCACAACGATTACCAACCCACCGGAAAGTCTAAACAACGTGGCCTTCTGTCATGCACTGGGCGACTGGTCCTCACAGTGAAGAAAACAAGAATATATATGTTATGCTAAATATATCACTCCTATACCCCATAACTATATGTCCCTTGTGTCTTTTAGCGACTAGAAACATAAGCAATTTATCTTTCTAAATCATGATAGACATTACCAATCATAACTACCAACGGCAATATATTTTTTTTATCCTCAATGCACAAATATATTAAAATATTGCCATTATCTGCATTAGGAATACTCGGTGTATGAAATTAACCCTGGAAGAGAGAAGCAACTGGAGTGTGTGTGTGAAGTATGAAAGCCGGGTGAGAGAGCAAAGTTACCGTGGGAAAGGTTCGGTCACCTTCAAACACACTTAAGGGAGTCAGTATGCGAAAGGTTGCTGTGTAAGGAGTTAAGTGTGTAGCTACAAAAAGTAAAATATACTACACCTTAAATATCGTATATACAGAGGAACTAAACCCTTATTACGGTTGAAAGAATTCAACTGACCCCCGTGGCATTCTCAACGTAGCCGACAAGAAGAATAGGGACAAATTTAGAGGGAACAGCAGACCCACAACAGCGTCAGGAGAGCTTGGCCCTTGAAGCAGAGAGAGAACCTTAACACCCCCCCCCCCCTACCAGCTGGCCAAGAGTTGACAGCGGACCACCACAAGAAACTTAAAACACAGACCTAAGAAAAAGTTCTCTCTCCGTCAGGGTTATTTCATTACCAGCCTCGTCTTACAAGATTAGTAGGAACTCATGAGCCCTCAGGATCCAAGTTACCAAGTTTTCCTGTATTTAGTTGAAACCATTTACTCTTGACTGCCAACTGTGACCCCAAGTTCTAGTGCAATTAAGTTTTAGCGCCACTCAAGAGACACATTCTAACTGTCGTCGCCGTGATAACCCGCTAACTATGAATTACAAGCTCACATTACTTGAGAAATTTACAAAACAAACAAACAAACAAACGGTTCAGTGTCTGGGAAGGGGAAACTTTTTTTAACATGTTTGTAGTAGACAACCCACCGGCCGCCATTACTCTCCCCAGGGTGAGTAGAGGAGGCAACCTACACTCGCCTTCACTTAGGATAGTTTTAAGAGAACACTCGCCTTCATTACACACCTCAGCTGGCTCACGGGGGGAGATACAGGTAAAACACACAGACAGGCAACACAGGCAACACACAGACAGGCAACACACACACAGGCAACACACTGACAGGCAACACACTGACAGGCAACACACAGACAGGCAACACAAGCAACACACAGACAGGCAACACACAGAGCTCTGCGGAACATGATGTTATAAGCAACATGATAGCGGGCGAGGATCTCTACTAATACAGCACACCGAGCATCATAACTCGGCCAATAAAGCTGCACACACACACACACACACACACACACACACACACACACACACACACACACACACACACACACACACACACACACACACACACACACACACACACACACACACACACACACACACACACACACACACACACACACACACACACACACACACACACACACACACACACACACACACACACACACACACACACACACACACACACACACACACACACACACACACACACACGTCGCTACAAGGCATTAACCATCACCCCACGAGTCTTAACCACAGACAAAACGACCTACAACCAAAGAGATGATAATGAAACAGCTTATTACTCATCCTGGAAAGAAGAAGTGAACACCAGGTATATATATACATTATCTCACTCAACACTATATACTGATACCCCGAACTGTCGTTCATTAGGCTACAGGTGAGATACATGAACAGCTTGATGGGTACTACAAAGCACTGTCCTTTGGAGGGGGGTGGGGTGGGGGTGGGGTGGAGGAAGATAAAAGAAAGAAAAAAAACACTAGGACGAAACATTAAAATCGGTTTCCATTAAGAGATGAGAATAATTACCATTTTTTGTGGAGGGGGGGGAGGATGTCATTTTCATCACCATCTTTCCAATTCTATTATCATGGTCACTGTATATGAATCATATTTTATCACAACTACATGAATATAATTACAGTTATTTATATATAGAGAGAGAAAGGATAGATTTGACTTATTTTTACCATATACGGGTTAGGTAAAGAAAAGGAGAGGAAGATAAAGGAGGGATGGAAGAGGAAGAAGAGTAGAGGGAGTGAGGAGTGGGAGGTAGGGAGGGTTATTAACAGGAACAACATAAGGGACGCGGAAGAGAGAGAGAGAGAGAGAGAGAGAGAGAGAGAGAGAGAGAGGAAGAGAGAGAGATAGAGAGAGAGAAGCCTGGCTGGGGGCGTTGTTGAATTAATCCGACCTGCCTGTTTTATCCGGATAAGCTTATATCAATATACCACGGCGCCACACACACACACACACACACACACACACACGAGAGATTCTGGGTGAACGCCAACACCTCCCAATCGGAGTAATGAATCAGAGAACCTAAATATAGACCCCCCCTCCCCCCTCTCAAGGTGACGACGGCAGAGAACATGACGGACGGACAGACGGACGGACGGACGAGCGGACGGACGGACGAGCGGACGGACCGAAGGACAGACTAAAGGACAGACTAAAGGACAGACTGCAGGATGGACGGCCCAGCTTCCTTGCCTTGGGATTGAAAGGACGAGAGAGTATAAGGTGTCCAGGGAAGACTCCACTAACTAGGTGTTAAGACTTCTCAGGGTGAAGTAGAGAGTTACTTTCTCCCTCTTTAAACCATTAAATAACATCATCAATATCGATCAAGAGGCCATTTTCAACACCTTAATAACTCACTAAAATTCTTCCTCTGTTATATTTCTGTTTCTCGAAATATCAAGACAAAGGCCATTTTTTTTTATTTTAATACCTTCTACTAACCTATTTTTTTTGTTAATTAATGTCTACCCCAACAATTGAACTAAATATCACATTCCTCACATTCATGTTATTTGTACGAACACATTTTGTTTTTGTTTCGGTGTTACTGGTATAAAAACAAATATTCAGAAAGATTAATAAGTTTCAATGTTGGTGATTATTATGTACCAAGTCTTATATAATAATACTCTCCACTACAACAACACTTACCTAACAGTCTATATCGGTCACTCATTGTCAACCAGTTAATTTATCCCACTTAACACCAGTCATTTATTTTATCTAACTAGTTAAAAAAAAAAATAGTTACGTCATCTACTTTAAATCAGTCACTGGTCGAAGCTAAAACTCGACCAGTCATGATGGAAGCGATGTTTACTTTCACACCAGTCACAATCAGTTTAGAACAGTCATCTCATCTCACCCAGTCCAGCAAGGTGGGGGGGGGGGACTCGACCAGCGACTACACCGGCCAGTGATCAATAGTGAGAAATAATACACTATTTTGCACTAGATGACCTTCCTGCAGCTCGGCCGTGACCTTTACCACCACCACCACCACCACCATCGTCAGACTGGGGAGGTAACAGGCCTGGTTAGCATTGTTTAGGTTTAGCAACTCTTGCGTGTGTGTGTGTGTTAAAGTCACGTACATGATTGACTGATAAAGAGAAGAGCTGAGGAACGTATTGTCACTCTCAAACATACACAAACACAAACACACACAAACATACACAAACACAAGATAACAACAATCATAAGTGAAGGCCGTGCGTGTGTGTATGTTTATATGTGTACATTATCTCTCTCTGTGTATGTATTTGTGCGGCGTGTATGAGGTGGGTGGGGGGGGGGATAGGGAAGAAGACCTCACCACCACCCCCACCCCACCCCCTCACCCCCACCCCCCCTCACAAGGATGATCTCTTCAACACGTTTCTCTTATTCATTGTTTTGTTTATCTTCTTCTTATTCTCCTTTATCTGCCTTTGTCTTGTGTCCTCATTCTTGTTATTCCTCATGGGACGATTTTATTACTTTTTTTTTTAATGTGTTATTTCATGAGAGGAAGAAGAGGAAAGAAATAAATAAAAAAGAGAAAGAAGGAAATCCGTAAATAAAGAAAGAAAGAAAGAAAGATAAAGAAAGAAAAATAAGGATAGATAAAAAGATACAGGGTAAGGAAAGATAGAATGGAAGATGAAGATTGAAAAAAAGAAACAATGAGTGAGTGAGTGAGTGAGTGTGTGTGTGTGTGTGTGTGTGTGTGTGTGTGTGTGTGTGTGTGTGTGTGTGTGTCCAGCCAGTCATCCCTGACATTTCAAGAGGTTAGAGATAATTACCACCAAGTGTATTATTGTCCTTCCTCCCCCTCCCCCATCCCCCTAACGCGATCCACCACCTGCAGATATCACCTCCCCTCTTCTCCCCCTCCTCTCTTCCATCCTTCACTCCCTCCCTCCCCAATCCCACCGCCATTCTTTGTTCTTCCCCATTCCTTCTCCATCCCTTCATCATCTTCCTCCTTCTCTGCACGCTTCTATTCCTCCTCTCGTCCTTTCTATCTCCACCATCTTCTCATCCCGTATCACCTTCCCCTCCCTCCGCCCACCGGTGTCTGGCCCAGGACCAAATGGGGATATTAGGTTAGTGCGGCCCGTCACGTTAGTGTGGCCCGTCACGTTAGTATGGCCCGTCACGTTAGTGTGGCCCGTCACGTTAGTATGGCCCGTCACGTTAGTATGGCCCGGAGCCATCATCTCAGAAGGGCGGTGGAGGCATGTTAAGTGTGCTATCCTCAAATGTCAAGGAGACTGGTGCAATTGGTCACGGGGTCAACACCAGCGACCCTCAACCACCCCCTAAGGCTCGCTGACACCCCCACACTTGTGCCTCCATACCTGTCACTCTCTCGTGCCTCAAGGACGAAGTGTGGGGGGAGGTTCCTCAAGGGGGTAAATGTTGAGGGAGTGTGGTGCTGGTGAAGTGTGATGCCTCAGTGGTGAAGTATGGTGAAGTGTGATGCCTCAGTGGTAAAGTATGGTGAAGTGTGATGTTATAAAGTAAGTGTGGTGAAATGTGATGCCTCTGACGTAAGTGTGGTGAGTGTGGCACCAGGAATGTGTTGGTCAGCAGCCGGAGTAGCAGCAGCAGTATCCGGGACCAGTGTTGCCTCGTGAGGGCCAGCTGGCAGTGGTCCTGCAGGTAACGCCGCCATTCACGTCAACAACACCCACCACTGGCCGAGTCAGACCGCTGATTTTATAACACCGGAGCCCCGACCAACTACCCCACCACTCACTTGCTCCGGGCAGGAAAGTCAAGAGAGAACGAACCGCACACCAAATAACAATGATTAAGAATACGACTCTCGACTCTCACGTTTTGACCAAGTAGTAATTCTATTAGATCATAACTACCTGTATTACTATTAACAACGCTGTAGTTTCGACTAAATTACGTATACAGGTAATCTCTCCAAGACGGACACCAGGTAAACTACATCCCAATAGCATCATTGTCCCGGCTTACAAGTTCTACCTGATCCTGTCCACCTAACATCTTATACCGTGTGTGTGTGTGTGAGTGTGTGTGTGTGCTGTGTGTGTGTGTGTGTGTGTGTGTGTGTGTGTGTGCTGTGGATTCATTCGTAATTCAGCACATTATCATATGTTAAATATGTTAGATTAACACAATACTAAAAATGGCGTCTCCAGTAGTGAAGTGGCGAAAGAAAAACTCTGAACTACAAAGGCCATGTATCAAATAGGTTCCCTGTCACGTTAGAACATGTAGGTTCCCCGGTATCAACTGGTGGTACCGGGGAAAGGTGCAGCGCTGTTGTCTCTCCTCCACCAGTTCACCTTTATCTACCCCGGCCAGGAACTGTTACCACCGCCCAACCTTTAACATTTGGCTTATATTTACTTTTACACGATTAAGTCATGTGGTTGGCTGACGGCCCCCAGTGAGGTGCGGTGGATGCTGTAGTAATGACTTATAAGTTACCAAAGGCCCACGCCCAGAGCTGTGACGTCAATAGCTATAGGTAAACTGAAGGACAATATTCATAAAAAAAAAATAATAATAATTCTTTACATATAATTAAGACGCGAGTTAAAAATACGACCCACTAATAATACTAGACCTCGGATATTTTTCTCGAATAATAAAAGTTTTAAGACTTACCTGAGAGCTAAAATATAACTTTTTCTTGTGTTATATATGAACAAGTTGAGGACAAACACAACACGGGTCTCTCTCTCTCTCTCTCTCTCTCTCTCTCTCTCTCTCTCTCTCTCTCTCTCTCTCTCTCTCTCTCTCTCTCTCTCTCTCTCTCTCTCTCTCTCTCTCTCTCTCTCTTTCAAACATAAAGTTCATAACCCTTTTTGTTTAATTAGCTCAGTGCCTTTGTGGCTTCTGTTTGTGACACACACACACACACACACACACACACACACACACACACACACACACCAGCACGAAGAGAAACCGCAGTCAGGAGGATGAAGAGCAGGAGGAGAAAGAAGAGGAGGAACACACACACACACACCCTCCAATAATCAATACACCCAAGGTACACCCTACACAGGAAATAAAACCACCACTTTTTTGTTTATCATCTCCACCCCCAGGGAACCTTCTTCTGCCCCCCCCCCACACCACACCACCTCCCCACCCTTCTTCTCCTCCTCCTCACCAACACGACCCCACCACCACCACCTTCCCACTGTTCCTTCTACCACCCATCCTCACCACAACCACCCCCCACCCTCTAACACCAATACCAACCACCTCTACCACCATTACCACGACATCAAGAACTCGTCACTTGTGGCTCCTCACGACCCAGAAGGATCAGAACTAGATTCCCAGAGATTTCGTTTATGTTAATTTTATCTCCCCCCACCCCCCCACCCTAACGAGAGGGGATCCATGCACCACTCCTCTTACGGTCGAGTCACAGGGATGATTACGACGCCATATTGGTCGTCTTTCTTGCAGATTCCTTCTTCAGTGAGTCAGTCAGATCATTCTCATACACTCAGTCTGTCGGAATGATTGACCAGTTTAATGACCACCGACCCCTGGAGAATCTTTACCCTGCCTCTATCATCATCCTCATCATCATCATCATCATCATCATCATTACTCAAACATACATTACACCAGAGAGTTAACACACAATTATTTAAAACAGTCAACAATCTCGTATTTTTAGCAACTTTGAAAAAAAAAACCTCTCCATATTAGGGGTAAGTTCTATAGTCCAGTTGTGGTACGAGCGGTTACCTTCACACAGCTAGCCGACTTTTCCCCCCATGTTCACCCCACCGTTAATAGAGGGGGGGGGGGGAACGTGTGCTTGAGGAAAGAACATTAAAGATTAATATATTTTATTTTTTTTTACATTTATATTATAAGTATATACATAATTTACAGAGGAAATTAAAAAAAATAAATAAATGTGGAAAGGTAGGGAAGCAGTATAACATGGGTAAGGTGGAACAAGAGGACAGAGCTGTCAGGATTATGTCTAGTTTGCAAACATATTTTTTGTAATGGTAATTTCTTATCTATCTACATAATAAACGGTTTTGGTGGTACAATAAAAGCGGGTATATAAAGTAGGTATTACAAGATACTGTATATTAATACCTAGACAAAAGATATTTTTTAAGAGATGGTGTGTGTTAGGATTTGGGTTTTACAGTTTGGGTGAAGAATCAACTTAACACAGCACTTATAAGGAGCTTGAACTTCATAAGAGAGACGCCACTCAGTTGACCTGATACAGTGAGACCAGGTACTGGGTGGGTCGTGGCATAGGTGGGAGTATATACCGGGGCTGAGGCATAACCACTTGGATGGGATGTTGCGTGACGTTTACTTGGTTGTGGCGAAGGAGTCCCCGGAGACGATGAAGAAGGCTCGGCAGAGATATGCGGTGATAAGGGTTGTACTCCGTGGCTTGGAGGGCGAGGGCAAACACGTCTGGGTGGTAGCCGGGTGCCTTGACGGCCAACTTGGACAATAAAACCCCATAGGAGTATGTGTCCGAGGCCCTGGTGCTCTCTTGGCCCAGACACACCTCGGGGGCCATCCAGGGGAATTTGTTGGGATCACTGTTACACCTAATGTTCTCGTGTGAGTAACAGGCCAAACCCACGTCAATAATACTGACTTGTGGGTTGGATGGTGACCCGTTGACGAGGATGTTGTCTCTCTTTAGGTCATTGTGGATGAGACCAGATCGGTGAAAGTCTTCAAGCTGCTCCCCGATCCGCAGACCCACCTCTATCAAGTTGTATCGAGTCTCCCGCTCGTCATGTAGCTGATTTAAGATGTCTTCCAAGGTGACGAGGCCCTTGAACTCTTGCAGAATAGCTGGTGGATCATTGCAGAAGCCGGTGACCCTTGGTGCTCCACCGGCCCCGTCGAGACGAAGCAAGGCTTCAGTTTCTTGCCAAAAACTTCTTACCGCATGAGACTTATGGGCAACCTTCAGGACTGCCGTCTCCCCACCCCACCGAACTAAGTAGGCTGTGCCATGTGTTCCTGTCCCTAAAACGCAAATGTTGTTTTGAACCAGATTCTCCACCTCGTCCCAGTACAGATCGCGCACAGCTTCCATGTTAATATTTTGGCCGATCACTTCCCAAGACCCAGGGACCTCAACTCAAAATTTGGGGTTGAACGAATAAAATACCTGTTTAGTTAGGTTGGAATTTGTGTTTGTGTCAAATAGTAAAGAGAAACTTTTGTGTTATAGTATAGGGCTTGTGTGTGGTGAAGATGTGTTGTAGTGAACATGTATAGTACTAGTGTTGATAGTGAACATGTAGTACTAGTGTTGTAGTGAACATGTAGTACTAGTGTTGTAGTGAACATGTAGTACTAGTGTTGTAGTGAACATGTAGTACTAGTGTTGTAGTGAACATGTGTTGTAGTGAACATGTGTTGTAGTGAACATGTATAGTACTAGTGTTGTAGTGAACATGTGTTGTAGTGAACATGTATAGTACTAGTGTTGTAGTGAACATGTGTTGTAGTGAACATGTGTTGTAGTGAACATGTATAGTACTAGTGTTGTAGTGAACATGTGTTGTAGTGAACATGTATAGTACTAGTGTTGTAGTGAACATGTGTTGTAGTGAACATGTATAGTACTAGTGTTAGAAATGAACATGTGTTGTAGTGAACATGTAGTGCTAGTGTTGTAGTGAACATGTAGTACTAGTGTTGTAGTGAACATGTGTTGTAGTGACATTAGTGTTGTAGTGAACATGTAGTACTAGTGTTGTAGTGAACATGTAGTAAATGTTGTAGTGAACATGTATAGTACTAGTGTTGTAGTGAACATGTAGTACTAGTGTTGTAGTGAACATGTAGTACTAGTGTTGCAGTGAAACATGTAGTACTAGTGTTGTAGTGAACATGTGTTGTGGTGAACATATAATACCAGTGTTGTAGTGAACATTTAGTACTAGTGTTGTAGTGAACACATGTACTAGTGTTGTAGTGAAGATGTAGTACTCGTGTTGTAGTGAACATGTAATACCAATATTGTAATGAACATGTAGTACTAGTGTTAGTGAGCATGAGTACATGTACTACTAGTGTTGTAGTGAACATGTAGCTAGTGTTGTAGTGAACATGTAGTACGAGTGTGAACATGTAGTACTAGTATTGTAGTGAACATATATGCTAGTGTATTGAACATGTAGTACAGTGTTGTAGTGAACATGTGTTGTAGTGAACATGTAGTACTAGTGTTGTAGTGAACATGTTGTAGTGAACAGTGTTGTAGTGAACATGTATAGTACTAGTGTAGTGACATGTATAGTACTAGTGTTGTAGTGAACATGGTTAGTGTTGTAGTGAACATGTTGTAGTGAACATGTAGTACTAGTATGTTGTAGTGAACATAGTGTTGTAGTGAACATGTGTTGTAGTGAACATGTAGTACTAGTGTTGTAGTGAACATGTGTTGTAGTGAACATGTAGTACTAGTGTTGTAGTGAACATGTGTTGTAGTGAACATGTAGTACCAGTGTTGTACTGAACATGTATTACTAGTATGTATGTGTGTATGTATGTATGTGTGTATGTATATATGTATGTTTGTATTAAGATGCCGCCCTTGGCTTTAGTGGATGTGTTTTCAGGCGTGGATGATGAGCGGTCTATTGTGTGTGTGTGTGTGTGTGTGTGTGTGTGTGTGTGTGTGTGTGTGTGTGTGTGTGTGGTCACCTCACTCATTATCACCACCACCATCACATCCCTCATTCAACACAACCGGAGGAAGAAAACACAAAAAACTCCGAAAAACAGAAAGAAAAACAAAACAAAAAAATCTCTTATACCGTCACACCATCCCCAGGACAGGCCGTGATAGAAGTGGTATCAAATGTCTACTTTCAATTTCCAACAGCAGAACCGACCGTCTGACCAAAGGATGACAGTACCTTCTCTTCTGTCTACCTATGGGGCGGAGAGGGGAGGAGACGGAGAGATGAGAGGTGAGGAGACGGAGAGAGGAGAGGTGAGGAGAGGAGACGGAGAGAGGAAAGGTGAGGAGACGGAGGGAAGAGAGGTGAGACGGAGGGAAGAGAGGTGAGACGGAGGGAAGAGAGGTGAGGAAACGGAGAGAGGAGGGGTGAGGAGAGGAGAGATGAGGAGACGGAGAGAGGAGAGGTGAGGAGATGGAGAAAGAAGAGGTGAGGAGACGGAGAGAGGAGAAGTGAGGAGAGGAGACGGAGAGATGAGAGGTGAGGAAACTATCCAACCAGGAGCGAACTCGTAACAATGGTTTTAAATTAGACAAATTTAGATTTCGGCGTGAAATAGGTAAACACTGGTTTGGAAACAGTAGTGGATGAATGGAACAAGTTACCAAATATCATCATTAACTCGAATACGCTGGATAGCTTCAAACAAACATAGGTTGGATGCTTATATGAGCAATAGGGGATGGGTGTAAACGGGACTGCCCAGTATGGGCCAATAGGCCCGCTGCAGTTTCCTCCATTCTTATGTTCTTATGTTCTTCTATATTTTTGTTACGAGTTCTTGTTCTGTGGGGAGCCTCTGCTACTCACACACACACACACACACAAACACAGATATTGGTTGGTGTGTGTGTGTGTCCATAACACCGCCTAACATCCTCATAACCAACTATTAATTAACGCGCTAATCTTTCCTGCCAAGCTGATCAACTCCTCCTCCTCCTCCTCCTCGCTGTCTTCTTCTTCGTCATTTCACAAACACTTTTCCTTTCCTCTTCAATTTCCTTATCTTATTTTTCATCCTCCATTACACTTCCTTCGCTTCTGCCTTTTTTTGGTTCTTATCTTCAATATTTTATTTCCGTTCCTTTTCTCTTCTCTCTCTCTTCTATCTCGTTTTACCCCTTCAATTCCATTTCATTTTCCCATTCCTTCTTCTCTTCATTTCTCCACTAAAGTCCCCTAAGAAAAGCCCCGCCAATCACATCCCTGAATAAACCACCAGAGGCGCAATGATTGGTCGGGAGAACTGCATCCGCGTCCACACACACACACACACACACACACGAAAGGTTCACATCTGACAACGACAGCAGCACTCCTAGCCAATGACATTCATCTCTGGTGGTCATTCAGGGGTTGTGATTGGCTGTCGTATCACTGCACTACACTAAATGACCGAGTGAAGACATGCGAAGGAATAAACCCTCTAAAATTATCAAATAGTAAACAATAAAGAAAAATAAATACAGAAAAGTAAATAAAACAAATAATGAAGAAAGAAATATATATCTAAACAGGTGAATATGTAAACAACAAATATATTAATATGTAAATTGGTAAACGAACGATTAAATACATAAATAACGTCTCCACACACACACACAATAATAACAAAACTGTAAAATATGCCTTCACACATCTTGGCCCAAAAAATATAAAATAAAACAAAAGGGCGAGACATGACAATATTTCAAGGGTTAAATTGTAGCGCGTGTGATTTGTTCTATCGAGGGGCTATTACACTAACGACATCCTCCTGCCTCGCTCCTGCCTCCCTCCTGCTGCTGCTTCTCTCAGCCTCTGCATCCCGCCTCCTGCTTCTCTCTGCCTGCCTGCCTCCCTTCTGTTTCTCTCTGCCTTTACCTCCCCCACCTCCCAACAAACCCCCACCTCTCTCTCTCTCTCCCTAGGTGTAACACTACCACCCACTATCCCCAACTCTTGATAAAATACCATCACCACTACTACCACCACTTCTACTACCACCACCACCACTACCACCACCATGCCGGCAACCAAGCGGAACAGTTTCTTATTTCACGTGTTTTTCCTTCTATATCAAGGCCGCCAGTGTGAGCGCACGTTCGTCTGATGCAGTGAAGTGAGGACAGTTAGGTAGATCTTTTTTTTTTCAAGTCAAAGACGTCAATTGGAGCTGAAGACTGGCGAACGTTCGTCTGACGCAGTGAGATGTAGCTTCCATTAGTGTGTCATATGGAGCGGAAGAGTACGTCAGACGCTGCTGATTGCTCTCTTTGGCACTACTTAGGGCCGACAGAACCAAACACCCGAGCCTTAAACGACCACTGTAGCTAGACTGTTAAGACGCGTAGACTGAATAACTGGTTGACTGACTGACTGATTGGTTGGTTGACTAAATTACTGACTGATTGGTTGACTAAATGACTGACTGACCGAAGGATTGGTCGATAGGTTGACTGACTGACTGGTTAACTAACTACCTGTAACTGACTGATTCATTACTTACAAACATCCTACATATCAAGAACAGGAAAATTCACATCAGGAAAAAAATGTACCATACATATTATTCAGTGATCAAATACTTCCAGCCAGGCATTGATCGACGTAGTGTCAACAGTGCCGCTGTAAATGCCAGTACACGGGTGCCAATGACCTCGAGGAGTTCACACAGACACACACACTATCACACCACACTCATTATCACCTGTAACCCCCCCCCCGCCCTCTGTACAGTATAGGTTAATACTTTTACCCCATTTACCACCACCTTCCATATTTTACACTCACCATCTCCTTCACCATCACCGCTCAACTTGATAATCACCACCATCTTTCACCATCATAATCACCCCTTCACCATCACCCCCACCCCTCAACCTCACCTATCACTACCTTACCCTCACTACTTCACCATCACCCCCACCCCTTCACCATCATCCCCCAACCATCACCTTCACTGGTCACTCTCCCCCCATCCTCCTCCTTGTCCCCTCCTATAGGACCAGCAGGAGACCACAACTCCTCTCGCAGAAAATTACACCTCATTTTCCCAGGCAGCGGAAACTGCTGGGGGAACAACAACTTTCTTACCGCAAACGAGAGTGAGGTCGCCGCCACAGCAAACCCTTCCAAGACGATGAGTTGGTTCGAATCTTCTTTTTTTTACAGGTTCAATGATTCATGAGTCCAGGGTTCGAATCTTTCTTTTGTTCGGGTTCAATGTTTGATGATTCCCAGGTTCGAATCTTTCTTTTGTTCGGGTTCAATGATTCATGATTCCCAGGTTCGAATCTTTCTTTATAAAGGTTCAATGATTCATGAGTCCAAGGTACGAATCTTTTTGTTCAAGTTCAATGGTTCATAATTTCCAGACAGACAAACTCAGGTATAAACTGACAGACTGACACACAAAACAACATCTATAACCCCCCACCCCCACCACCCTCTATTTATTACGGCAAGATGATAAATTACACCAATACGAAAAATATTTAATTAAAATATGACTGACGACTTAGAGCAGCGACAGAAACATTCAAAGGCATTCGAGTATATAAAAAAAAATGAAAAAAAAATTGCAACTACAAAAAATCACAAAATCCCACCAACAAATGAGTGTGTTATCTCAGGTCCCTTCTAAAACCAGGGTTAAGGAGAACAACATTGGACATTGACGGACCCAAGCAAGTCCTCCTCCTCCTCCTCTCCTTCCTGCTCCTCCTTTACTTCCTGCTCCTCCCCCCTCCTCCTCTCCTTCCTGCTCCTCCCCCCTCCTCCTCTCCTTCCTGCTCCTCCCACCTCCTCCTCTCCTTCCTGCTCCCCCCTCCTCCTCCTCCTCTCCTTTCCTTCCTGCTCCCCCCTCCTACTCCTGCTCCAGCTGTCAAGAGGAACGGGGACATAAAATTCTCCACCAGCTGCCTGCTTGTCTCATTACCTACCTAGAAAATTGTCCCTCCAACAAATGACCTCTTTATCTAAATGACCAGCTAAGGAAAGTTGTTGGCGCTGCAGATTACTCTCCTTAACTTTTTTTAATTAAAATATAAAGTGCCGTACAGGCCTTATGCTCGTACACTTAGTCTAAAATATTAAGTGGCACTGAGGAGGTCATATCATAACTGTTAATGACTAGTATTGTGCTAACTAATAGCCGAACCTAACCTAATCTAACCATAAAACAACACACTCAACCCTGGCCAATACCATTAAAACCTTACCTTACCTAACCTAACCTTACTTACCTGGCCAAGGAACAACTGGAGACACATCTATCAAAACTAATCCGCCCCTTTATCCACAAAGATCCAAGTAAATAACAAATTCAAATAATCTACTAATCCATGAAAAATCTAACTAATCCGACTACGCCTTCAAAAATAATGACCCAATTAATCAGACGAATCCAACCAATCCTGGGAATTCGTGTCTCATTAGTATGCGTGTCCCTCAATACACAATTAGTATGTACAGGCAGTGGTTCAGAGGTATGGTGTGTGTGTGTGTGTGTGTGTGTGTGTGTGTGTGTGTGTGTGTGTGTGTAATAATAATAATAATAATAATAATAATAATAATAATAATAATAATAATAAACGGTTTATTGAAAAAGTTCTGCAGCCCGAAGGCTGAAAATATACATTGGACATAAATGACTTATTACATACATTGGTGGTTTAACAAAAGCCTTCATTAGAGAAAGGTAAAGGAACATACAGTGAACATACAGATTAATGTAGGTGTTGAACAGCAAACACGTAGTGTAGTAACTCCCTCCCAAATGGTGTTAGGAGGGGCCTCACGTGATGTAGTAGTTCCCTCACAGATGGTGTTATGAGGGACCTGACGTGGTGTAGTAATTCCCTCACAGATGGTGTTATGAGGGACCTGACGTGGTGTAGTAATTCCCTCACAGATGGTGTGGGTGTGTGTGTGCGGTCATGTTGCAGATAGTTGCAGATAAACGAAGTCAATGAAGAGCCACAGGGAGTGAGAAAACAGCTGACAGACTCTCAAGGAACTCAACACCGTGATACACTATAGCGGTAGTGAAGAGGTGTGATGGCTGTGGTCGGCCGGATGGAATGGGAGGCTGAATCTTGATAAGGGGTTTCGCTAAAACACAGCCGGGGGCAGATAAGTTTCCAGTAAACAAAACACACACACACACACACACACACACACACACACACACACTGAAGAAAAACTTTCACCTCCCAACAATTTATTCCTTTACATAAAAAAAAAATCCAATATGAAATTCAACTCAAAATTTTACCAGCCAAACCCCTTGGCAAGTTCTCCCCGTGTCTCTCTGCAGGCGACGCTGAAGGGGTAAAAAAATAACATTGTGGGGATTTCTTTCTCTCTCTCTCTCGTGACTGACACTCCTCTGGAAAATATCAAGGTACGGTCACCGAGCTTCACTTTATGCCACTCTAAACTTTAACTCTGACGTAGAGTAACTCGGACACATTCCATCTACACTTTCGCCACCGCAAATATTCACCACCAATTTTTTTCCCTTTTTTGTTTTGAATTTAATTTTTTTTTTAACTTTGGGTCATTAGGACGGGCAAGAGCCAGGCATCAATAACGTTCTAGTGCATTAATAAAATATATACAACTCCCTCTAGTGGAAGTTATCGGACAGACACAACAGTCACATTATCCCCCTCTTACACACACACGAGTATTTACTAACCCATATGCTATACTGAGCTACTGCCAGTGTCCCCATTGCCCATAGCCCGTGGCGGTCTTGTGTTCTTTGTTAGCGCGACAAAACCCGTTCCTCCAGTGTGCCGCCGGACGGACTGCCTTCCCGCTGGGCCTAGCGGAAGTGTCGCCCACGGCTTCCACTCCACAAAGCTTCCTACCTTAAACATTTCCCTTAAACAAACAAACAAGAGTTTATCAAGACTCACAAGTTAAATATTTCAGACATCAACGAGAAAATTGGTTTATTACGGTTCTTAGATTAAGTATTTTCCCGCTTAAAGACAAAACTGATTTATCAAAGCTTTTACGTCATACATTCCTCCCGCCTCGATAACCAAACTCGTTTATCAAGGCTCCTACGTTAAACATTGTCCCGCCTAAACGACAACGGTGGTGTCTCCAAAGTCGTAAGTCATTTTTTTCTTCCACGCGCAAATAGGAGAATAAGTCCTCCTGCCTCACTTCTCTCACCTCCTGCCTCACTTCTCTCACAACATGGTGACAAAACATACGTCTAGATGCTCATATGTTTACATTTCCTCGCCTGAATGAGACTGGAGTAAGCTGGCAACTGACTTAAGCCGAGTCCCAAAAATAGCGTCCTTTAAGTTATTCTTCCCCATAACTGAAGACATAAAATCGCCTCCAACTAATTTAAGCTCCGACAGATTTATACGAGGCAAAATGGCGTCGAAATTACACTTAAAACTATAACCTAACCTAACTCAACCTACCATAACCTAATTTACTCTAACCCACCCCAACCCAACCCCACCTAACCTAACCTACCCTACCCCCACCTAACCTACCCCCCATAACCTAACCCAACCTACCCCCACCTAACCTAACTCTTAATGTCCTCAGATACATTTTCTCACCCCTTTGTTGTTGTTGGAAGAAATTTGAGCGTGTGAGAGTCTTTAAGTAGTAACCAGCAGACCTTGAACTCTTACTGAGCCTCCACCCAGGGATACAAACCTCGTCGCCTCGTGAGCAGACCCCAACGTTCTCTTTGCAACACTGACGACTGGACTTAGGGGAGGGAGGAGGTCTTAGGAGGAGGTGGTGGTGGTGGTGGTGTTACTGTTGCACTGTTGCTTACCTGTGATGGGAAGAGAAAATATACATTAATTTCTCGTTTATTTATATATTTACATGTTTTGAGAGAGAAGAGAAGAGAAGAGACAGAGAAAGAGAGAGAGACCTCACATAAACTATTCCAAGGTATAACTAAACCAGACCAGTGATCCCCCCTATTCACACGTCAGCTGCCTGTAGTGTTGAGAAAAATACTAACACTCCTCTGATGCCGAGAATTACAAAGGGGGATTAGTCGGGAATGAATGCGAGGTCAGCCACCCAACTCTCGACTGGCAGTGGTAATAACAGGGTGGTGAATGGTAATGATAGAAGGGGAGTGATGTCATTCGGTAATTAATAACAACACACCTGGTAATGATTCTACACAACAGCTACAAATGATAACACGTGATATGTCTTTCCATTAAAAGGCTCTTGATATCTTGATTATATACACACACAATGATAACATATGGAGACGGATGATAACATATAAATTAAATGACAATTGATAAAACGATGATAACTTGAAGCGATTTTTTATAGCAAATGTCTCTTGGTAACATGATAACAAGTTACTGGATAGCGGATGAGGTATTCTCCAACTAGCTATACCTACTAGACATGACAACCGAATGGGAAACAAGTCTAGCAAAAGAATAACTAGTGATAACAAGTGACAGTAGTACCTCACACTAAAATAACAGCTGGATAACCCTTGGATAACACTTAACTAATATAACCCTAAGAGTCAACTGGCAATTGAGATAACACAGGATGTTTTTCTTGGGAGTAACACTTGATAACACCATAACGATATAGTACAAAGGTATCTCAAAATAATATATATATATATACACAGTGTCTTCAAGAGATTTTCGTGGATATCGTGTCTGTCTGTCTGTCTGTCTGTATTACCACGAAAATTTGTAACGTAGTGTGTATAAATGTTCCTGAGACACCCCCCCCCATACACCTCTACACAAGAACTACACTGACACCCTCCCCCCCCCTCTACAAGGATTACACTGACACTCCCCCCTACACTGACACCACTACCCACAACCAAGAGTCTCCCTGACACCACCAACACAATATCCACAAAATCCTCGTCAGAATTACAAGGTTATGGCCATCAGTGTCGCCCCCCCCTCCCCACCTCCCCGACCGTACCTGACACAGCCCCTCACACCCCCGCTGGTTAAGAATTACAAGAATATCTATTTCTGGAAGAGAGGTGTGTGTGTGTGTGTGTGTGTGTGTGTGTGTGTGTGTACAAAACTGGTCAAATATCTCTCAACACCGGACCAGGCTCACACCCCCATGATAACCCAGGTTTTAAGGGTTATTACTCAACGGGGATGGGGGTGTGGGTGGGATGGGGTGTGGGTGGGGTGTGGGTGGGATGGGGTGTGGGTGGGGTGTGGGTGGGATGGTGTGGAGGGTAACTGACCTCCTTTATTTCTTCCCACTCTCCTCCTCCTCCTCCTACTAGCCACTCCCTGACTCTACCCTTCTTCTCTTCCTTCCTCGTGGATTACTTGACTACACCCACTGGCAGCCTACACCCTCTAGTTACACTGTATACCTGTATTATCGGTATACACGTGCTGGAATGTATACCTGTCTTGTGTATATAAATGTTGAAGTGTATATCTTCATTGTTTATAAATATGCAGAACTGAATACCTGCCTTGTCTACATGCATGCTAAATCAATGGTCTAAACTTCCAAGACGATTTTATAGATTAAGGATAGGTTATGTTAGGGTTAGGTTATGATAGGATAAGATAGGATAGGTTAGGTTAAGCTAGGTTACATTCGAAATTAGTTAAGCTCTGTTTTTGTTACTTAAATCTTCGGGTTAAATCATCGTTCTCAAAGGGTTAAATTATCGTCCTCAAAGGGTTAAACTATCGTCCTCAAAGGTTAAATCATCGTATTCAAAGGGCTAAATCATCATCCTCAAAGGGTTAAACCGTAAATTACAAAACCAACTCAGGTATACTACACAGGTGACATCCACTAAATTAATCATAAACACAACGCAGGTATATAATTATGTATGTTGTCAACCTTATCCGTGTTATCAAGAACGTCCAATAACACTTGTTTTTTTTTCTTTCTTTCTCGGGTAGTGAGGATCGACTCCCTATGTAAGGTGACCTGATTTATCACAGTTCCGCTCGAGTGCCTGCCTCCACTGGTTGATTCATGGAGGGGGTTTCTTTTTTTTATTTACTGTCGACGGGTGGAGGAACTGGTGCCTCTCTTGTTTAAATTACTCTCCTGTGATTGCCTGCCGCTAGCGTTCTTATTGCTCACCTTTCATCTCTCTCTCTGTTAGTGGTTTTATTTATGCTTTCAATTCGTGTGTGTGTGTGTGTGTGTGTGTGTGTGTGTGTGTGTGTGTGTGTGTGTGTGTGTGTGTGTGTGTGTGTGTGTGTAATGTAACTCGAAGCTTCACTGTCACTTTACCCAATTTTTAGCCAAGCTTCCACACCACCACCACTGCTACTACTACTACCATCACTACTACTACCACCACCACCACTACCACCACTACCACCTTACCCCTTGAAGAAAAAAAAAGGTGATCAATCATCTTCACTTAATCATCCCAGTCGTAAACCAACAACTAGCTATACCTAAACTCCTCTCTCTCACACCTAATATGGCTTCTGTTTCAGCCTTTCTACTGTAGACTCACTCACTCACTCTCATAACCTTGAATCATGAGGTCTTGATAACTTCGACAAATCTTATCTCAATAACCCTTGATATATCTTGCACTTCTGATAAGGTCTGGCACCAAGCTCTCCCTACCAAAGTTCTCTCTATTGGTCTTCCTCCATCTCCTAATTCCCTGCAGCATCATCATCATCTCCTCCTCCTCCTTAGGCCTATATCCATGTTGTAGTCGGCTGTTTACACTGCAGGGTCACTCGGTCAAGAGAACAACACGTATAGCAATTCCTTGTAGGGTGCTGAAGAGACTATACGAAACGCATACTACAAGCCACCTCTCATAAGCTCGTCATGATCGTATTCAGTTCTCGTTTAACTCACGATTCTACTACGTTTTCTACAGCTCTTACAATGCCTAATGATGATTGCTACGTCCTCCTAAGACTGGGTACACACAGACACACACACACACACACACACACTCCTAGATGACCCACCCTCCCATCCGCTGTATATAAACACTTCAGTCGCCCATTCTCTCTCGTTCCTCCCTGTCTTCTGTCCCATTAATCCCTTTCCCATCCTGTGTCCCATTAATCCCTTTACCATCCTGCTATTTCCTTCTAAGTCTTATTCACCCATCTCCCTCCTTCCCTTCCTACTATCCCGGCATAAAATCCGTGAGAAGGAGGACACACACACACAAAGCGAACCCATCCACTAACCTCCAGCCACGCGGATCGATACACACCCCCCACACCCCCGCCACATGCACCCCGTCAAAATAACCCGTTTGTTTATACTGGACACTGCGTCACCTACAGTATTGCCAACTGGGACGGCTTGATGGAGAGCACGCCCCCCACGTACATATACAGTACATACATACAAACCTGTACATAATAGATATAATGGTTACCCCTCGTGTAACAAGGATGGTCGGCCCAAAGGCCACCTAGGCGTGAATTTGTTTAAGGTGTAGAAGCTGTCGCCAACACAACAACCACACTCTTAGTTAACGAGCTGCATGACCCAGTCTCAAGGAATAGTCCGAGAAGACCGGACAACTCGCCAACTGCACTGGATAACCATTACCCCGGAATGCGATCAGCAAATCGATTAACATCCAGGTCCCCAATTACTGCTGGGTAGACAGAAGCAAATGGCGTAAAGAAACTTGCCCATAGTTTCACCCTGCCCGGGGATCGAACTCGGGTCCGCTATTACAGACATACATACAATATAATATTTGTGTCACTAATGTTTATCAATAATATCGACCGAAAATTTACCTTTATTGTATATACTTCAAGAGAGTCTTCCCACATCTACAGTTCCTTATATATAAATGAATACAAATTATCTATAGCTTCTCGGGATTAAGACAATTAGCTAAAATAATTCAATATCTTGCCCACCTCCTCCCGTTTCCTCCCTCAATCAGTGCCAATTTGGTCGGGAAAATTATTATCACGAGTTTTACCAAATTTGCTTTAGCTTCCAATTTGTCCTCATCCTTATTCCCAATTTTGGCGGATGGTTGTGATGTGTATAATCATAATCACTATTTTCCTGTCTGTCTGTCTGTCTGTGTCTGTCTGTCTGTGTCTGTCTGTCTGTGTCTGTCTGTCTCTCAGAACAAGAGGAAGTTTATTATCTCATCAACTAACATTAATACCTGTACCCTTTCTCAAGTTCCTTTGTCTGTTAACTCAATAGGGAAGAAAATATTTAGTAAAGACGCTTATTATTATTATTATTATTATTATTATTATTATTATTATTATCATTATTATTATTATTATTATCATTATTATTATCATTATTATTATTATTATAATTATTATTATTATTATTATTATAATTATAATTACTATTATTTTTTTTATTAGTATTACACCCAAGAACAGAGTCTTAAGGTGTATAAAACCTATAATTATTGTCCTGTAAACATCCGCTATTCACGACTGCAACAGCATTCCAACACACGCTCGCTATGTTGTCCTTCAGAGGGAACCTAACCTAACCTAACCTAACTTAATCTACCCTAACTTAATCTACCCTAACTTAATCTATCCTAACTTAACCTAATCTCACTTAACCAAACTTGACTTAACCTAACCTAACTTAACCTACCCAAACTTAACCTACCCTACCCTAAAAAAGGTAAGGTAAGGCTTCCCCACTTCTCCCTTTCAGAGAAGTTAAAAACTTTCCATTCACAAATACACAAAAGACGAGAGCCTCCCCCCCCCTCCCTTCTCCCTGTCCCCCCCCTCACCACTAGGATTCTACCTAAGCTCCCTCCTCCACCCCCACACAGGAGTCCTCTTCCAGTTCCCCCCCAACACCAGGAGTCTACCCAGCCTCTCCCACACTTCCCACTCACCAAAAAGCTAGTGGCATGCCGCCGTGCAAAGCCCAGCATTCATTAAACCTTCCCAGACTAGTCTGTGCGCCCTCCCTCCTCCCCAGCTGAAGAATCAATACAGTAGCACCACTCCCTCTCGCCCCTACCCCTCCTCCTCCCTACCCACTAACCCTACCAATGGCCTCCCTCCCTTCCAGGCGGCTTTCCTCCATCCCTCATCCCGACCTCCCTCCCTACCTCACCTCCGACCTCCCTCACTCTCAGCCCTCCTACCTACCCCCGATCTCCTTCACCTCCCCTCCTTGTGTAAGCCTCGCTCTCCCATTCAGAACACTGAGGTGGGCTACAACGGCCGTCCTCATAACGCCACCAAGACGCAGAGAGAGAGAGAGAGAGGCACATAGCAAACACAGTGGATTAACTTTAATACTGCAGCTTGGATTATCCTGCATCCGCCCATCCCACCCATCCACCACACCACCCATTCGCCCGCCCACATTCACCACCCCCCCCTCCACTTAACAGCCACTGCTCTGAAGCCTGCTGGTTCGCATTCATTCAATCACTCATACAAACAGACACAGACACACACACAACTTAACATTCATTCCCAAACAAGTCAATACACTGGTCTCAATTGCGCTCCGACAGACAGACAGACAGACACGAAACAGTCTTTGAATATCTCTCTCTCTCTCTCTCTCTCTCTCTCTCTCTCCTGAAAAAGCAAAATCCATGGTCACTGAGTCAGGTTTCCCCAGCCGTTGTGTTAGGCCAGGGTAGGACGACACTCAACACACTCTCTCCCGCCCCAATATTTCGAGGATTTGTCACATATTGCTGGCGACTACTTGAGAGAGAGAGAGAGAGAGAGAGAGAGACGTTGGGCGGGTGGGTGGGTGGGTTGGGGACTCCACTGCTAAGCCAAGCCTTATGTAGGGCCGCTAACGTAACTATTAGGTGACCGTAATAATTAAGGTACCGTAGCTACAGCATCAAGACCTATGGGGGAAACAAATACAACCACCAATCAACTCCTTAATATAATAGACACAGCAATTATCTGATAAATAGGAACAAGAACAAAAGATAATAAAAGTATAATAATAATAAAAGTACAAAAATTAAAGTTCACCAGAAATAGTCTTAAAATCATATAAGAATAAAATGAATATATATATATATATATATATATATATATATATATATATATATATATATATATATATATATATATATATATATATATATATATATAAATGATCAAGAAAGAAATGAAAGAAATGAAAACAACTGGAAATAATGATTACAAAACAGCTATAATTCTGTCAATGTTATCTATAAAAAAACAGGTTAAGAATTATTCACACCTCACAGATGTATAATGAATGATAAACCTGCACACAGAACATACAGTAGATGAATAAAATGAATAATAAAAAAAGTGAGTGTTGTCGACTTTAAGCCCAGATAAGATTTTATGGGGGGTGGCGGGGAGGGGTGAGGGAGAGAGTGGGGGAAGACATGATGTTGAGGGGGGGAGACATGTGGGTCAGGGGGAGACATAAGAAGGTGAGGGTGGATATGAGGAGAGTCAGGGGAGACATCAGGAGGGGTGAGGGCTTGGCTTCATAGACGTGTGAGTAAAATCCCGTCAATAATTGGGAGCGGCAGCGAGAGAGGTCATGTTGAGAGGTGTGGGGAGTGGGGTCAGGAGGGATGGGGGGGTCAGGAGGGAGGGGTCATGTTGAGGGTGAGGTGGGACGCTGGCGGTGTTACTCCTGCAGGTCAACACCCACTACCACCATCAGCAGACATGTCCTCCTCTACCTTCACTTCAATAATCTCCAACATCCGCCTCCAAACACGATAAATGAACAAATAAATCACACCTATGACGCGAGAGAATACCTAACCTAACCAATAAGGATTAGAAGTTAAGAATCCTAATAATCAGGTTAGGTTAGGTTAATCTGGGACCTATTTCAAGAACTATAGGAAGCAAACAATGAACACAGTAAACAACAAGGTGGGGGGTGCCAACACTCGTACGCAATGAACAAAAATGACCTCAGTGCCTGTCAACTGTGGTGACGTCGCTCAGGTGGACATCACTATGACACACTAACACACCCCCCACACCCTAAGACACCTCCCCCACACACACACGGTATCGAGCCAATTCTGAACCCCAAACACGACTCCTTCAATGAACCCGTTAAGATTCTTTATTCACATCTCCAACTCTCAGGAGAAAAAATCTATGAACCTCTGAGAATCCGGAACCATGTGAATAACGGAAGGAGATGGGACAGCACCCCAGCAAAGGAAAGACAGAAAGACAGACAGAGAGAGAGACAGACAGACAGACAGAAGCCCATATCATGAAGAGAGAGAGAAAGATTCACACCATCAAAGGGGACAGTGGATAGACCCACAGTAGGCAATTTATAGACGTCGACACATTTACTCGGTGCCAAGGTGGAGGGGAAGAGCCAGCCAGCCTCAAGAGCATACAAATCATCGCATCAACCAACCTGCCTGTGGAGAGGGTGTGAGGGGTGTGGTAGCGACGTTGGGCGGATGTGGAGGTGGTAAGAGGTGAGGAGAGGGTCGACTTTGGGGAGAAGATGTGGAATGATGAGTGTGGAGAAGAGGTGCAGGGTGTGGAACCGGTGATTTTTGGGGAAGTAAATGGTATGCAGAAGAAGGAGGAGGAGGAGGAGGAGAGAGAGAGAGGCACATAAAAGGATACTAGCCAGGAGAATGTAAAGCAGTGTAGTGTGGGGGAGAGAAAGAGAGAAACGCCTGAGAAAGAAGTAGAAGTAATGAGAAAAACAATGAGAAACATGAAGTCACCCTCATGAAGGAAGGAAAGAAGGAAAGATGTAAGGAAGACAGTAAACAAACGTGAAGGAATGTTGCGCTATTTCCTTTAGAGCATTTTTCTTTTTTAACCTAGAGTCAAGCACCTTCACTTCCTCCTAAGGCTGTGAACGTCGATGAGATGTAAACACAACATTATCGAGACGCTGCGACCTGTTGCCAGCCCACAGTTCGAGATTCTTAAAAGATCCACACAATCAAATTTCCTCTTAGCTAAAGGACGAAAGAATGCATCTGATTTTAAAACCAATTCCAACTAAAACCTCAGCTTGATTTTTTTTCCTTAACATTGTGAGGATGAAGATGAATACATACAACCCTGTCCTTGTAAGCTTCTTAACCCCCCCCCACCCCCTTCCTTGAATACGATGACTTAAATATATAATGTCATCATACTCATGGTGTTAAGACATGGTACTTAAGATGTCGATAACACCTTAAGTACGACATCTTAACACCTTCATACGATATCTTATTTAATGGACTAATTCATCGTATATTCAAAGGGGGTTAAGGTGATTTTCTCCCGTAAGTGAACACATCAAGCAGCGATACGATCCTCGTCTACAATAAAGTTCCGACGATAATGTTTATGAGTCACCAGAGGATTAGATCTAGACCCCCCCTCCCCCTCCCACCTTAATGCTAACCTAACCCCACCCCCCAGGTACCGTTTGGGTGTTTAATTATAAGGTTAAATAAGCTGGGGTGCCTAAATTGCAGGTGATCGTTTTACATTTACCTTCAAATGAGCCAGTTAGATACCACTCATGTCTTCAGTTAGGTGGAAACTTCAGCGCGAATAGCCCTCTGAGAATGTGAACTCTGAGTAGTTTGTTGTAAAATTCGAGTCTTTTGGGTTAAGATTCACAAACATTCGGTACCTTCATTAATGGTGTCCCCTAACTGGTGCTAAGTGGACGTGTCCAATTAAGGTCGAGTCTCAGTGGAATTTTGATGTCATTTGGTATTTTGTTTTATTTCTATTTTTTTTTAATTATGAGGTAAACCCAACGTACGGACCATTTTCAAATCGGTATACCTGAGCAGCGGAACAAAACACTCGGTAAGTTACGACCTATTGCCTGGCTGAGTGACCCGCTATACAGGTGGTGTAGAGCAACGTACCTGGCAGGGCTACAGGAGGTCTACACCTGAGTAGTGAGACGCAGGAAGGAAGGAGGAGGTCTTGCGGGAGGCAGGAAGGGGTGGGGTCTTATAAGAGGCAGGAAAGAGAGGGGTCTTACAGGAAGCAGAGAGGTCGAAGGAGAGGGTCTTGCGGGCAGCCACAGCAACAAGTCCCTCGGGGGGGGAGGGGGCACTTCCTCACTCCCACCTCCTTCTCCCCCACCACTACCACCACCTTGAAGCACATCCTCATCGGCAGGGGGAAGTGGCACTCGCTTTTCCCGTCTCCACTTCACCCACCAGAGAGGGCCACCACCAGCAACAGTGGGGGAAGTGAGGGAGGGAGGGTCTCTACCTTACACCATCTACCATCTCTCTATGTACTCTCGCTATAATATTCAGTGAACAAGGTCTTCATTTTTCCGTATGTTTTTCTTCTACTGTTGCAAGACTCTTTCTGGAATCAAGATCCGAGACAGGATTTGCTCTCGTTCTCCTCCATCCACCCACAGAGGAATGACTACCTACGTATTCTAACACAGTAAACAAGAAGACCGCGAGGGATGGTAAATGCTGATGTCGGACACAACTTTGAAGAAGGACCGCTGCCCAGGGATCAATCCTATACGTGACTCCCAACAAAACTGTGAGAGAAGTAGAAGAATTTTGTTTTAAGAAGTTGAAAATGTGTAAAGTTTGAGGATGGACGGACGGCTGACCATAGTAACTGCCCAACCGGATGAACCATAATAACAAACTGGCAAGACGGTAATAAATCACCCTCTCAACCTATATGTTATTAAGAAAAAACAATTAAAAAATCACACAAATAAATCACAGATACAGGTACTTTTCTCTGAATAAATGCTCGGAATATGAAATGTTTATCAGCAAATCCACAAATCTCTAAAGTTCCAAATAAAATATCTGTTGTATGTTTACATTAACCTACAATATCAGATGAGGGGACGGATCCAGGCCTATGACAAGGTAAATCATTATTGTCGACTTAAACCAGAACCCAACTACACCACCGCTTGTTACACTCCGCAGCAAAAAACAAAATAAACAATACTTGAGATGCAAGGGTCGCGCATCATTACCACGCAGAACGACCCACACCAACGCGCTGCTGAGAGGCCGAATGTAAACAAGATGTTACCTGCAGCCCAGAGGCGAGGCACACAAGGGAGTGAGGACCGACCGGTAAACACTCAAGAACGACCCTCCACCCCCTCCCTGGCAGTAGACATACATGCACACAGTCTCGAATACACAAGGAACGAATGAAGGCCAGCCAGTGTACACACACACAAACACACAAGCAACCGGGGATAAAGCTACACGTAGCCAGTCCCCCCTCCCCCCCACACACACACACAAAACACAGTGCCAAGCAGGATAAGGACCGCGGACACTACCAACAAAGACAAGCCCGAGCCAACACCAAGAAGTGAGGCACTGAACAGACCTACACAGGCACGGTGAGTGAGTGCCAGAGTGCCAACCACACAGTCTAACACACCCTGAATACATCATCGCATTGCAAAACTTGACGAACAAACTTTAGGACAACCCAACGTAGCCAATACACCTGCCATGTACTGACACAACCAACACACCTGTCCTGCACTACCACAACCAACACACCTGTCCTGCACTACCACAACCAACACACCTGTCCTGCACTACCACAACCAACACACCTGTCCTGCACTACCACAACCAACACACCTGTCCTGCACTACCACAACCAACACACCTGTCCTGCACTACCACAAACAACACACCTGTCCTGCACTACCACAACCAACACACCTGTCCTGCACTACCACAACCAACACACCTGCCCTGCACTAACAATAAACCAACACACCTGTCCTGCACTGTCACAACCAACACCTGTCCTACCACAACCAACACACTCGTCTGTACCACTACAACCAACACACCTGTCCTGTACTGCTCACAAACAACACACCTGTCCTGCACTCATCACAACCAACACACCTGCCCCTGCACAACACAAACCAACACACCTGCACTAACCAAACAAATCTTTCCTCGAAAGATTATTTATCCCCACAAACAGAGAAAATATTAGATGAAGGAGAGAAAATACGATGAAGGAGAGAAAATACGACGGAGGAGAAATAATACGACAGAGAGAAATAAGATGAAGAAGAGAAAATAACAGAGAACAGTGTACCATATAAGGTGTAATTCGTAATGTAAACAGACATGTACCAAAAAACCTCTGCATATATTACATCTCTAAGAATATACATAGTAAGCTATCATGGACAACACCATATATAAAATGACTGAAAAAAAAACACATTCACGATACTAAATAAAATACATACAACTATCCATCCATCCATACATACATCCATACATCCATACATACATACATCCATACATACATACATACATACATCCAACACATACCGTAGAGTAAAAACAGACAAATATTAAAACACCGATGAATAAAAACGTATATACCTACCACAGACCACCTCCACTACACCACAGCGGTAATACAAGCTGAATACCATGCAGACACAAGGTCAGTACCAGGAATTTAAGCTGTTCGTGTGCTTATATTACGGACGTATACCGTACACACGTCACTATGCCTGTAGGTCACTCCCACACCTCCTACAGGATGTCACAACTTCCATCCTCCCTCCTGCAGGTGTCTTGGTACTCCTGTAGGTGGCCCCATACCCCCACAGGATGTTGTAACTCATATCCTCCCTCCTGCTGCGTTGGTGCTCCTGAAGGTCGCGTCAATACACCCACAGTAGCGCCCCACCCTCCCCCCAATGAAGGCATGTCACTTAACCAGTCGCAGTTACCTCGACAGTATCCCAAATTAATCTCCATGGATCATACGGTTACGTGGCTCTATTATCACACGGTCATCTGGCTCTTATCATCACACGGTCATCATCTGGCTCTATTATCACACAGTCATCTGGCTCTTATCATCACACGGTCATCTGGCTCTATTATCACAAGGTCATCTGGCTCTTATCATCACACGGTCATCATCTGGCTCTATTATCACGGTCATCCGGCCTCACATCACACGGTCATCATCTGGCTCTATTATCACACAGTCATCTGGCTCTTATCATCACACGGTCATCTGGCTCTATTATCACAAGGTCATCTGGCTCTTATCATCACACGGTCATCATCTGGCTCTATTATCACACAATCATCTGGCTCTATTATCACACGGTCATCATCTGGCCTTTATTAACACGGTCATCATCTGGCTCTATCATCACACGGTCATCTGGCCTCTATTATCACACGGTCATCATCTGGCCTCTATTATCACACAGTCATCTGGCTCATCATCGTTATCTAAGTCATCATCTGGCTCTATCATCACACGGTCATCTTGGCCTATTATCACACGGTCATCTGGCCCATTATCACACAAACATCTGGCTCTACCATCACACGGTCATCATCTGGCCTCATTATCATTAACAGTCATCATCTGGCTCTATCACACACAGTCATCTGCTCTTATCATCAATAGCCATCATCTGGCTCATTATCAGCAGTCATCTGCTCTATTATCACACAGTCATCTGGCTCTATCATCACACTACCAATATCTGCCTCTATTATCACACGGTCATCTGGCTCTTAATATCACACGGTCAATATCTGGCTCTCTATTATCACACACAGTCATCTTGGGCCTCATTATCACACAATCATCTGGCTCTTATCATCACACGGTCATCATCTGTTCTATTATCACACAATCATCTGGCTCTTATCATCACACGGTCATCTGGCTCTTATCATCACACGGTCATCATCTGGCTCTATTATCACACGGTCATCTGGCTCTATTATCACACAGTCATCTGGCTCTTATCATCACACAGTCATCTGGCTCTTATCATCACACGGTCATCCGGCTCACTGCAACAATCAGCCAATGACTTTGATCACTGGCCGGAGATCAAGAGCCAGGTAGTTCATCAAATACACCTGGACACAATGAATTCGGCAGCCTGAAGCATCCACTAATTAATGCCTAATGATGATACCTGTTTGAGTGATTTGATTACATACGTCATAGTTTACCTGGTCGAGTGTTTCAGAGACGTCAAATTATTCATAAGATTTGACGACTTATTTAATGAGTCTGTGTGTGTCATAACATTCACCTGTGCCGTAATTGAACAGGTGTGAGGCAGGTAAGTTGTGCAAAAATGATTTAATATATTTAATTTTATTCGTATCTTTTGATTTGGCTGACTTAAAAAATAATATTAATAATAAAATAAATAAAATTAATAACGTCATGACCGCAGATTCAAGTTCGGGAAATTTTGGACCAATCAGAACCACACTACGTTAAACTCGGGATAATTTTCAACCAATCAGAACCATACTAAGTTAAACTCGGGATAATTTTTAACCAATCAGAACCATACTACGTTAACTCGGGATAATTTTCAACCAATCAGAACCATACTACGTTAACTCGGGATAATTTTTAACCAATCACAACCACAATACGTCATGTTCTGGAAAATTTGTGTAGTAGTAGTATTAGTAGTAGAAGTAGCAGTAGTAGAAGTAGCAAAAGTAGAAGATGGCTAGACCACGACTAGACCAGAGAGAGAGAGAGAGAGAGAGAGAGAGAGAGAGCGCCTGGCCTCCTCCTCAAGTGACAGCTACATCCTCTTGAGTAAATCCTCGGCTGCCGTCTGGAGTGGTCATCCTCGTAACTACCAACTCACTTCACTATAACACCCCTCCCCCCTCCCTGACCGACAAACCCAGAAAAGTAGACTCTATCTCTTGCCAATAGGCCAAAAAGTATATATATTACCATTATTGAGAAACTTTAAACTAAAAATGAAAGTATAGGAAAGTTGTGAAAGGTCTATAACGGACCTTTATTTTCTCCATGTTATCCGTTAATGAGAGGTTTCACATCTAATGACCCCTCGATATAACGGATTTTCATGTCTTTATAGTTCACTAAATGGAGGTTTCACATCTAACAGAACCTCCCTATACCGGATTTTCCATTCCATATAACCCATTAAATACAGGTTTCAATGGTTTTGCAAATTTTGTAATGGTAGTTTGCTGGATAGTGGCGCACAATGGCGTTAATTACGGGGGATACTGATAGCGAATATTAGTCAATAACCAAGCAATTAAAATCCTGGCTGATAGGACTCCATTTTCTATTTTTTTTTCATTCCCAAAAAACTATAAAAAAAATCCATTTGCGCATTTAACGTTCATATATACCTGGTGTATAATAATTATAACAACAACAACAATGATACTAATAACAATAACAACAACAATAATAATAATAATAATAATAATAATAATAATAATAATAATACACTATGCCATATTGTATCTTAGGGCGAGCAAAGTAACTGGTACAAACATAGAGTGATTACCTTAAGAAGAAGAAGAGAGAGAGAGAGAGAGAGAGAGAGAGAGAGAGAGATTACCTTGAGGGGGTAACACACGTCTTAAGGCAGGATGACCACAGAACACCTCGTGGTCAATGATCCTTAACGTGAAGGTATTGTGTGTGTGTGTGTGTGTGTGGAGGGGCCTCTTAACCACACCCTCCCTTCTCCCTCTCGCATTCCTTCTCCCTTTTTTTTTCCTCTCCCTCCCTCTCTCTCTCTTTTTCCTTCTCCCTTCCTTCCCCTCCCCCCTTACGAAACAAACTTCATAAACAACTATTGGCCAACCAAGCTCTCCATACAAATACCACACAATTGGAGGTTCTCACGCCATCATAACAATACTAAACAAAACAAAATCTAATCTATTCTATGATTTCCTATTGTTCCCTCTATAATTTCCTTTTGTTCACATACCAGCCAGGAGGAGTCAGAGGGTCATGAACCATCGTACTATACCTGAGGTGAGATATAAAAGTAATTAATGACAAACTCAGGTATGATGATGGTGATGATGATGATGATATTGATGATGAATGAAGTAATCAGGATAATGGTGATGTATTTTTTTTTAATAATAAGGATAATAAACGAGAGAATAAGTGAGCCAAAACGACACACTAAAACAACAGAGGGAAGAAGAAGAAGAAGTAAGATAGGAATAATATTGAAAGAGAAAGGTTTACACACACAAGGTAAGGTTAACTCCCTCTACTTTAACTGCGAGAGGCATCAGGCAAGGGTCACCCCCCACCACCACCACCACTAACATCATTATCACCGCCACCACTACTACCACCACTAACAGCATTATCACCACCACTACTACCACTACCTCTTCGTCTTTCTCAACACCTCTTCCTGATTCCTCCCTTCCCAGCCTCACCTCACCCTGCCTCTCACCTCCCCTTAACTACTCGTTCCCGCGTGGCTCTACAACTCTCTCATACCCCTGAAGAAAACAAAATAACCTGACAATCAAACACACATACATACATTGTTTATCATCATGTAACCCTAACCCCCCCCCCCACACACACACAACAAACAAAACACTGACGAAAAAATAAATCCAGCCAATGAGGTCAACCTTTAGCTAATAACGCCATCGCCTTAATGAAACAAACAAACCATCAAGTATCAATCACCAGTCGCATTCTAACCATAAATTAAGGTAATTGATCTTCAGGTATAATCAGATGGCGAAAACAGCTACCTGCATTAATTAAAAAGACCTGCAGTGGTGCGCCGAGGAGAGGAGAAGAGGTAGGGAGGGAGGGTGAAACAGAACGTGGAAGATAGGGAGGTGGGGGACGAGGAGGAGGTGGAGGAGAACGAGGAAGAGGGGGAGAAGGAAGGAGGAGAAGGAGAAATGAAGGAGAAGGAGAAATGAGGGAGAAGGGAGAGAGATAGAGGAAGAGGGGAAGCGAAATTACAAACTAAAATAACAAACCCCGATGGTAAAAAGCTAAACCAATTGTGATTGACTAAACCATTCCAGAAATAACTAATTCAAATCCCCACAAAAAAAATAAAATAAAATAAATAAATAAAATAATATAAAAACTTTCAAGATGGAAGAGAAACTCGACTCAACACCTGCAGTTTACTTGAAAATTAATTGTCTACATTTAAACCATCTTCCAAGTAGTAGTAGTAGTAGTAGTAGTAAGGGATTGTCACCATCAACACCACCATACTACCACAACTACCACCACAACCTCCTGAAGGCGACCCCATTATCGTGAACGTCGCCACATTAGTAGAGCTACACCGGACGTGGTAGACGATATGATGCTACTAGTGGGGGAGTAACCAAGTGCGCACGTCCCTTGTACCCCCTGACCTTCATAAACCTGGGTCCTCCTTACACCCGGGTCTCCTCCTTACACCCGGGTCTCCTCCTTACACCCGGGTCTCCTCCTTACACCCGGGTCTCCTCCTTACACCCGGGTCTCCTCCTTACACCCGGGTTTCCTCCTTACACCCGGGTCCCCTCCTTACACCCGGGTCTCCTCCTTACACCCGGGTCTCCTCCTTACACCCGGGTCTCCTCCTTACACCCGGGTCTCCTCCTTACACCCGGGTCTCCTCCTTACACCCGGGTCTCCTCCTTACACATGGGTTCTCATTATATCCGAGTTCTTCAATAGTCACCTTCGACACCCTGACTCATCATACCCTGTAACCTGGAAGTATCAGCTACCCACACCACCACCACCACTACGCGCTGGATCTCTCTGTATACAACCCGGGTTTAAGCCACCGCCGTTCACCTTATTATATATCGATGTATTTATGGTATATATTTTAGCTTTACTATAAATTATAATGTTGTCTTTAATAAACTATACCGTTACAAGTGTGTTTATTTCTGCTATCTATCTATCTATCTATCTATCTATCTATCTATGTTATTATTATTATTAAAGAAGAGTTGATGAAGAGAGATTATAGTAGATGGTATTAGACATAAGATGATGGTAGTAGATGGTAGGTGATGGTAGTAGGTGATGGTAGTCGATGGTAGTAGGTGATGATAGTAGATGATGGTAATAGTAGACGGTAATAGTAGACGGTAATAGTAGACAGTAGATGACAGATCTCCCTCCGTGTGGTACAATAGTAACGTCAACTCGGGCTGTGTGGGTGTTTCAGATGCTCCTCGATATATACAGTATATAATTAAGGCGACCGTGTGAATCAATACGGGTGGTGGTAGGAAGGGGTGGTGGTGGGAGGGGATGGTGGTGGTAGGAGGGGATGGTGGTGGTGGTGGGAGGCAGGGAGGGACAGGATGGTGTAGGGGATGGTGGTGGGAGGGGATGGTGTGGTGGTGGGTGGGATGTTGGTGGTGGGAGGGATGGTGGTGGTGGGAGGATGGTGGTGTGGGAGGGGATGGTGGTGGGTGGGGAGGGATGGGTGGGGTGGTGGAGGGATGGGTGGTGGAGGACGGGGTAGGAGGGGATGGGTGGTGGTGGAGGGGACGGTGGTGGTGGAGGGGACAGGTGGTGGAGGGACGGTGGTGGTGGAGGGACGGTGGTGGGGAGGGGATGGTGGTGGTGGAGGGGATGGTGTGTGGTGTAGTTGGTGAAGGATCTTGAGTGGAGCTCTCAATTAAACGACCCCAAATTCCAACCCTCTTAGACTGAATGGGGGAGGAGGTGATATCGGCATACAACAGCATTAAATAGTCATCAGTCTCTCTCTGTATTCCTGGCATCCACCTTCTAATCCTCACTGACGCAGGAAGATGTTGTGTTGTGATCATCTGGGCTTTGAGTCAACACGCCATAATCACCCGAGTCAACTACCCACACGTAATTTTTTTCTTCCCTTTTCTTTGTGCAGTCTCGAGCTATTCATTATCCAGTGATGAGTAATGGCTGAAATTACTCTCGGTTGAAGGTTCGTGTTCAAACCGCTCTCTCTCTCTCTCATCCAACAGGAGAGAGATACAACACAGCCAGTGATCCAGGTCGGACCACCACAAGTCATGGAACAGAACCTATCAAATAACCGTGGCCGCCAGCAGACCTTGGACGTCACACACACACACACACAGACACACGCCATTGATGTGTTTATAATTCACTGCCACATTAGGACGCGTCACACGATCAATTAATTGGGATTTTCCACTTTAAATTACATCTAAATGATCAAATGTGATGGGTATAATTGGGTAATTAAAACTAATCATCAACGTCACAAAGTTATCACTAACCATTAGCTGAAAACTGAAGAAAAAATAATAATAAAAATAAACATATACAAAGGGTGATGACATATGTACACAACAACAAGCAGAGGTACACGCACGCCCACCTTGGCACCCCTACCACAGGCACACTGGCACCCACCCAACTGCGACTCCTCTTACCCCCCTCGTGGCACTCTCATCTACCACACTACCTGGGGGGTCACTATGGCACTCTCACCTACCACATTACCTGGAGGGTCACTGTGGCACTCTCATCTACCTCGGGTCAGCAGTTGTACTCCAGTGTGTCAGTAGTGGTTGTCCTGTTGGTTCCCTAAGCTTATAAGGCTGTCTCTTTCCCCCAGGTGTTGTCCGCCACATCAAAGGTTCACACACACACACACACACACACACACACACACACACACTTACTCAACACAGTCAGGACAAACATCAGGACCTTCTGGAGTCCCCTTCATCACTGTTAGGTTAGGTTTCAGTGTTTAATCATCAGGTAAAATAAATAAGCTGGGGTGCCTAATCTCCGCCTCATCCGTGTTCATTATATTAGGTCACGTAACAAGGCGTGTACCGTGACGGGAGTTGGGGGGTGACACTGTTACCAATCACAGAGTAAGGGAGTGCCACTCTAACCTGGCACTGGCACTTATCACCCTCTGCCACCACTGCCACACTGAGTCATCCCTCTGGGACTCTCCTAAACCCCTCCTTCATGTCTCTTATCAGCCACCTCACGAGAGTTACTGATAACACCAGCTACCGTCACGCTGATATGATAATACCTTTAGTAAATCTCTCCCACGTAAATCCTTCCTAAAAATCTCACCAACGTCAGTCAGTTTAATCCCGGACATAAGTCAACTTTACACCCAAACAGGTAAGACTTCAACGTATACACAAGTCTGTAAAAATGGCAACAAAAAAAGTGTTCACGATAAAACTCTTAAAATATTTCTTCATGCAACAGGAAAACGTTCTGACATTGTTTCCCTCTCTCCCAGGCCGCAGGAATTTACTTGGTGCTGACGAGGAGAAGCAGTTGGACTTGGCAAACTGACAATGCAACTTATCAAGACGATGCCGCCGCCGCCTCAACCCTGCACCGACACTTGACAGTCTCCCTCTGACAATAGTAACCTAACGATGACCAATATCCCTCAACAAATTAAATACAATAATAATAATAATAATAATAAATCATTACTCAACAATTACGACTTTTACTATTATTATTATTATAGTTGATTATACTATTATCTTACCTATCATTAAATTTATAAGAAAAAAAATCAGTATCTTTCTCATCCTAACAGACAAGAGTCGCCTCACGTGCCATACGCCCCATGATCTTGCTTTAAATTCCTATCAGGTAGAGTGGCACCTGCAATACTAGTGCGGTCGACCCCTGGTGCAGCATAACACAGTGTAGGACCTAGGTAGCAACAACACACGAGTGAAAAATACCAGCAACAGTATACCACAACACAATACTAACGAGCAACACAACAGTAACATACCACAACACAACACGGTAAGGTATCACAACACGAGAACACAACAGTAACGTAACACAACATGACTCCAGCCAACCACCAGCGATCAAGGGCAACATAACACAACATGAGAGGAAAACGCCAGCAACAATACTGAAGAAACAAAAAAAAACTGTGTCAACACGAGCACGAGTAAACAAAGCCGAAGGAAATGTTGGCAGGACCTCTCTCTCTCTCTCTCTCTCTCTCTCTCTCTCTCTCTCTCTCTCTCGAGTCTATACGAAAATAATATCTAAAGAAAGTTAAGTCCAATAAAAAATATCCTAAAAAATTATATAAAAAACAGATTTACAATTTATATATAAAAATCGAGGACCTGCACAAGGATAAAAAAAAATAGACCCGTAAATAAACGTGGCAGAGTGGGTAGGTCGTTCGTCTTGGAAGATAATGGCCAGGGGTTCGATTCACGACTAGAATGGAGATTTAGGTTGTTCCACCACTGTGTACACCACCAATCCATGTGCGCTTAGAAATTAATGTGTGTACACTATTGGGCGAGGTGAGGTATAGGGGTGAGGGGTAGGGGTGGGGGGGACGAGGTCGGGGGTAAGGGTGAGGGGAGGGGGAGTTGGGGAATTAAGTGGAGTCAGTATTTATCTGTTAATTTTCCCACTAAAACGAAGGAGGAAAAAATCACCTAACTAACTTTCATTCAAAATAAAAAAATAAATAAAAATACTAAAAATCACAGATAATATTTAACACTCCCTTATATCAAGTCTCATTTAATGTGACTATAGTCCTTATGCTGAAGATATTTTGGGAACACCTGAAAATTAACCCCCAATCGTAATTCATCTCATTAAATAACTCATTAATCTAATCTAAATTAACCTTCCCCCCAGGTAGTGATAGAATGTTCAATCATCAGGTGACATTAGCTAAGGTGACTAATCTTCAGGTGAATCATATACTTCTACCCCTGCAGCCCCCACTTCCTCCCCCCATTAAGCACCTCTTCCTCATACAAGCACTTACTCCTCCCCTTCCTCTATCGGGCATTCCCCCCTCCCCTATCAAGCACTCACTCCCTCCCTCCTCTATCAAGCACACACCCTCTCCCCTATCAGGCACCTCCTCCTCCTCTATCGGGCACTCCCCATCCCCTATCAACACCTCCTCCCCCCTCCTCTATCGGGCACTACCCCCTCCCTCTCCCCACCAGCCAACCTCCTCCGTACACTCGACCCGTGGCAGTATTCTCAAGTGAACAAATCTCTCTCTCTCGAGCTTTAAATCCTCAACAAAATGATTATGGAGAAAATCCCACCAACAGAAGTAAAGTGGACAAAAATCCCCTCACCACAAAAAGCAATCTGGAGAAAATCCCAACGAAAAGTATATGAAAATTTCGGCTTTCAAGTAATAAGGCCTCAAAAATCCCATCCATTTGGTTCTTTATTATTATTATTATTATTTTTTTTTGGGGTAAGATAAGGTCAGGTTAAGAAAGGTCATGGTCCGCTTAAGTTAGGTTAGGTCAGTTTAACTCTTGACAGATTAAGTTCCGCCAGGTCAGGTTAGATTAGGCTACAGTTGTCAGGTAACGTCCAGTGAAATTTCGTCCAACAATCTGCAGGGACACCGACGCGTGCGTGCGGTGATTGGATGCGGCAGGGAGGAGGGCGGGCAGGCAGCCAATCAGCTCCGAGCCTCTGCCACACCATCCCCTCCCCCTCTCTCTGGTGATGAGGGGGTGGGGGGACAGTAAACATCAACACCACGTCGAAAAGGTAAATAAAAGGCATGAAAGAAAGCGAAAGAATTGAAATAATTACGACGAGAGAGAGACAGACAGACGTACGCGCGAGAGGTAGAGGGAAGGTCAACAAAGTAATAAAGCTACAGAGAGAGAGAGAGAGAGAGAGAGAGAGAGAGAGCGTGTGTGCGTGAAGGAAGAAAGTGATAAATGGGGAGGAACAAGAGCGAAACACGAACAAAGACAGAGGGGAGGAGAGAGAGAGAGAGAGACGTAAACATACAGTGCGTTATAATTATCATCACACACAAAAAAATCTAATATAAACGTAAATTTTAATGTATCAAAGAATTGTATTATTATTATCATTACACACTGACAAGAACCTACCAAGAATTTACCAGGAATTTGCTTCAGGGGGTCTTGTTTCCTCCCCCCCCCAACACTCCCTCCTTCCTCCAACGTCCCCCCATCCTTCCTTCCTCCATGGTATTAGGGAGTAACCAAGTATGACTCCTCCTCCCAGTACCACACTTGTGAAGGAAATAACTGTAGAGTGTACCCCAAGTGTGTAGGAGTAGGAGGGGGAGGAGGAAAGGGAGGAAGAGGGGGAGAAGGAAAGGGAGGGAGAGGGGGGGGGAGAAGGAGGTGGTGAGGGAGGGAGATGGCGCCGTGCAGGTGACGGCGGTGGTGGGTGTTGACTTTCCGCGTTGATGGTGCAAGAGTTGACTCACGCTTCTGGCCATGCTAACTCGCTCGACATACATACATACATACATACATACATACATACATACATACATACATACATACATACATACAGTATTGGGGTAATGGATAGGTTATTACAACATGTTTCATACTGGTAGCTATAGATTATAAACAGTGTGCCAGGTGTTCAATCATATGTTACCATTTTCTGTCCCTTGTTAATGGAGCTACAGGTACACACTTTACCTACACAGGTACACACATCACCCACATAGCTACAGGTACACACATCACCCACACAGCTACAGGTACACACATCACTCACACAGCTACAGGTACACACATCACCCACATAGCTACAGGCACACACATCACCCACACAGCTACAGGTACACACATCACCCACATAGCTACAGGTACACACATCACCCACATAGCTACAGGTACACACATCACCCACATAGCTACAGGTACACACATCACCCACACAGCTACAGGTACACACATCACCCACACAGCTACAGGTACACACATCACCCACACAGCTACAGGTACACACATCACCCACACAGCTACAGGTACACACATCACCCACACAGCTACAGGTACACACATCACCCACACAGCTACAGGTACATACATCACCCACACAGCTACAGGTACACACATCACCCACACAGCTACAGGTACACACATCACCCACACAGCTATAGTCTGACCTACAATAAACTAAACTAAACTAAAAAAAACGGATTACAAATGGTATCAAAAATGAATATCATTATCAAGGTGATATTGTTTTTCAACCAATTTTACTAATCTACTCTTTTGTTTTTATTCAATTAATTAAAAAAAAATATTCAAAAAGCTACATATGACCTACTTAACAGGTAAGACCAAATGCCAACTTACATGTAATTAGGCTGTGGGCATCACCGGTAATTACCTGGTTCAATACATCCAATAGAAATATCAAGACAACAATGGTCAACAGGACAAAACGGTGGCCAACAATTGTATAGCTGCCGCTGATAACACTAAAGTCAGTCCCACCCGAGCTCCGACAAGGTCACCGCTGGCCGCCTCACAGGAAAAATGAATCTATCTTACTTTTATTAATTATTGTAGGTGTAAAAAAAAACTCTCTCTCTCTCTCTCTCTCTCTCTCTCTCTCACGCCGGTCTTAGTGCACCACATAACCGCCCGTCACAATTGCCGCCGCCCAATTAGCGAGTCCCGCCCACTGTCACCTCTTGATTGGTCTGATTTACGCCATACTCCTGCCTGAGCCGTGCGTCACAAACACCTCTGGACAGTTCAACGTCACCGACCACGCCCACACCACCCACCCACCCTCCCTCCCACCACAGCCCGTGTTAATTTTCCGCCCATCCTCTTTCACCCCACTATAGCCATCCACTAATAATAATATCCTCTCCCCGCCCCATCCACCCAGCCACACCACCATCCACCGATTCATCCAACCCACCGCCATCCACCCACCCACTCACACCACCCATCACCAACAATACTCTCAACCACAAAACCAGACACCCCTCCACATCATGAACTCCAAGTCCGCGTCACTAACCTCCATCATCACCACCCTCCCCACCCCTCCACGCAAACCACAATCACCACCCACACCACAACTTTCACTCCTCGTCACCACTACCCCTCCCTCACCCCCCCCGTCAGACCACTAACCACACTCACTACCCACATAATCTACCCCTACTGCCTACACATAGCCACACCGACATTAACCACAAGACATTTATTCTCCCATAAGGAAATAAATTAATAAATCTTAAATACATAATAGAAAGAACAACCAAATAAATAATTCTCGTCACCTGAAAATACTCCAAGAATTTAATTTTAAAAACCTAACCTAACCCCAATTTTCAGACCCTTCCCTATTTTTTTTTCTTCTAGATTCTATTAAATATTCACAAGGGAACAGATGACGGCAATTCATTTACAGTAGTGTGTATACCGTATTTCGTCCTCTCTCTCTCTCTCTCTCTCTCAACCCTTCCCTCCTCCCTCAGCAGAACACGTCTATTGCAGCAGTTACGAGAGAGAGAGAGAGAGAGAGAGAGAGAGAGAGAGAGAGAGAGATTCCTACCTATCATTACCCTTTAACATAGCTCAAATAGCCTTCAATAATAATAATAATAAATAATAATAAATAATAACTCTCAATTACCCCTTTTCCCTATATATCAGCGCCTTTCCTCAAAATTGACCCTAAATAAAGGTAGTATAATAACTTTGGTTGACCTACTGCATACCATGTACAGTAGCTACGCCGCTTTACCATGGTTATTCTTTTCACTCCATCACCATTTAACATCTGTATAACTTTATCACTATTATATTCCCATCGCTGTGTATCACCTCCCTGTAATGCGTGATGCCGTGTAAGAGAAAGGGAGAGTGGAAAATACATATCTTCTCTCCTGGGTTGCCCCCCCCCTCCCACTCCCTCACTTAATATTCCATCTCCTGCTCTACCCCACAAATTACCCCAAGTCCTGACTCCCTGCTTGTTAGGCTATACGTCCCTGCCTTCACTTGACACCTCTCTAATTGCAGTGTGTCGCGGTGGATGCGTCCGAGTATATCGTTGTAGCTGTGAGTGGCTGGTCCCCCCCCCCACCCCCCCATCTTGCGGTATACTGTGTCGTGTGGGCTTGAGTTTATTGAGTGTCTTGTGGGATGATATGTATAATCTCTAGATGAACGAGGTTGTACACACACACACACTGTAATTACCCACTCATCCCCCTTCCACCATACCCTCACCAGACGCCATATTTAATGATCTTACCGGCCTCTATCCTCCACAACATATATATCAAAAAAAATTAGATCCTTAAACATTATTTAATACTCATCAAACATATTTCAGCAGGTGAGCCATAACTCCTGGGGACGTGTTTTATGCGTGCAGGTGCAAGGTGATATAATGAGCGTGCATGAGACACACTTGGCAGCAACAGCAGGCGAGTGTGAGCAGAGGCGGTAATGAGGGAACCACCACCTGTGACACTTGACTCAGGAACCACCACCACCAGTGACACTTGACTCAGGAACCACCACCACCACTTGTGACACTTGACTCAAGAACCACCACCTGTGACACTTGACTCAGGAACCACCACCACCAGTGACACTTGACTCAGGAACCACCACCACCTGTGACACTTGACTCAGGAACCACCACCAAAAACTGACAGTAAATCCACATCAACACTGCAACATTCAGGTAAGACGGGCGACACACACGGTACAGTTGTATCCCACCTTCCTCTTATCATTTTAACAAGGAGTGAATTGCCATTTTGATATTCTCACGTGCTGGCCATCGTAGTGTTGTGGTGGCTACTTGAGAGTGAAGGGAGGAAGGAAGGAAGGAAGGAAGGAAGGAAGGAAGGGTGGGTGGAAGGAAGAAGCCACACACTTAATGGTCGAAGGAAGCGAATACAACTCTTTCCTTCCAGCACCCCTCAAGGAGACTCAGCCGCCCATAAAATGTTAAAACGTTTCAACCTCAGATGATTAATTTTAGTTTACCAAGTTGCTTAAGTTAATCTGACATGGATCTACACGCGTCCAGGACCGAGAAGACCAAACACTTAACTCACTCTGAAATTCTATTCAGCGAGGAAGGTTCTAATTCTTAATGATAAAACGCATGTCGTCTAGCACTGTGATTGGCTGTAACGCGTGAGTAACGAGGATTCCCTAAACATACTTTAGTGTTATTTTATGTAACAAACATGTCCATCAAATTACAGTTGATAAAATAATCACATTAACCATTCTGCTTTTTTTTTATCTCGAAAGAAAATATACTGTCAACCGAGCCATCAGTTACGTGAGCGAGGAGCCACGTATCACAGTCAAGTGTGTGTACCGTACTGAGTGTCTCATTGGTGAGGATTTGAAACCGAGATAGCTGGATTAACAGCCCAGTGTCTGAGTGTTCTCTCCACACTACAGTATTCTAAGTCAGCGAGGAGCCCACAGCTGAGATGCTCGTCGTCCGTGCTCGTACACACAAAACCTGGGGTTTCGCTGCACAGTCTTGGTTTTCTCCCAACACCTGTCATGGCGGCCGGAAGACAACACACTGGTGGTATAAAATATTTGTGCTAAGTGTGTCAGTAATCGCAGTCGTCCACGTCAGAGGAAATGGTGCGGCTGATGACCCCAAAATGTCTGATCTTCAAGCTTAAGATAAGGAGGTGTGATGGAGCTGCTCCTTCTCGCCTCATTTTCCTTCTGTTGCTCAAGCATCCGTCGGTGATGCAGGAAACATCTCCACTATGTACCGTATCTTCTCCAAGACAGCTCGCTCTTACACTGCCCCCCCATATTATACCTTCTAAAGGGAGGCAATGAGACAGACGATAAAAACAAAAACAAAAAAAATATTCTTTAGCTCATAACGAGACGATCTATAACACGACACAACAACAAATGAAAATATACGACAAAAACAGACAATAAACCATGAAAACAAAATGACACTAAAAGGGGAATGACATAACTTTAACCGATAAACATAAATAACAATGTAAAATGGCCAATTAACAGAACAATGATCATGAGAGTGCAACTGACCGATATAAATTTACACTCGTCCACGGGGAAACAATGTCGACAACCTCACCTCTGAATGATGAGCACCGGTAGTGAATAACACATGGGTCTATGTATATAACAGAGAGAGAGAGAGAGAGAGAGAGAGAGAGAGAGAGAGAGAGAGAGAGAGAGAGAGAGAGAGAGAGAGAGAGAGAGAGAGAGGAGTTACTGTAAGTGAGAGTGGGGAAGAGTGGGTGAGCTTGATGCTGAGTGAGAAGGAATGCGAGGAGGCGAGACTTAAGTGAGTGAATGAGAGAGTGAAGGAGGGACAAATTATATATACGGTACAGCCTTCAGCCTCGTGAGTGGTGGCTAGCGTGACTCAAGCCCCCCTCCCCCACCAGGAATCCTCACATCCCCCTCCTCCCCCCCAACATCAAGCACCCAACCCCAACAAGACCGGAGTCAACTTCCTCTAGCGAACGAGAGTCTGATGCGAGAAGAAAAAATAATAATCTTGCAGCCAGAATTATTGACTTGTCAGTTGATAATTACGATCATCTTACCTTCACAATATAAAGAAAGATATTACCTGTAAGTCAATCTAAATCAACCCTGACACTATAACCCCCCCACTATGACCCTGAAACTATAACCCCTGACACTTCTTTGGCCTCGAGTATTGTACACTGAACCCTAACCTAACCCAATCCATTATATCACCGAGAATCTAAAATAAAGACTAATATTTATACTCATCATCCCCAGACACACACACACACACACACACTCACACACACACACACACACATTCTCCCGACAGTCATAATAAATTAAGCATAAAACAATGAACTTAAAGCTACATAATTAACCCCCACATGACGGGTTATACAAGAGCCACTGAGACACTATGACTGAAATACAAATCATGAGTAAGTTTGGACAATGGTCAGGGTCTTTTTAACTCACGTAATTAGCTACACTTATTAAAGGTGCAACGATACGTACCTTGTTAACCTACCATGGTGCCTGTAGTTGAAGGGTGTCAGCTAATCTAAAGCAGATAATAGCAACGAACGTTCAGGTTAATATTATGAAACATTAAAATTATCACAACATGTAGTGCCTCGGTCGCCACATCACCAAAATACACCTTACATGAAAAGGAGAATGCGTCCCCCCCTTGTCAAATTACAAAACTCTACTCTTTTTTTTCACGTATAGGAATATCATATTAGTTCGAGTGTTTTTGTTATCCGTCAGTCACACGTACAGACGAGAAACAAACACGGAACACGGCAGAGGTATGAGAGGGGGGGAGTGAACACAGGTGATGGAATGTGATGACCTAAATGGAAGGGAAGTGTGGGTGACATATGATACCCTACACGGGGATAAAGAGCGAGAGAGCGGGGGATGTGTAAAAACAGCTTGTACCACACACTAGGTAGATATATTTAATCAACTGAGATTATTTTACCGCTTGTCACAAGGTATATAAAACAAAAAAAATAGTTTCACAACACTCCTCCCCCCACCTCCTCCCTATTCCACAACCCTCTAAACGCTCTCCCAGATAATGAGATAACGAAGAGATAACGAAGTGGTTCATATACCTGCTAATGGATACCCTAAACCCAACTGTGCCAAATAAACACCTCGGTTTTGTAACACGATAAACCTCTCGTTCCTAAATAATTTCCCCTCAACTTCAGCAATATAGGAAAAAACACAATCATAAATATATCCTAAGTTGAGGCGGCCCACTTCAAACTCAGAGAAATGTAAACAAAAAACACAAAATTAACGTCATCTCATGAACCGCTGTCACCCGCCACACGAATCATCCCATAGTTGACACATCATCGCTCTTGAGTTACTTGCCCCTTGAGTCACGATACAGAGTAGTAAGCTATCATGAGTTGAGGAGGCATGACAGCAATATCTTGGTAATTCTAGGAACATGCAAGACAGTCTCGAGTGTGCATCTCTATTCAGGTACAACGGAACACGAGAGAGAGAGACACACACACACACATCCCCTTGTAAGTGTCTGAGCCCTGACACACACACCCACTGTAAGTGTCTGAACCCTGACACACACATCCCCTGTACGTGTCTGAACCCTGACACACACATCCCCTGTAAGTGTCTGAACCCTGAGTGACATCCAGGTGCTTGAACACTTGACCAGGGACCAATTAAGAAACCACAACATACAACTATATGGATCCCGTTCTTTAAGGTTGTCTCTCTTTATCACCTGGATATATCAGATGTCTTTACTAAACCGTCCTTAAATCTGTACGTGCATACGGGTTCTTTACATATGCAAATGACATCATCCTTAATTAGTCATGCCTGTACAGATATTTACATACACCTGCAGATTAAAGCAATGAATGTTCCCTAATAAAATCGTGACACTACCGATAGGATTTCAGTAGCTATTGAAGGTCATATGTCACCTTACTATACCAGTCTTATGTAAACGATACAGACTAAGTATTCAATAAATTATAAAAATAAATCTTAATCCACACTCAATACACCCCCACCCACACCACCACTCACTATGACACACCATCACCCACACTATGACACACCATCACCCACACTATGACACACCATTACCCACACTACGACACACCATTACCCACACTACAATAACACCATCTTTTTTTACTCGTTTGGAAATGGCTTTTAAAACCAATCGTTCAGGGAGTTGTAAATATATAACTTGGCTTTGTATAGCATTGGAGACTGATGACACTGCCATCCCTTGACCCGTGGTTGTAATCGAAATGTTAAGCCATTTTGAAGGGTATAATGACTGCCCATAATGCCCAATGGATAAGTAAAACAATTATTTGATCTATTTTCTATACCCGGGAGATATAAATATTTTCTTATGTATATTTTGGTCACGTCACAAGTACAGTATACAACCCCGTTACATTATTTTCTATTTCAAACAACAGAAAACGATATTCTCCAGTACACTAAAGGGGTAAACTCTGCCAGAAATTCCACTTTGGGATGCGTTCACTTCAAGCAGCGCACGATAAGAAGACATTTTAACGGTGTATCGTAAACCTAACTTTTACTGCCGAGCGCTAAATTATTTCCACTTTCTAACCCAAGATTTTCAAGATTAATAGTAATAAAATCCTGCTTAACAGCCTATAAAACCTGTACCAATTTTAACCACCAAGGAACAGTATTTCACCCATTGGCATAACGAGTAATTTTCTTATAGGGTTAAATTCTTTTCTCTAAATCAATAAATAAAACTCCTAAAGTTTTTTTATGCTGTTATAACCAAATGGCGGCGATAATGAACAACTTGTGAGTGCCACCTCGTAGAATCTCAAGTACTGCTTTAGTCTACCACTCAGAAGCCGCGAAACGTAACCACTTCATTGGTCAATCAGTCAGTCAGCCCACAATAATAGTCAAACCTCAAAGGCATTATCTTCATCCTCTAATCTGTCGCACCAGAATCTTCCCAAATGTGTTTCCATAACTAGATACTCATAGCATAAAATTATTCATAGTCTTCCTTGGGTTATAACCAGACTATGGCTATACTTGTCAACTCCTGTACACAGCCAAGACAAGACACAACACCGCATAATACCCACATACATCAATTAGTCTAGGAAGCTTACTGGTACATTAACCTGAGCTGAGGTAAATTCAATGTTACATTCCCAGGTACACGAGTATGTATCCTGAATCAGAAATACTGAAACGGGGATAATATAATACAGTAATAATAGCTGTATTGTATCACATCAACACTATACACTACTTCACTTTCACCCTAATGAAACCTGACCAAAGTAAAGCATAAATTAGTTGCTGAAATTATGCGTTTTCGGAGAGGTATAACTAAAGTAACTTCTCAAATCTGCAATAACCAAATAAATAACATTAAATACAGAACACAGTATTTTATATCAAGGTCGTATATTATTAAACTGGCTGAACGAGATCTCCAAAGCGGTGTTCTATCTCAAACATGGCGCGATTTCCCAAGCGACAAGGGAGGGATATATACATATTAGCGACATGTCCAGTGCCATTAGTGCAGCTGGACTATAACGACCAGCACCGATTTCAGCTCAGCCATAATCTGTCACTACTCAATCGCCAACCAACAGCGTTAGTGCCAGCTGTTCATCCGACTTCTATTGACGATAAAATTCGAAGTTGTGTTATTGAGAATGGGATACTGTACACTAACAAACTGTATACCCGTACCACTAGTAGTAGTTCAGTGTTACATAGCGGTAATGACACGGAGAACTCACTGCCGAGAGTTACTGAGAGGATTGGAGTTTAGTATTTTTTTTTACAGAATTACAGAAGTACAAAGACGTGTTAGGTGAGGCTTACAGTTGTTTTAAGAGATTTATTTCAAACAAACCCAATTGTTCCTTCTTTCTTATGTCCCAAGAACTGATGCCGGTCGAGTAGCTTGACTGAATGGTAAACTGTAGAGCAGGTTTACAAAGCCACTAAGATATACTTTAAGAATACACCAGGTCCATGCTCACATTTGTTACCATACCTTCATATGAAACCAATTTTGTTCAGTATACTAAGTAACAAAAATGAGTCAGCCGTCACGACAATTGATCATCTTACAAGATATATTGAAACTGAAGAAAGTATTAAGTTATATAATTTATAAAGTGATTAAGATATTATTAAATCAATAAAACCCGAGACTTAAAACTAACAACATTAGGCTAAAGGAAAACTGGAATAGACAATGAAAATGATCAATATTTGAGCAGGAACATTTTGTACACGAGTATAAAAAAAGGATCTATTTACAAGTTTAATAATACAATTTATGAAAGGTTATTTCCAATGGCTTAATATATTCCAGAAATAATCTAGATATGAAAAATCTCTTGATATAGTAACTAGGCTAGACGAAAAAAGTTGCCAGAGAAAGCAGAGGAACACTAAATCATTCGGTATACAAATGAGAGAGGATCTGACACCCTACTTAGTGAAGCACCTAACCCTGTTATGAAGTGCATTATAATCAACCACCGGATGCGAGGAACAACTCAAGGGCAGTTCACAGTTAGTTACAAACCCAACATGACTCATGTCTACAACACACCTATAAATTTTTCCACACTAAAATCTCATCGACGACTGTCCACTACTGGTCACCATTTTGTACCCACTATGAGGGTCAACAATAAGAGGAGTGTACCCACACTACACATACCTCAACATGCGCAAATCCAAGAGAATAGAGGACATATCTATGTGAAGGATACTGTGACTTGGGTTAGCCCTGGCAATTCTGTAGCGGGAATTCCATGGTTGTAGATTGCGTAAATAACAATTGGTCCGTGACAATTCGAATGAGTCACTGCCAGTGCAAATGTAGATCAATGGCCCTATAGGTAGTTTATTGACAAAATAGAGAACAGATATATTTAGTACAAGAGTAGAGAGTCATAATCAAGCTGGTGGCAGCAGTGTGGGTGGCCAGACAATATCGGAGGTCGCCACTCAGGGTGTAAATGGTGGCCCCCAACAAAGCAGATGACAGCTCTTGATAACGTACAAGGTAGCCTGGGACAGTACACGGGGAACAGCTCTGAACCGTGTCGAGGGTAACCATAGTTAATGTCGAGGGAAGCTATGAGGGGGGACAGAGGATAGTCCCCCAACATTGTGTAGGGCAGCCGGGGATGGTGTGGAGGGAGGCGTCCCCCTGACAACAGAGGAGGAACCGAGCGAGCAGCGACCGGTCTGGTGGCCGTCCGTCGCCTGCTTGTTGTTTTCAAAGTGAAACGCTCAGTATAGACGGAGGAACTGGTGGCCGCAGGGGCAGATCCATACCTCTCTCACACACACACACAGAGACACAGAAAGCATTTTGTGGGGGCAAACATTTTTTAAACCTTTAATTGATGACATTATGTGAATTTAACACGACCATAACCATGATGCCTGACCATCAAGTACAAAATAACACAAAACACGAAAACATTTAAATCCTGACTACATTAAATAAACATTTACCTAAACTATCTCTGAAAAGTGTACTCTTCCACCTGCACACAACCACCAGCAGGTTACGTTAACAATATTTCCCTTCAGTATATGGAGGGCATAAGAGAGGAGAGGGGCAGGTAGACGGCCACACAGGTATGAGGGTGGCCGCCACACGCCAGGGTTCTGTCGTCTATACAAGGCTAGGGGGGAGTCGGGGCGGAGGAGCGGCCGACTCCCGAGGCTGAATGAGATACACTATCTTCACCAACCTTGGGATGCAGTTGGGTGGTGTTCTGTCCACTTCCCATGTGGCGAACAGCTTCATGGGCACAGGCTTAATGCCCAGCCCCAAAATCGTCTGCTTCTCGGCCATGACTGCTGTGCCCGGCGATCAACACTAGCGTTGTTTGGCTCGCCTCGGCTCGCAGCCTTTAAAAAACGTTGGAATATCCTTGTTTACGCTCCTTACTCCATTGTCAGCAATCAGACTTCCGAACAGTAGCACATCTGAAGTGCCTTGTAAGAAAGATCTTTCTGTAATACCAATGAGTTAGTATTGTCATCGTTGGTTCATGTGAGATTTCACTCTAAGTTACCGTTTAATAACATTGACTTTAAAATTAAAAACTTCTTCCACAGCACACTTTTACACAGAAATTACTTCGATACACTCGTTGATTAACTTATCCTGCGCATGGTAGATAAAGTCAGACTCGGGAAGAAGCTCTAAATGCAAAGTGAACGATGGTTTGTAACAGAAGTACCTCACCAGCTCAGCGCCATGCTCACACTGGCTCACAATAACAGCTGCTTCTTCTCCCCGGGGCAAATCCGTCTAAATACGGAAGAAACCCTGTAAATTGTCATAACCGTAATAGGATTTTACAATTAAACTCAATCATATAAACTGATTTTAAATATTTACTATTTTTAATTGATATTTAAAGAAGAAATATGTTTATTTACTTTAAGAATACCATAACAAAATAGTTTCATCCGTGATCAATTCTCTCCCTCTCACTCAGCCCCTCCCAGTAAACAAGCGACAGAAAACGGAATTTAAATACCCACGGATAACTAAATATTATGATCCAAGGGACATTTAATATAGATTTAAGTCTGTTTACAAACATAATACACCTTCTACCACGTCTTTAGAACATATACACAGTTCTCGCGTATTTTTAATTTCTTTTGTACAGTAAACTGAGATTTTGTTTTAAATTTTAGCAACGAATTAGTAAAATATATGTTAGGAAGAGAAAAATAACAAAGCCTTACGTAGTTGTTAATAATATATACAGTGAGGACAGTTTTAACTTAATGAAAGATGATACCAATTTATTTTTACGAAAATGGTAAAAAATATACATTCAAATAAAAGTGAAATTGGAAGAATAAAACTTTTGTTTTTTGTTTATATTTAGTAGTCAAGGTTCAGTTGTTGTGTAAGAAAACGCACCCGTGAACATTAAAAGCTCCAGTAATAATGCAAAGTATTAATGTTATTCTTATACAGTTTAGGCTACTCAGTTGTGCTCTACAAAGTCAAGGTAAGACTTGTGTGTCTGAGAGCTATTATGCCATGAGTCAAACAACCTGAAGTGTGTCCGAATGGGTTTAAATTCGACACGTTAATAAATTTGACTTGTACATACTACCTAGACTTCGTTTGATGATCAAAATATGCAAATATACCCCGTGTAAATTAAGTTAAGCTTTATAAAAATGATAATAAGTTAGTGAAAATTAAAACAATAAATAAATATTGCGAACTTCGATTTATTTACAAGAATCTTGCCATCTTAATGTTATTGCTACTCTTCAACAATAGGGTCTTTAAGTAAACAGACCTGTTATTCCATAAAGTAATATTAAATAACTGGACTATCATAATGCAAATCATTTCAAGGATGTTAAAATTTTTAAAATATTTATCATAAAAGGTCGAAGTCAAAGATGAAATTCGCTTTCCAATGAAGTCTTTTACAGTTTGTACAGTGTATATATCCCAACTCATTATATAACTGGTGGAACTCGATATAAATACGCGCTTACATACGAGCAGTCGGATAATGATAATAATAATAATATAATAATAATAATTATTATTATTATAAACTATTGGAAATACATAAAAGCCATAAATTGCTACATCGTTATTTAACATATAGTGACCCGAGGAGTTACCAAGGACTTCAAGTTTAATTACAGAAAAAAAGAACAATGGAACGGGGTTGTTCTTGTAGCTATATCATAAGAACACAAGAATGGAGGAAACTGCAGCGGGCCTATTGGCCCATACTGGTTAGTCCCATTTACACCCAACTCTGTGTTTGAAGCTATCCAGCGTATTCGAGTTAATGGTGATGTTTGGTAATTTGTTCCACTCATCCACTACTCTGTTTCCAAAGCTATTGATACGAGTTCGCTCCTGGTTGGATAGTTTGAGTACCTTTGTTATATCACCTTTGTTTGGCCTTTACTTCCATTTATACAAGTTAAACAAATTTGCTCTTCCTTCCAGTCCTTTAATACTCTGGCAAATATCTCATCGGAACCTGACGACTTATTAGGCTTTAGTTGTCTACTTGCTTACTAACGTCGTTACTAGTCACTATTATCTCGCTTAATTTATTTTCTTCACTATCTCTGTATATAGTCGGTGCCTCGGGTATCATGTTTAAATTTTCGGTGGTGAAAACTGTTGAAAAATATTTATTCAGATTATTGCTCATTTCTCCGTCGTTATCAGTTAGCTCGCCGGTATCTGACTGTATTGGTCCAATCTTTTCTCCTGTTTTAGCTTGATACATTTGAAAGAATCCCTTGCGGTTTGACTTCGCCTCCCTTGCTACCTTCAGTTCATTATTCCTCTTTGTTTTTCTTATCTCGGTTTTAACCCTACTGGCCAATACCTTATAATATTCCCGGAGGTAAACTTCACCACGAATTATTCTTCTACCTATCGCCTTCCTTTGTGCAATAATATTCTTTAAATAAGTATTTATCCATTTAGGGTCATTGTTGTCTGATCTGAATTTTTTGTATGGTATGTTCTGCCTTTGTGCATTAAGTAACTCATTATTTAAATTGTTGTGGAACTCGTCAACCTCAGATCTGGTGGTCAGGTCATCCCCAACAGTCATATTTTGTGAAGATATCGTTGTCAGGTATCCAGGTAAAGTGAGGTCGCCACCTGTAGGTACTTTGTGTGAGGTCACCTCACGCGAAGTCATGTAATCCATTCCCAAATGTGATACCCCTTCTCTCAGCTGCCTTTTCAACCTATCAAAGTTTGCCCTTCTGAAATCTGGGACTTTAATGGCAATTTTCCTTACGACTGCCATTAATTTTTAATTTAAATGCTATTTCTTTGTGATCGCTGTTGGCAAGTTCGTTCCCTACCTCGACATTACTAATGAGGTTTGCTCTGTTTGACAGAGCTAAATCGAGTATATTATTACCCCAGGTGGGTTTGGCTATAAGTTGACTTCGGAAACAGTCCTGAACTGTTTCAAGAAAACCCTCTGATTCTGAGTTACTATACAGACCTTGCTATCCCTGGCCGCCCTACGCATTTCATCCCAAATGAGTCGCTCACTAACTCTATCAACATTAGGAGGTTTATATATTACTCCTGCGATTAATTCTTCCATACAATCGATTAATTCTATCCAAATTGTTTCTGTATTCAATTCAGTTTTTATTTCCTTATTTATTTCACACTTCAGATTATCCATGACATGCTTGTATATTGCTACTCCGCCTCCTTTCATAATCTGCCTAACGGTATGGAATAATTTGTAACCTGCAATTTGGTACTCTACAGGTAACTCACGTGAGTCAAGGTTTATCCATGTTTCGGTGAAAGCTATTGTATCGATTTTTTCGGTACATACCAACGCCCTAATTCCATCCATTTTGTTTCTCATACTCCTAATGTTTGCGTGGTAGACATTTAAGTTAGTCGTGTTCGGAGTCTTCTCTTTGACGCGTTTAGGTTTAACTCTCTGTCTAGTTTAATGTTGTCCTCATTCTTAGCACTGTTTCTCTGCATGCAACCTTTCTCTTTGTGTACCCGCTCCCACTGCAGTCTCCTCCACCTCCGGGCCCATATGACCTCCTAGTAGTTTAAAGACTTCGACATCTTTTGAACTGCCCTCTCGAGAGAGCCAGCCAGGGTTGCCACCCCATCCCTAGCATAAAGGTCCCTTCTGCCGTAAAAGTTGTCCCAGTTGTCAATGAATGGGACTGATATTGACTTGCAATATCTGTCAAGACGGCCGTTGACACCAACTGCCCCTGGCAACCATTCATTTCCAACTTTCCTTCTAGGCAGGACACCACATATGATAGGGATCCCTCCCTTCAACCTAATACGTTCAATAGCTGTCTTGAACTTATTAAGGAGCTCCTCACTTCTACACCGGCCACTATCATTGCCTCCTGCACTGAGGTAGATGATGGGTTTGTTCCCATTACCAGACAAGATATTGTCCATCCTGTCAACTATATCCCCCACCCCAGCCCCTGGCAAACACACCCTCATCCTATTTTTATTTTTACCACAAAAAGCTCTATCCAGGTACCGTACCTGGGAATCGCCAACAATTAAGGTTTTCGTACCTTCCCTGTCAGCCCTGTCCCCAACTATGGTAACGTCCAATTCGTCTATCAAAGGACTAAAAGAGTTTTTACACTTAGCTGTTGTCGTTTCCTTGGCGTCTTTTCTCACCACCATTTTGGTCATTCCTCTCCTCACAACCTTCCATTCGCCTGAGTTCGCCAGACACGGGCTTTCCTTGTCTCGTGTCTTCTTCCTTCATCCTCGCTATCACTTCCTTTAATTTCAAGTTTTCTTCTTTGACCTTCAATAACTCGGCCAGTAGCTCAGCCCTCAGAAGGGCACAGCCCTGTTCACAAGTAACACTAGTCATTACCGACACAACTGAACGAGGTCAGACCACATATAGGCCTGGATGCGATTGTGGTGTTAAACAAACAATTTCGGATCTCAGGTGGTAACATGCGGTTGTAGCAAGTTTTGTCCCTAACTGATGAATGACTTGAACTGTTTTTATAAGATATTGTTCTGTTTTAATTACTATATATCCTGAGTGTGTCTGTTAGTTGTTAGTCCATTACCGGAAGTTTTCAATGGTGCTGGGACCCTCTGTCATCATTATTCCTTAAACTAATAACTAAACTACCAAATGGTGACTATATTATTAACAAATTTAATTATTTTAGGAAATGTGACGTAGATTTAATGAAAGGTTCGAGTAAAGTTTTAATTGACCACGAGTTAGTGTTAGATAGGATGAAATTGAGACTTTAAATTAATTGAAAGAGGAGGCGATGTAAGAGGGTGAGAAGGTTTTAAAAGATAGATAAGAAACTGATTAAAATAGACTATAGACTAAGATACTGAACCTGACAACTTCCACTTCCACAACGGTAAAGGTTGGTATAAGAATACGAATGAGGGAATAAAAAAAATGCATATAATAAATCACTTACGCAGCAAAGATGATAACAGACACAAAGAAAAAAAAAACTTAAAGAAAATGTTGAATAAGACGACAAAGCAGAAGGAGAAGTTGTGAAAAAAAAGTTAAATAAGGGAGTTTGATAAATTGTGAGAAATGATAATGAGGAATAATAAACTATTCCTGTAAGAGATAAGGATTTGGTGTGCCAGGATAGGATGTGATTTGATAAGGAGAGGAAGATAATGATAAGAAACGAAGAAGATAAAGATAACAAGAAACGAAGAAGGTAAAGAGTAAAGTAGATATTTAATACAGATAGAAGAGACACAACAGATAAAATATAGCAGAAGTTAAAAATAAGATAAAAAGTGGAAAAATAAAATATAATAATGACATAGATAAAACAAAAATAAAAACAAGGGAATTAATTTGACTGACTGGACGTGATTTTTTTTTTTATAATTTCCTGGAAAAGCTGCCACGTACTGGAGCCTGAGCGGAGAGCAGCTATCTAATTCCACTGCATAAAGGCGTGGGAAATATAAACGAGTGTTACAAGTCAGAACATTAGGTAAATTACTTCTCTTGAACACAGTGAGTGAAATATATGGTAAGTGAGTGAATGACTGGTCGTAGAAGAGCCACCACAGACATACAGACGGAGAGACAGAGAGAATATAAGAGAATGTATAGAAGAGGAGTTAAAAGAACACTAAGACAGCACAGACAGATGGATGAAGGAGGAAAGGAAAACCAACAAAGAGATAGATGGAAAATATGAATAAATTAATGAAAGCTAAATAAATCAGGTAAGATAATGCAGGAAGGCAGAGAGTGAAGAGTGTTTTCGAAAAAGATGACATTAATAAATTAAATAAACCCAGTGATTCCATAAACAAAAATAAATAAACCGTGGGATAATACTTCAAAGGTTTGTGACTCAGTGTGGGTAAGAAGACAATGCGAATGTAAGGGGATGATATGAGTAAACGTCGTGTTGGGTATTTCTATGTTACCTCTTTTTCCTTTTCCATTTTTTTGGGGGGGGGCATTTCGTCTTGTCTCTCGTTTCTTATTGATTCTCCTTCTTCTTTACTATACTCTGTCTATTTCACACAAGAATGGTGAAAAGAGTAAAGTTATCAGAGAGATAATTTAGATACCTGTAATTGACAGTAATATAAGAATTATCATATAACTTTGTCAAATGCTTAAAAAAAGAAAAATGCTACCTTCTTTACTCAATATTTTCTTGGTATTAAAAACGATTACCTTGCAAGTTTACTGTACTTGCCCGGTACCTTTGTGAAGTAATACACGTTTACTTATATACAGTACAACAACTTGGCATTTTCAGTGAGTCACAAGTTGGATAGGATGTCGGCTTCCTGTGGCTCCTCGAGTAAGCGGGATTTAGTGGTGGAGCCTCAACAGTCTACTTACGGAGTGCCACAAGGGGGGAGTCGCTGCTCCTCGCTCATTTCTCAATTATCACCTTTTTCTGGAGGATCATCTCAACCCAGTGGCAGTGTGAACAAGGAACATCTTCACATCAAGGTAAAGAGAATGTGTGATGGTGTTGCTGGCGGTGCTACAGGAGACATAGTTAATTAGTGAAGGTTTTAGGATATTTCAGTGGTATTACAACATTCCCACAGATAACTTTGAGGAGATACAAATTTAGTTATATTATTGTTATGTATCAATGTTTGGGAGTTCTTTGGTGACGGTAACTTTATTCAAGGTATTTTATAACGTCTCTATATTAATGGTGAAGGTTTTACAATTATACTTCAGACGGCGGACAAAATATCAGAAAGTATATCTTTTTTTTTTCACTGTGTTTTAAGATCGAGGTAGAGCAGCAGTATGGAGTCGACGCTGGATAGTTCGGTGTACCACCAACACGCTGACGACGGAACTCACCACCGCCAGGTAATATCTCCATTACCATACTTCTTAACATAATATACCAGAGTGAGTTATTAGTCATCTTTCTCGTTCGTAAAGTGAGAAATCAAGCGGCAGATTACCAACCCAAACACTCAAACAGGAAAGGGTTGATGAAGAAAGTTGATAAGACTGTGGACGATAGTTATTAAGATTTGTTGAAACGTCTATTACACCCTGACTGTAAATATGTTCAGAGAGTTTTCAGTGTGGAGTTTGTACAAAGGCTTACATAAAGTGTTGATGATTCACGTGAGTTTATTCCCTAGTGGCCTGGTTGCTCACGGCTGCATCATCCAACCAATGAAGACAAAAAAGAATTTCACAGTTTAAAAAAAAAATGGAAAAAGAAAATATCCGAGTAAAAAAAATGGTGATACAAAAAAGGGAGAGTGAGTCGGTTCTGTAGTGGTGAGTGTCCTGCGTCGAGCCTGGTCGTCTACGTCACATGTAGCGTTTACCAGCGATGACGTGAAGGCGAACAGACCACACCACCTCACTCTGACACAAAATCATTTTTACAAACTACTGAGTAAATGAGTTTGTTATATCCACTGTGACTCGTTCTGCAGACGTTAGCCAGAGTTTTGAATCAATGTCACGTGATGTAGTTTAGGATGTAAAGATTAACCTACTTACTTTATCTCTGTCCTGTGGTTAATCCCGTTCTTACACCATTCTCTCTGCCTGATAATCCACCTTACCCAGAAGTGAAACAAGAGTCAAGATAAGGGAAAGGAAATTAAATGAGTTTTGGAAGAGTCGTGACGTAATCCGGATGTAATTGAAACCATAGAGGTTAGAATTATTATTGAACGGAACAGAACCCTGATTTAAACCCCTGAATTATAATCTGTTTTCCTCAATATTACTCCTTCTTAATGTATTACACATCAACTGTCAAATTTCATCAAAACAAATCAAGTTGTTTTTAGAAATATCTTCTTCGTAAACAGACAAACACAGATAATAACAGGTGAAAGGAATGCAATTAACCCTTTCAAGTAGGTGATTAATAATACTTTTCTGACCAAATTAATCAACCTAACTTTTCTAAAAATATACTTGAAGGCGAGTTAATATTATGACCTTGACGTCAGAAAAAGTAGTCAAAATTTATAAGAAAAAAAGTTTGAAGATTATAATGCTACAGTAAATAAAATATATGGAGCCACTTAGTCACCCGTGTTTTGATTACAACGTCTCAGATAACCTTAATATATTAATTTGTCTTATATCATGACTATATCAATATGAACTAGGGGGTTTACCAATCAGTGTTATAGTAAATTCTGAAGCCCTGAAGTAACTCTGAAACATGGAGACAATTTTAAGTGTGTCGTGGATGTAACATGTCTGATTTTTTTATTCTTTAAATACGCTGTTGACGTATCTTATTTACACACACACACACACACACACACACACACACACACACACACACACACACACACACACACGTGACCTTCAAGTACGTATATTATAACGGGACTAACTCTTAACTTTTCCTATAACCCCTCACTTACACTTGTATTATAAGGAACATATGCAACATATATCGTATCAGAGAAATGACCTGACTTAACCTAACCTTACTCTGCTGAACAGGATCATAAGTTACAGCCGAAATACATAATAACTCTTGTTGATATGTGAATTATTTACATCTACAGCGAGAGGCTTTAGTAGTATGATGATAATATATAAAAGTTTACCAGTCAGTTAAATAAAGACCACATTACTACGACACTGAATTGTAAGAAGGAGTGGGGCTGCCCTCTCACTATGAGTGGGAGAGCGGGGAAACCCTCTTCCTGTGTTCTGGGTGACCCTTTCATTAATTAGAAGCTGGATGTGACCACACTTCGACCTTGGTTCACGTGGCACCGTGCCTGGCACTTACTTCCTGTGCCTGTTCGTAGCTTCATCCTCTCCCTCAGTTGTATTGTTGTCTGCAGTCATTCAAACTCTCAAAATAGATGACTCATTTACCTTATCTACACACTCATCAGAGACCACAAACACACTTTACACTCACACACACTCGAATTGGAAGAAAAATGCCACTCACGCTCTCAACACTAATGAAGACATTGCCTTAATCACACACGTATTATCGGTTGTCAATACACTCTATACCCACATACTCAGCTTTGCGACGTACACACACACATACACACACACACACTGAATTGATTTAAGTCATATTCAACAACTTAACAACTCACTCAACACTTAAATCAACCTGTTACTCATATCCTCAGTCGTGATGGCACACACACTCACACACTCAAAACTCACCCTTGTATAAATAAACGAAATGCGTGAAACTCTGAAACACGAAATGACATATTTTGTAATTTTGTAACCCCATCTCCCCCATGGAGGCAGGGGGGGGGGAGATGGAGGCAGGGGGGAGATGGTGGCGGGGAGATGGAGGGGGGGAGATGGAGGCAGGGGGAGATGGATGTAGGTTTGCGGTGGTGATTTCCTAAGTGATAGTGAATGAATTGCTCATTATCTTACCTGGATAACGATGTATAAGATAGTTAATTATCTTACCTGGATAACGAGGTATAGGGCAGTTAATTAATGTTTACTATTAATACAAGATGTTTAAAGAAAGTCAAAACATTATTAGTCTTTTAGTATATTTACGCGGACAGCTCAGAGACAACCAGACTAAACAGTCAGTCGTGCTAACCTAACCTAACCAAAAAACATATTAAAGTAAGTTGTAAACGCGATTCCTCGGTCAAAATGTAAACAATAAGACTCATGACGAAGGAGAAGAAGGAGAAGAAGAAGAAGTAGGAGGAGGAAAAGAAGGAGAGAGAGGGAGGAGAAGAACAAGAAGAAGATAGTACACTACACCCCCAAGCTATTGTTTACTGGACTGTCTCGTGGTATTTCTGTCACTCTGGGAAGCTGTCAACGTTCTCAGTAATCAAAGGTTTTCCCCCAGACCAGGTGTACCCACACTCCAGTTACACCAGCGGCCGTAACTCAGTGTGACATTAACCAGCCAACCAGACAGACAAACAGACAGACAGACAGACAGACACCACCTCGATTATGTAGCAGCATCGAATAGGGTTTCAGGGTTCATAAATCAGAAAGAGAATTGTGCGTGAAGAGATGAGGGGTGGGTGGGGGAGGTGTGGAGGGATGAGGGGTGGGTGGGGGGAGGTGTGGAGGGATGGGGGGTGGGTGGGGGACGTGTGGAGGGATGAGAGGTGGGTGGGGAGGTGGAGGGATGAGGGGTGGTGGGGATGTGGGGGAGGGGTGGAGGTGTATGGGGGGGTGTTTCCTATCCTGTCTACTTCCACTAACAGGTTATGACGCTTTTCCTACCACTCCGTATTCCTGTCTTCACATGTACGCTATATGTATATGGTGTGTGTGTGTGTGTGAGAGAGAGAAAGAACGGAAGTGAGATAGTATGAGAGAGAGAAGGGAAGCAAGAGAGATTGTATGCATGAGAGAGAGAGAGAGAGAGAGAGAGAGAGAGAGAGAGAGAGAGAGAGAGAGAGAGTGAGGGGTCCGTCACCTCGGAGTTATCTCACCACATCCCCACCTTCATGATAACCCTGTTCTCTCTCTCTACCACAGTCGCGGCCGGTGGTGGTGGGGGCGCCTTATATCCTCTGCGTCTTCGTGGTTGCCGTCATACTCATGGGGGTAGGAACCTTCGTCACCTCACACGCCTACAGCCTGGACAAAGAAGACAGGGTTCTACTAATCGTCGGTCCAGCGCTCTTAGGACTAGGAGGTGAGTGAGTGTTATGCTGGCTACGTCATGGGTCATGCTAGTCAGGTCAGGTCAGGAGGCAGTACTCTTAAGACGTTCCTGTAATCTTTCTTCGGTGGCCCTAGTTTAAGGTGGTGCCATCTATGAGCAAAGTTGATTACTGAAATAGTAGTGACTGCAGGGACTGAAGGAAATGTAATGGGGCTCGGAGTGTTAGTAAAACTACCTTAACCTTCTCCTCCTTCAGGTCTGCTCCTGTTGGGGACGGTGCTCATGTGTTTGGTAGCCTGCTGCAAGAATCGGCGGATGAGGGAGGCCTTCTCCGACGAATTCCTCAATTTCGGGGGCTCCACTTTTTACGGCGGGAGGGCCTTCGTGCAGCTGGAGGACGAGACCCAGCTCCATGACCGCTCCCACCACCACCACCACCACCTCCGGAACTCAGCCGTCGAGGGCGTGACCAACCTCGCCGGACCTGGCCACAACGAGGCCGTCATGTAAGACTGTGTAGTCATGTTTCTAAGTCTGGTCTTTGTTGGAGCAAATTAGGGAGTTTGATGTACAGTTAGAGAGAGAGAGAAATGGGGCTCCTTCCATTAGCCATCATCATCAAAGAGTTAAGTCATCTTCCTAACACCCAATCATCACCATCATCATTAATTAATTATGATTTAAATATTCCAGGATCTTGGCCAGCACGGTAGCAGAGGAGAGAGACAGACAACGCAAGATGTCTAAAAAATTCTCCAGAAATCTGTCACATGACCCCAGCCGACACGCGGAGGTTCCTGGCTACCCTCAGTACTACCTAAGTCCTCATGGCCAGGCTGTCTCCCCGGATAACTTGGAATATATCGACCACTTAGGTTTGAACAGACTTCGTAGGACAGATGAGTACCCGGAGCTGGCCGAGGACTTCGACCTGGGAGAGACGGAGGAGACCAACGAAGGACTGAGGGAGAGAGCTTACAGGTGTGTCTCTACTGATACCGTCCTCACGTTATGTGGTGATTAACATAATTATCAAGGTAATTTTATTTACTTGTTACCGATTAGATTTTTCACTGTATTTTATTTGTCTACCTTTAGCGTGTCAGTGAGGCGGCCAATGGTGCAGCTGGGTCCCGTTGAACACAGACTGAGGAGGAACGTAACTTTCTCGCCTTCCTCCCGTGTCAGGTTACAGCAACAGCAGCAATTACTGTTTTTACGGCAACAGCAGCATCTACAAGAGCAACAGTACGCAAGTCCACAGCGCAAACGTAGCTCTAGACGGAGGAAGGGACGATCATCCAAGGAGGAGAACGCGGAGGGCATCATGGTACACCAACTGCCTCGGTAAGTCAGGGTGTTGCTTTCTGAATTTACTAGAGTTGTCGTTTCTTTGTTCTGGATATTATGATTCGATATGATGTGTTTGTTATTCATTACGTAATCATTCGGGTTAACATGGAGTAAAGGACAATACTGGATGGGTTATTAATATTTTCATACAGTTTATAAAAGAAGTTACTCGATGTGACGGATGTAAGCTAAAGGTTTATGTGTATCAGGTTTGCCACTTGACTGATACAGCACAGCAATTCTCAGCAATTTTATGAAGTTTCTCTAAGAAATGACAACAAATCATTAGTATTTCATCTTGATTAAGAATCATTCTCCAGGTTCAACCCGGACTTGCTGAGTGCTGTGGGCGTCAAACAAAATAGTCCTCATCTGGATCACGACTTGAGTAACAAAGGCCTGCTGGACCATCACAGCCAGGCGCCACACGATGACTGGCGGGGGAACCCAGACGTCACCCACGGTAGTCTGGGCAACCCTCGACGCCGACCCTCAGTAGTCATGGGCGTTAAAAGCATCAGGTCAAAACACTCTGGTTCTGCCTACAGACATCACTCCGTTTATGCCTCAGATATGGACCTTCACAGGTCATCTATAGGTGCCGGAGTTAGTGGAGAAAACCTCAACAATTCCGGAGCTGAACAAATGCCACCCAGAGTCCCAAGCCCCATGAGGCACTACCAGAACCCGGCACTCCTAGGTGAGTCTGAGGCAGATACCAGTGTTAATGGAAAGGCAGAAGTGTTCAGTAAGTAACAACAGCAGCGTCGCCTATGTCTTAATCGTTTAATTATGACATTTTAAGAAAGGACGTATACCGTAGTGTATATAGATCCAGAAAACAATCCTAATCTGACTATCTGGACAGAAAATACTCGTTGGTTTAAAATAAGTTAGAAGTACCTCAGAAGCTAAACATTATCAGACAACTATAGGATGTAAACATGCTCCTCAGTATTGGTAACATAACCTTCTCATCTTCCGGGTCTCGGGTAAAAGGTGTTCTAAACCATTTTTTTTCTCTCGGAAGTTGTCCAGGTTATACTCTCACCTGCTTCCAACTACACCTGATCTCTCTTCTCCACATGTCTCATTTATCCTTATCCTCAACAGGTTCAGACTCCGGGGACCGTCGAATGGGATCCTCACCTGTGCTGCCTCTTCCCCGCCCCGATGAAGGCTCCCCGTCTTCGTTCTTTCGAGAAGACAGTATAGGAGGTAACAGTACACCGCCAAGGTCCTCCTCCACCTCTCCTAGTCTTGGTCGACCTCTTTCTAACATATCCTCCGAGTCTTGTTGTTCTGGCTGCTGTGACAGTGGTGACGATGGTCCTCAAGACGGCCAGACTGAACAAGGCGGCAACAATACTCCCGACCAAGACAAGAACGACCTGGAAACTAAATCTCAGGCGACGTGAGGATTAAGAAGAGTCATGCCGTTATAACTGATATGTGACTGACCTTGTAAATATTACCTGTTGATGGGCAGTACTTTCTGTTATTACTGTTGGCTTTACCACCTTTGACCTGAAGTGTCTCAAAGGTTGAATATGTTCAACAGTCTAAGTGAAATTAAGTCTGTGTAGTGATGACCTCCAGGACACGTGAGGACTTTGGTGTATTACTGTGCTGCCTGACGTAACCGGGAGACATACAGGAGTATAATTCACAGTGGAGTGCTGGAGGTAACTGTGTGACATTGCCGATCAGACTATAGACTGAGTAACAGAGAGAGAGAGAGAGAGAGAGAGAGAGAGAGAGAGAGAGAGAGAGAGAGAGAGAGAGAAAAGCAGTGACTAAGACCTCCAGGTATTACTCTCGGAGAACCTCATCAACACAGCAAGAGAACCTGCAGATGCGAATTGACGGTATTAGTTCTACGCAACATCCTGTTACAGACGGACACACACACACACACACGTGGGGGCACAGCTGTTCATAGAGCACACAATACCCAAGTGAAGAGAGGTTGGTCTCATTGCCTCGAGTTTAATGATGGACTAAAAGCCAGGGACCAGTAAAGGATCATTAGCCGTACAGTAAAGGATCATTAGACGTACAGTAAAGGATCATTAGCCGTACAGTAAAGGATCATTAGACGTACAGTAAAGGATCATTAGCCGTACAGTAAAGGATCATTAGACGTACAGTAAAGGATCATTAGACGTAGTATCCATTGTTTATAAAGTCTTATGATCATATATAAAACCTAATTACTTTTATTTAAGTGACAAACATATACCTGAAGAGTTCAAGAGGAGGACATTTACCTGAAGCTTGTTGACAAAACAATTGCACTTGATGCTGTCACGTCCGCTGCCTCAAGTATAACCTTTACCTCTCTGTCCGTCTGTTGATTTGGTTACTAACGCTCCTAGATATCAACCCTAGTACTTTGTTAAGAATTTTTTGTTATAATATGTATATTTTGAGAGTGAATCGGTTTAGTTTATATCATATCAATGTGATTTAATTAGTAAGATTTCCAACAGGTAACCACAGGTAATCAAGTTAATCAGACCAGATGTAAATATACCCACCATTTCCTTACCTTAACTTCCTAGATTGACAGATAAACACACTGAAAAATATCAATTGAAGGTAAAATTATACTAGTCTAGGAATATGAAATAAGATCAAACAATTTTTACCCCCTAAGATGTTAACTATTACAAATTCTCTAAATTAATATATGACTTTTAGGAAACAGAGACGAATAAAAAAAACTTGAGGATGGTCTAATGTTTGTCTTTGGTCTATATCTTCTTCATAATATATGTTGTAGTATATTTGATCTCAGTTATATTATGTAAGTATATTAGCTTAAGATGTTAAATAAATCAAATATTTTTTTTTTGCCTGTTTTAGATATTCCAACTATTTGTCTATCCTTAAAGACCTCACTGGGTCACAAAACACCACTCAATGGGAACAAAATACCACTCAATGGGCACAAAACACCACTCACTGGGTCACAAATACCTCTCACTGGGTCACAAACACTTATCAGGGTCACAATTCTTATATTTGCCACAGTTATATAATTGGATATATCAATGGAGTTATAGGTAATTGATATATAATCTTCACTATTTATTCAGGTGATTACATGATATATACAACTTGTGATAGTAAAAATATATTATCCACCAGACACTATAACACGTTCTAGGTATAATTTTCTCTGGGATTATTATAGTCTTGTAAAAAAAAAGTAATTAAAAGATTATAGAGAAGTGTTGACTATAAAAATATAATCTCATTAAAAAGACGAAGATAATTATTAAATAGATAAACCTTAACAATAAAGGAATAAAAAAAAAATGTTGCTTCCTTTTGTATAAATCTCAAAACACCTGAAGCTAAGGCACACATTAACGATTAACTAAACTTAATTATTTACATGGATAGTATTATCATCTGAAGGTGTTTTAAAGAGGTTCACAGAGTCGTCTAATATTCGTGTCAACCTATTAAGAAAAGTACATTATGTGCATCACGTATATGAGGAATGTTAGACAGTGAAGTTTCCTTTTAACGGACTGTATGAGAGAGGGTAGTCCGTTAAATCGAAATCCGTTAAATTTGTAAGAAACAGATATATTTAAATTACTTCCTTTAACATGGAAACTTAAGCCAAAAGTGTATTCTAACTACTGTGTAACTTGTACCCCGTGAAGTAATGGGCAAAGATTGGATTTTCACTTGGGATTATTTTGCGACTGCCCAATAGTTGTCCGGTATGTCATAAAGTACTGCCCTAAGTTATGAAGAATGAAAAACGGTGTATATCTTCAATTACTCACTCGTTAAATATAAATACATTTCCCCAAGTTTAGAAGAAAAAAAACTGCAAAATTCTATATAATTTAGATTAATATCTTTCCTTTTTTATATTTATATGAAAATGAGAAAATATATATATCATTTATAAATACTATAAAAATCTGAACAACATGTGAATTATCTACATTATATTAAGAACGATATACATTATACATATTACTATCAGTATAAATTTATATAAACAGTCTATCCAACACACTTGCCTATTTACGTTCTAGTTTGGGATTTGTTCTTGTTGTGTTGAGGGTGGATGGTGAGGGTGCCATCTTTGACCCACCACCCATGGAGGCATTTAGGCACAGGACCCGGAGCGACGAACTCCACTCGGCCCAACTCAGTGAAGGTAGTGGCGTCAAGGACCAACATACACACTTGCTGATCCAGACCTTTAGCTCTCAGTAGTGCCGATAACACCACCCCGTCGTCCTCACGCTGGTGGAAACAAGTAAGATGTAAGAATATTTAATACTGGTACAAAAATACATTGAAGAAACTCTATCACTGTTAAACAAGTAATGAAAATATAAACAAAAACATCCTAAGAAATGATTAAAACATAAAACATACACATTGGGAGTTTATCTTTTGTTTTTCCTCCATAAACAGATTGTCATTTGGATAGGATTCAACTCCATGTGTTGATTATTTTGTTTCATGCGCCACCACTTCCCTCATATTCTCAGTGTCGTACCTTTGCTTGTGGCGACGGGACGAAGATGGGTTCTGAGGGGTACACGTTGTCCTCACTCCACTCCACGTGTGTTTTGTTTACCACGTCCACCTTCACTAGCTGTGTCCGGGAGCGAAAATATTATCACAGGTCAGGTTGGTTTGTCTATTATTAACTATATTTTTACTACTGTTACAATCTTCACTCCTTCAGTATTAAAATTAGTATCATTAATACTATTGTCATTATTGTAGTAATAGAAGCCCAAATAGTAATTAGGAATAGTAGCGTTAATAGTAACAGTAGTATCCAAGGGTAACTTTACACACCGTGCCAGGGCAGGGATGGTCCACGTCGCTACAGATGGCATAGAAGTACTGATAGTGGCGGCCGTTGTACTCGTCGTAGTGAATTCTTGGCACCTGTTGAATAGTAGCAACTTAACCCACATTATACAACCCAGGTAGATGATACGATACATGTCTTAGAGGTATATGTAATTTATATATATTGACAGGGAAATATAACTACATATAACACTGGCGGAATATATCCAGTGCATTCCTTGTTCATTAAATCAGACAGTAAAAATCTCTATAACGATCTCATGTGACGTCTCACCTCACAGCCGATGTTGACGATGAGTTCTGGCGTGAGGTGGATGACGTTCTTCTTGACCCAGCGACCCCGGCAGCGAGTGTTGGGGAGGGTGATGAGGTTAGCATGGGGTCCTGCGTTCTTGTTGGGTCTCAAAGGTATTACCCATCTTTTAGGCCGCCCACGGAACATCTGGGCGTAGCTTGGGTCGTAGGCGGCGTTCTGGGGATGATTGACCTTTGTGATACATGTCTGTCTAATGTATGTCCGTTCCTATGGTAATGTAAGCTTTATAAACACTACGTCGGTGAGTCTCCTGGTGTGTGAATCAATCCTACCTTTTGAATTTCTCTACCTGATGATACGAATATCTTAAGGATGTGATAATCTCAGTTTCCCAGGGATTAGTTAAGAAATCTAGTTTGTTTACTGGTGAACGGAAGTCTTAACCAATGCAATTCGTCACAAAGTTAAAAAAATCTACAAACTTTCCTCAGAACTAAGAAAAAAATATAAAGTATATTGCATTGTTTTTTGGGGGTACCTGAAGCCTCAGATACATTCAATGACGTATAAATAGTACCTCGGTAATATCAACAGCATATTAGTACTTTAGAATTCAGATATACTCTCAAAATATAACGCTGATGGTGTAAATAGTATAGTTATAACAATCTTCATATTTGTAATGGTAAATAATTCTTGGCGCCATTACTTACCTTAAGAGCCTCGACGAACATACAATGCAGCATCTCGGCGTTCTTGTAGGCGGCGATGTCGAGGACGATGTGGCCTCTGTCCTCGTAGGCGTTGATGGTGTGAAGGAAGAAGAAGGTCTCGGTGACGTACTGTGTGCTGGTGACGGTGCCAGTGTCTCTCCTCACTACGTGGATCTTTGTCTGAAGGTAAACAAACATCCGGTCACATCCACCATCATCCACAAATCCTACAATTCTTCTAATAAGGTTTGTAAACATTGCACGAAGACAGTTTAGTATATTATTATCTTCGTGTAGTGGAAGGTAAAAACTAATCCTATAAACTAAGACTCTTTAATGGAGACGATATAGGGCGTCCTTAGTGTTACATATCAGTTTTAAGATATCTATGCAAGTACCTGTCTTGATTAGAATAAAAGTTAACCGAGTTGGAATTAATGCCAATATGTTAATATTTCTCTATCACGGCATTGCAATCGTAAACATTTCTTTATAACTTAGAAATGGTAGACATTCCTGAGTAACTTGGTGTCTGTTAAAATTGCAGACTTTCAACATCAACAACTCCATAAAGCTGTGATAGTTCCTTACTTCCTTCTCCCACCACTGGAGGGCGTCGATGAGGGCATCCTGTTTTAGTATGACTTTGATAATCTTGGAGACGGAGACGACAAGTGGCTGCTCGATGATGACCCAGTAGTTGTCGGTCATGGCGAAGGAGTGCATGTAACAGGGGTTGAAGAGCCAGCGGGCCGTCACCGACCCCACCACCTCGGCCTGCTCGAAGGGGCTCTTCACCTTACCTGCGTGATGCCGGAGTGACATTGTATCAGTATTATTGTTGTGGGAGTTACCTAGGTGTCAGGATAAGCTTCAGTTTTACATCTTTATACACGACACCTCCCTACACCCTCGAGGCACAACTTCAAACAGTTAGGTTGGCAACGGAGTGTCTCACGTAACGTAAAAGTTAAGTTTAGCATACAGTTATCATACTATCATTGTGGTTGAGTATGATATCTTGTTTGTTAAATGTTTCTTTGTCTCAAGAGGAGAATTATATCTGCCTCATTCAGAAACTTTATATTTTAAATCTCAAATATCAAAAATTTTGCTACGTGGATGTTGGTAAAAGGAATATGGTACCTGAGAAAATTGTTATGAACCAATATATGATTTTAGTTCAGGTTGTTTCTCACCAGAGGAAGTGAAGACAGTTAACACAAGTGAGGTAAAGGAATACGATTTCTTAATGTAAGTTTCTCCTCTGCACTATTTTCCTCTTTTAGCTTTATATAGACACTAGTTGGTGTGTTAAACTGACCTTGAGAATTAGTCTTTTGTTTTGGGAACTTGCAGATGTGGTACTTTGGTCCGAAGGGCCCCACCCCCTGCCCGATGTTGTACACGGTGCCGTCTCTGTCCACATGAGGGTGAGCCGTGTGAGTCAACACTGCGATGTGCTTCGTCAAGTCCACCTGCGGGAGAGGCCAGGTGAGGTGCATCCAACAGGTGTCTAGACGAAACTATTCATATTTTTTTTTACTACAGCTAGGTTTAATAAACGTTACTATTTAATTTTTCCACATAATAGAGACGAGAGGAAGAATCTGGTTGGGTTGAAAGTATAGAAATACACATTCTGGTATATTATGTAAACACGCTTACCTTCTCGTGGGTGTCCAGTGTTTCAGGATCGACGCGGAAGATGAAGGGGGTCTCCGTGAGGGCGTAGAGGCCGTCGCCGTAAGGGTAGAGGCTGATCTGGGCGTTGTCTGTGAAGTGCTCCTCGAAAGTAAACTTGCTGGCGATGCTGCGGGAACGTCGGATGAGTTAGACTATTGAGTAAAGCTTCTCAAGCGCTCACTTTATATTTTAGTTTAACTTTAACTTAAGATGAGGAAACGCATCACACATAACCTAACCTAACCTATGGTCATTAAGGTGAAGGCCAATTTGGTGTTCATGTTGCAGTGAGACTGTAGTAGTATCAAGAGATTCCAAACTTTAGCCTTATTGTGTATTTACCTTTGATGTTGTGTTTTAACATAATAAAAGCAGAATTTACTGTATTTTGTTGTGACAAATTAAGCAAACACTAGACAAAACCAGTGACGACGCCAGTGACATCTACCGTCAGCAGCAGCGATACTTACTTCTGCAGGATGGTCTTGCAGGGGTCAGGGTGGGCTCTTGTGCCGAAGTAGTTGACGACGATACGCTGAGCCTTTGTGTCCCTGAGGTAGCTGCGACTCTGCAGGAACTTGTTCTGGTAGGTCACTCGGCCTTCCCGGAAGTGGAACCTGAGGGAGGCGAGACACCTGTTACCAGAGTATTTCATGAGGTCCTTCTTATCCAAGGTGTTCTATGTAAACCCAACATGATTATTGGTCACTTTACCGTTCTATTGCCCATCAGAGGACACAGTGTCACGTACACCTCTCCTGTTCTGAGAAAAAGTAGCCCACCTGTGCAGCAGCGCCGAGCCATCAAAGATGTGGTTGTATTGCTGCTCGCCCACCTGGATACGACCTGGGCCATTACGTATTAAAGCGCCTCGCAGCCACCTGGGAATCACACCTGGCCAAAGGAACACAAAGTAACACAACATTGTAGATTATTAGAGACATAAAACCACTGAAGTCTATCTTGGTTGTTCGAGTTTTAGTAGTGAAGACTAAACGGTAGATCTTAATGAAATGTTACTGTATATTCCTCTCCTACATTGGAATAATTGTGTGATCAAAGATTCCTTCATTATAAAACAGGTCCAGTTATCTCAGCCTCGTTATATGTGCTTTGTTCCTTATTGTAAGTGTTATCAATAATTTAGGGGAGCTCCAGAGTAAATCCTAATAGGTGGTGTAAGTGACTGACCTGACTGGACCCCGGAGAGTGGTTGGGTGATCTGATTGGTGCAGGATCGGATCCAGATGGTGGCGTCACAGTTCGGGTAATAGTTGACCCGGTCGTTGGTGTCCTCGTATGACCCTGACCCGGGAACACAAGAGGTAAACTACGTGAAGTATTTTTCTCTCTATTAGATAAGTTATTGAAGAAACCAATTGCTTATTTACTTTACATGTGAATAATACTGACAAAGCCTTATTAAGTCTGATCAAGTCACAACGTTAAGATTCATGGATGATTTATTTTTAGTTTTACGTAACACTCAGCCTCTCTTACCACCAGCAGTAGTGACATACCTTCTGAAGTATCCTCGTCTGAGTCTCCACTGTGTCGGATCTTCTTTAACGGATGAGTAACTCTGGGTCCTGGTGAGGTCATGGGCGTGTAGTACTGTGACCCCGTGTCCTCGCCCTCATCACAATAAGACATAGATCTTGAGTACTTATATGGACTAAAATTCACTGGACTTGAACAGTTGTGACAGAGGAGCGGTCCGGGGGTCTTGTGGTCCAGGAATGGAGAAGATTTACGCTGGTCGTCCATCAGGTACTTGAGTTTACGGGGATCAATAGAGCCTGGAGGTGCAGAATTTCTGTTGTGTTGTTGTTGGCGGACTTGGGTCGAGGTGTAGATGTTGTTTCGTAGTGAAATTAACGGTTCTTTATTTTCTTTTTCGAGGTTATTATCTCTGTGCCTGAATCCATACACACTGGATGGACGTTTACTACTTGTTAAATATTCAGAATTAGGTCTACGGTAATCATGTCCGTTCATGTTAGTGCTAAAGCGACTGTATGTAGAATTTTGACTCCTTATCTTTTCCTCTAACGCGTGTCTTAGTTGGGAAATTTCGGCACTACGTCGCTTCATAAGATCCAGCTGTGAGAAAGGCCAAGCTGCGGTGGTGCTTCCCGCTGCTCGTCTTTTATTGCGTAGTTTAACAGTCGTTTTAGTATTAGAAGCATCACATGTTATAGAGGAGTTCTGAGGCTGTATTTTCTCGTTGCTGTTATTCGTCGTGTCTGCACCAAGAGTACCAGACACAGTACTCTGGCGAGGATTTTGAACACTGGAGATAAGAGGTGAATTCTGTCTCTCGAACGAGGTGGTGAGATCAAGAGAATTCCTAATACCTGATTTGTTTTCGTTCTTTAGTGGTTCAAAAAACACATTTGTGGTGTCATTAACTTTCTCAAAGACTGATTTATTTTCTCTCTTGGCGCTATGTTGCTGATCTCTTGAACTGTAGAGTCCTGATGAACCAGTCCTGCTATTATGCCGTCTCTCGGTCACCAGTGATTCTAGGATCGGAAATGCTGTCGCTGTTCCGTTGTTCATGGAGTCTGAAATAGTCTCCATGTGGTCTCTCTTCGGTCCCGTATACATCCTGGAGTTGCATATACGGTGGTCAAAGGTATGACTTCTACCTCACCAGCTCCACTATCAGGATTTATCACATCGTCTCTGCTGACGTTGAGATAACTTGTTTGTCCATTGTCGTTGATGGCGGCACTTTGGAAATAATCACTTGTGTCCTTGTGACGAAGGACTACCAAAGAGGGCGTTCCCTTCAGTGTTCGTGACAGGTGAGGATCCACTTCAACATCTGGACACTCCCCGTGAACGATGTTTCATTTGGTGGTGACGTGGGACTAACGTGATCAGGTGTGTTCATGAGGCAGCGGGTCCTGGTGACAAGGAACTGCTCAATGCCAACTACCCCTCGTCTGCAAAACACAACTGTATGTAGGTCCAACCAGAATCACAGAGTTTGTTGCAATATTATATTTTAAAACGTTTCAACCTGAAAAATCAATCACGAAGGATCAAAGTAAAAGGTATTTTTAATGGCAGAGGAAGGCAAATCAACACATTGTGGGTCCCATTAGTGATATGACTATTGTAACTCATAAGATGGTAGAAAAACTTGGCTTGTCGGTCAGAGGAATAAGGTTAATAATCACCAAAGTAGGAATCACAAAGAAGGAAAATCATGGTACGTCAAAGCTTACGGTTAGAAGGCGGTAAAATCCAATGTGTGAGGTAGCTCTGGTGGCTGTGGGGAAAGTGATACAAGTTGTCGGTACAGATTGTTGTGGGTTGTTCCCTCAAGGAACTTACAACTATTGAAAAATCAGTTTGGTTACTGTGTACTTGGTTAAAGGCGAAATAACAATAATTTAAGTAACATTTGTATTAGACAGCATCATCGAGCTGGCATAACACACCCAAATGACATTGTGGAGAGAAGTCATAACTGTGAAGGTTGTATATGTGTAAAACAAGTACAGTGATGTCAAGTGTGTATACAGTTAAGGGAAAAAGGAACATATAATAATTGAATAAGGATTGAAATATGTTCTATATTCTTAAGAAATTATTGTTCGGAGAAACGACTAACCTGTGTTCTTGTTTGTTTTTATGCAGGGGCGCCACGAGTCACCTGTGTTACCTGCCAACAACACTTATCGTCTCACAACTTTACTGACCACGATACTTCTTTGACTCTGGAGATCTACACATGAAGGGACAGTCTCAAACATAGTGTTCAAGGATGCTCAGTGACCACACCTCCACCTTACACTCCTGGTCACGTGTAGGTGTGAGATCACGAGTGACCATAGGGTGGTAGAGTGAGGCGGGTACTCCTGTGATCACCACCACTGTCCCCTCCCCTGCTTCACACTACAGCCAATCCGTGCTGGGTATTGACGTTACGTATTCCCGCACTAACACACACACACACTAACACACGCGCCTGTGTATTTTACATAAGCACGATTGATTACGTAAACACAATGAAACTAATTTGCTGAAGTACTTATCAGTTATCATCACAAGTAAATATTCGTTTGTTATTGTTTTTAAGGAAGAGACGAGTAAGATCGACGCGGAAGAGTGTTTTTGTGGGTGATTGGACCAAAGCAACAGACCCTCGCTGTTTGGAGTCAAGGATGTCTTCAGGTCACGTGTAGCGGCGACCACCTCACTATCACGCCCCCTCATATATTGTTGTACCTCCCACCACCCCTACCACCACTTACATACTGTACATGCAACAGTTATACTCTACCACAACACGGATACAATAAGTTCAGCACCCCCCCCCCCACACATACCATAACAAAAGAGAAAGATTCACGTGAGATAATCTCTCAAACACGATTCTCAAAGCTTTTCAAAAGATGGTCGTGATCACAGCGTAAACTAAACCCACCAACTCTTCTCTATTACAGGTGAATATAATCGTAAAAATGGCCAAAACTGGGAAAGGTGTCGCAACATTCACCCTTAACCAGCTCTATGTAGTATACGTGACTGTTCTGGTTCCCGATACATTCTCACACAGGACCCACCGACACGGACACTTAACATTGACTGTCACCTGTGTCTATAACTCTCAGGTGTAATGTAATCTCTTGTCGGCTTCCAGTTTAAATATATTTCTGACGTTTAACTAATTGTAAAGGGGAGTCATTCCTGGATATACGATTTTTTTTTTTACCTGTCGGAATTGAATTAATTTACCAAAGACTTATATACTGGAAGTTGTGAACAAGATTTGGATTAAGGATTCTGATTAGTCAATATTTATGAAGCATCTATGACATAACTGAGCAATAAATATTTAGTAAGCAGGTTGGTGAAGAAATGAGGTCACATCATCAAATGGTGGGCTAAAACAACAACACCATAAAAAAGGTGATAAATAGTAAACTGAAGCTTATTTAAGGAAAATAGTCTACTAACCCCTTGTGTATGGTGTCCTCTAACCCCTTGTGTATGGTGTCCTCTAACCCCTTGTGTATGGTGTCCTCTAACCCCTTGTGTATGGTGTCCTCTAACCCCTTGTGTATAGTGTCCTCTCTATGGTGAATAAAATCGTCTGGTGTTAGGTAAATCAAATATTAAAAATATCTTCGAAAAATGAACTATAGACCCTTTATTTACATTAACTTTCTGGGCCGAGTGTGTATCAAGTGAACTAAGTTTAACTTAAGTGGACTGACAAGAGAAAATTTGTTACCGATTCACTCACTGACAAAAAATTTGCTGGTGACGGTAACAAGTGACTCGCAGATCATAATATAAAGCAACATTTTGATTATTATTAACGGTTCACATTTCCGAGAGAACAATATAGTTAATCTTAATACAACACAAACTATTGGTTAATGTTCCACTTTATTTACGGGTCATGTTTACTGTTATCTTCTTGTTTTCTTTTCTTTTCCTTTACTTTACTCTCCAACCTCCCCCTCTACTCATCGCTCCTACGCCTACGTAAGGTAACACACGTCCGGAAAGGAACCAGATCAGCTGATTCTCCCTCTTGTCACAACAACACACTACTGTCTTGGAGATGCTGTCTATGTTGTCACCTCCACCTGTCACCTACCACACGTGATGATATACACCTACCTGTCTCAATCATAAGTAGACTACCTCCATTAAAATCAAGACATAGTATTTTGGTGATTAATAAGATAATACAGTACTTGAATCTATACCAATGTCCTCTTCCGTCCTGCCCCCCTCCCTCCGTAGTGCCACACTCGAGGAAACCCACCAAGGCCGCTCTAACACAACAATTTGATTAACCGTTGAGACACTGGCTGATGCAACATTCTCCCTCCAGCTGTCACTCAGGCAACACCTTTCCTTTGTCTTAAGTCTACAGTAAACCTTTTGGCCAAGTTCCGATATCCTATTTATCTTCCCAATACTGAAATGATAACTTTTGCTTGTTAATGAATTTAGCAGTTGTGATTTTTTTATAATGGCTGACTGAGATATTATTATTATTATTATGAACTTGTCTTGTATATATACTCCCTTCTGCTCTCCTTCCCTTTCCATCCACTGTCAGTCTTCTTTCCTTAGTATTTCCTTCCCTTGCCACTTCCCCCGTACCGATTACTTTCCCCTGCCCCTACCACGTCCCTTACCCCTGGGTTATCTCTTCTGCTTCCTCCCCTTCCCCCTGTCTTATGCCCCCTCCCCCGTTCCCTGCCCCCCCCCCTCCTCTTGTCAGTGTCCCGAGTGAGGTGAAGTGGATTCCCCAGCCATTGGCGTCACTTAGTGTCACGTGACGTATTACAATGATCACTATCATTGACGATTGACTTGTCTGAAGGCACGGTAGTGGTGGTGGTGGCAGGGAGGAAAGTGAGGATGGCAGAGAGGTAAGTGAGGGCGGCAGGGAGACAGTGAGGGCGGCAGGGAGACAGTGAGGGTGGCAGGGAGACAGTGAGGGTGGCAGGGAGACAGTGAGGGTGGCAGGGAGACAGTGAGGGTGGCAGGGAGACAGTGAGGGTGGCAGGGAGACAGTGAGGGTGGCAGAGACAGTGGCAGGGAGACAGTGAGGGTGGCAGGGAGACAGTGAGGGTGGCAGGGAGACAGTGAGGGTGGCAGGGAGACAGTGAGGGTGGCAGGGTGACAAACAACATGACTATCTGCACAATAATACGGCAAGTTGTGGTAAAGAATAACAGACGATATACACAAGAGACGGGTCGTGTTGTGGCGTGTCTGTGGTTATCTCCAGGTTGTGTTACTAGTCAGAATACAGTGGAGGCTCTCGTTACATTGCAACCTACGCGTACACAGTAATCCCCCGGTATAAAAATGATGCATTTTAGAGTTTTATTACGTAAACAATAATAAGAATTTTAATGCATATCCGAGATCGTGACTTTGATGTTTATTATAGTCTTTGGTATTAATTAATCATGAACAATTTACCGTTTTCTTTGGATATTTTGAGGGGATTTATTTTCCTCCTCTCTTTCTCAACACACACAAACAAAAACAAGAAGAAGAACAACACGAGGACTAGACGAACCTATAAGGAACGAGGAAGGTTATAGGATAGAAACGACTGAGACACGATCTGTGGAGTAGAGAAGAAACTACAAGCAAGAGAGAAATATAAAAGCTGAAATAGAAAAAAAAATAAGGAAGTTAAGCTGTGTGGTTAAGAGGACACTGGAGGTAATGGGAGAAACAACAGAGGATCGACAGCTGTGTACGAGGAAGACTTGAAACTCTGTACAACCAAATTCGAATGTATAAGCCACCAAAAAATGAAGATGTATTCGTCTTATATATTTGCCATTAATCAATACTTTAACATTTTCGTACCGTCATCTAAAGACAGATCCTAAACTCTTGACACATATCATACTGCCTTAAAGAATCAACTCTCATTTCTCCTGAAGACATGTCGTACTTATATTTTATTCCACTTATGAGTAATGTTTCTCACTCTTCGGTCAATTCACTCATCCTAAACGATTCTCAGTCTTTGTATAGGCGACTGCTGATACGCCGCCTCACCACACTGAATCGCCTCTCATGACTAACTCAGTAAATAATGAATCTCTCTTCGGCGTGTGGGGAGTGTGAAACAGTCCACCAACAACTCAAGATAGCCGATCCATAACACAAGTTAACGAGTCGCTGATGACAATAGAGACGAGTGTGTATTTACAGGCTCTCGAGATTCACCCGACGCCCCAGCCCTCAGCAAGACAGACACGACACATCCTCAAATCTCACAAAACACCAAGAGAAATTTTGTCGTTGTCATGAGATCTGTCCGCCAGGTTGAGTGGTTGGACACAAAGACTAATTAATTGTTCCCTGTATAGTTTCTACTTGCAGGAATTATATGGATTAATTTAGCTCTAGTTACAGTTTACACACACACACGTCTACATGGAAATTAATCTGGTTATATTACGTCCGCAAGAAACCATCATAAGACGTAACTTACTCTGTGGAGTGAAGTAACATTAACAGGATAATAGCCACTTGTAAGATGTAAAACGAGAACATGATTCGATGACTGAGGAACCTAACACAACACTTGAACTGTCAGGGAATAAATAAATTGCAGACATGAAGCACTGAAAGAGATGAGATATACACGATGACATTCTGAGAGGAGGAAAGGCTGACAATGTGGATATCTTTTGGGTATAATTGAAAGATCATTGAGAGTTGTGACACCTTGTTACACCGACGGCTTATCCAGACCCAACAAGTGATCGCTAAGATGAAGAATGTATAATGAGTTGGTCTTTAACACATACAAACGCACACATGCACACAAACACACGTATAAACACACAGACAGACAGATAATACATAAAAATTCAGGAAATATGTGCATAAACGGGCAGATCTATATGCACTTTATATAGAGGTATATACTGTATATAACAAAGGAAAGCAATGAACAAAGAGGTAGACATGAGAGGACAAATCTTTACAGAAGCCCAACAATGTGCTGGAGTGTGAAATTGTGAGACGAGGTGAAGTGGTGAGTAAGAGCCGAGTGTCTAGTGTCCCTGTGGGGGTGAGACTCGGTGCCAACACGTGGAACAACTGTCACACTAAACCAATAGATGGAAGGATTTACCAAATAGTTGTGTGACCACTCCCAACTTATACTGCTTAAAAACAACAATAGACCATCACAATGAACTGCAATTCAAATACTTTTTTACATAAGTGGACATATACCGTACTGTACAAGGATGTGATGCCTATGGGTGTAAGTAATTCTCAGTTACGTATATTTCTTTATTTCCGATTTTTTTTACTGAAGTTCGCTGAGTGAGAGAGGCTGACCTTGGAGCGAGGAGGTGTTCCGGCAGCAGGTAGTAGTCAGACGGACACTTGAGATCTGTAACAAAATCCTTGTTGACCTGGATGCCGGGTTGGCCGATTGGCCCTCTCTCACTAGACCAAATGAGGCGCCTTCATACCTGACTTATCTCAGGCTAGAATTTCATCAGCATGGCACAAGGTGGGGGGGGGGGTGATGTAGGCCTAAATGAGACGGTTTCATAATGGCGGTGTTAACAAGAGAATGTGTCCGGGAGATGAACGGGAAGACAGGTTGGTCGCTAGAAGGTGGAGAATATGTGGAAAAAAAATCAACAACCTAACTCTTGTAGCTACAGTACACGTTTGCTATGTTGACAACTTTCGTATAAATTCACTTATTAATTGTAACTATGTCACTGCAATTTATCCTTTATCGACGTAAGAAATAATGAAAAGGTTACACAATGGTTGAGTATGAGTCGGGCACATTAACAATGCCTTCCTCGCTCACCACCACACCTGCTGCTGGGTAACCAAACTCAATAGTCAGGTGTTGCTAGACCTCTCACCCGTGTGTCCCTGACAAATAACACTCGTTTCATCTGGAATTTTGATCCGAGGAGACGGCGACATAAAACTGAAGATTTCCTTACCCGTGGAAAATAACTGAATTAACTTATATAAAAAAACAATAATACGAAGTTGCTAGCAGTGAGTATGGGTGTCGTGGGATGTGGATAATGAATATGGACGGTGGATAAGATAGGATACTAAGATATGAAACCTAATATGAATAGTTTGTGACGATGATACATTAGTTTTTGTTGATACGAGACAATGACGTGATCAGACATGCAGGAGTGGTGGGAAAGTGGGGCTTGTCGATCGCTCATACTGAACAAGGAATGATAATATGATACCAAGGATTAGGATTACGAGGAAGACGAGGCAGACACACGATATGGTGAAGGGAAGTTTATACAGCGTTGTACCAGTCAGCGACATAAGTTTCTCTGCCGTGACAACATTGCTCCCAAGTTGGTATAATGACAACAAACTATCTGTGACAACACCACTTCTTGTTACATACAAATAGTGGCTATGTTACCTTAATGAGTGTTGGCACTGGTACATGACATCTGCCCACACTGGTATATGACACCCCCACATACCACACAGCACCTCCTCACACTCGCACACAGCACCTCCCCACACTAGCACACAGCACCTCCCCACACCAGTACACAGCACCTCCCCACACCAGTACACATCCTCACACCCATCACTTACCTTGCTGAGGGCTGGAGGTGTGAGTTCCGTGAAGGCTCGTGACAGAGTGACCACGGTAGCAACACGACCAGCTCAATATAAAGGCTCCAGGCACGTGACCTGGGCGGCTCAAGGCTGTTGAAGACGCAACAGTGTCAAGGAGTGTATGATGCAATAGGCTCTGAAGGAGGAGGAGAAGGAGGAAGAGGAGAAGGAAGAAGTGAAGGAGAAGGAGGAAGATAGGGTGAAGGAGGAAAAGGAGGATTAGGATTAAGATCAGGAGACAGAGGAGAAAACATAACCGATCACAAAGACGAAATATTATAATAAACGTAAAGATGATAGAGAATTTTCACTTCCTTTACTTACTACAGTAATTCACAAAGCAATGATAAGAGTCACACAAACCCTGATACAGAAATTTCAGAATGATAACAGAATACAGATACGATTTAGGGACAATGTTTACACTCACCAGATCTGAACCGGAGGTAAACAAACCCTTACCCACGCCCATCATTTACAACTCCTGTCACACCCACTAATAAACCAGTAACAAATAAATGCAGAGAGAGAGAGAGAGAGAAAGAGAGAGAGAGAGAGAGAGAGAGAGAGAGAGAGAGACATTAAACATTGGTAAGGTTTCATTTTCTCTTATCAGTGAGTAGAGTGAAGTTGCCTTTTTTTCTTACACTCGCTGGATCAATGAACTAAAAGTCTGTCAACTCGTGTGTGACTGGAGCTTTGTGTGTCTGCATGTCTGTTATATGCGTGTGTTTGCGTGTGTTTATATGTAGGTCTACGTTGGGTATTTGTGCGTTTGTGTGTATGGATTTGTGGGTTGGGAAGGCTGGGGGGGGGGGTGGATTACTGCAGTAGGGAGTGTGAGAGACATGTGGGGAGGGGGGGGGGGTGCATGGAGGCGTGGGGCAGGTGCAGGAGGCAGAGGTAGGTCGAATTTCTGTATCTGTCAGCCACCAATATTCACATGGCGATCCATTTTAAAACATCATGATAATTGTTAACGATATTGAGGTAGAGTTTACGTGAGAGGAAAATAAGATCACCTGAAGAATCTCCACCCTAGTTTATTTCACCTAAAGATTAACCACCATAACGCTAACCTAACTTAATGTAAATCCTAACCTATTCTCATATAAACATCGCTAAACTCATTCAGATAATCTCGCTCATTTAAAACATCATGTACACTCGCTGGTATATACTCTCATACACAATTATAAATACATTGAGATCATAATTATAAATCCTTTCATATATTTCTTTCATTATATTTTGTATTTTGAGTTTATTTGTTATATTTCAGGTAAATGATAATATTTTTCGCCATATTAACTCTATTATCTGTTCTTTGTTTCTTATCTTCCGTAAATTATAGTCTTAAAGTGTTAGGTTTAGAATTTGTTATTTAAACCAACATTTTAAGTGCATTGTAAACACTACATTAACTTTAAACAGGATTTTAAACAAAGCACAAACGTTTTCTTTGATACTTGTCTCGTAATTTTTAAAGAAAACAAAATACATATATGGAGGGTAACTAATTCATTGGGCCATTGAGGGGTCTGATTTTCAATTATTTTTCGTACTTTACTTTACCCCTCTACTCCACTCCACAATACATTATTTTACTTAATTTACTATACTCTTTTCACCACTAGTCTGTAGCTCATCCTGATGGCATTTTCCGGATATATTTGGTTTAATTCATATTGTGTAAATCGAATGTGGAAGTAAGAACAAATAAGAACTAGGAAGATAGTGCCTTAAACCTACATATGACTGCGTGTATAGAGAATTCAATTAATTTCCACACAAGTGAAATTGCATGCACAGCAGCAGACCACTTCTTAATACTTAAAGTGTTATGATAAGTTCAGTTCTTCGAGGAGTGACTTCAATACTCTCAAACATTCTTCAGACCTTCTTATGTACACTAGCTGCATCACCAAGTACATCATTGAGTCGTAGTTTACACCCCTGAGTCGTAGTTTACACCATTGAGTCGCAGTCTACATTAATGAGTCGTAGTTTACATCACCGAGTCGTAGTTTACATCACCAAGTCGAAGTTTACATCACTGAGTCGAAGTTTACATCAATGAATCGGAGTTTCCATCATTGAGTCGTAGTTTACATCTTCTCACTATCATACTAATATTTCTGGCAAACAACGAATGGAAATATAGCTGAAAGAAGTATAAAGAGTGAGAGTAGTAGTGGAGATGGGTACGAACGACGTATTCATCTCCCAGATATTGGTGACTTGTGACGGCGGCCGGATGATACCTGATTCCTCCAGCCCTCTCCATCCTCCCACACACCCACACCCACCACACCCACAGGTCACGTACAGCCATCTCTAAGGCGTCTTGGTTGACAGAAGGAGAAGGAGGAGGAGGAGAGAAAGCTGGCGAGCCCATGAAATGACTAGGGCGGGCATAGAGTTCAACTTATAGGATGGAGGCATGTAATTGAAGTACGGAAGGATTAGCTGTTTATGCAACACAACATATAATAAATCTGTCTGTATAACTAATGTTTTATTATATTTCCCAATAAATGGATCAAAGCTAAAATACTATCAACACGTCCTCACTCTTTTACATCTCATTACATCCCTTTAATGTCTTTTCTTATCTTGCTTACTGATGTAGATTTAATTCTTCATGATACAGATATTACTAAGTGTCCAGCCTCATAACCACATTCAGCTTTTATTCCATTAACTGTATCTCTCTCAGCGCCTCGTGCCAATCTCAATCGTCATACTGTGTTATAAAAAAAATCGAGACTTCTAACTCCACTTAACTCAAGCTGTTATATTTTCGTTGCATCATCTCTCAATGGTCTACTGTGATGTTACCTACACTGTATTGTACCTTATGAGGAGAAATGAACTTGTGGATATTAAACGTGTGTATTTCAAACGCACATTAGGTACACAATTCTTCAAGTATCTTTCGTGTTTACATTATCTCTCTCTCTCTCTCTCTCTCTCTCTCTCTCTCTCTCTCTCTCTCTCTCTCTCTCGTCTTTGTTAAAATTAATATAAAGTTGATTATTTTCCGGTCAGTTATTACATTATGTCAGGACGAGGGGTCCGACTAATTACCCAAATGTACCCAAATATAGCCGGAATGAAGTCAAATAATGGTCCTAGATGAATAAATCGGACTGCCAATCACTTCTCGACTAGTATTTGGTGTCACAAAGTCACAAAAAAATTGGTAAACTTAATTTAATCTGAGTTAATAGATCGAGTGCATGTACCTAACCTAACCTAACCTCACCTCGACTAGTATTTGGTGTCACGAAGTCACAAAAAATTGGTAAACTTAATTTAATCTGAGTTAATAGATCAAGTGCATGTACCTAACCTAACCTAATCTAATCTAATCTAATCTAACCTAACCTAACCTAACCTAACCTAACACAACACAACTCAGATTAAATTAAGTTCACCAATTTTTTGTGACTTTATGACACCAAATAATAATCGAGAAGTGATTCACAGCCCGAATTACGCTTGTACGACCATCATTTGACTTCATTGCGGCTACATTTGGTTATATTTGGGTAATTCCTCGCTCCCTCGGTACATGCGCGCGATGTATTAACTCAGATTAAAGTAAGTTTTCCAATTTTTTGTGACTTTGTGACACCAAATACTAGTCGAGAAATGATTGGCAGTCCGATTTATTCATGTAGGACCATTATTTGACTTCATTCTGGCTATATTTTGCTACATTTGGGTACATTTCGGTAATTAGTCGGACGGCAGACATAGACCACTCACAGTAAGTTAAATGCCTCGAAGAGCATTATCGTGACAATCGACTCAGGGCTTAATAGTTTGAACGAGGTGAAGAACCTGTCCATCATCTTTCTCGATAACGTAACAATTGCTTCGTTGGTGTCTGACTGTGTGATCATTTTTGTTGTTGTTGTTCGCGTGTTTTTATATCCCTTTGTGGTCAATTAGTTGCTGATCTTCACTCCTTCAACTTTGGGTCAATTAATCTGAAGTTCTTGAAGGTTTGTGTCTCGGTTTAATACACACAAATATATTCAGGTTTACATATTGGTCTCTTTAAGGATTTAATGAGGTAAAGGTCAAATAACAACCAGTATTTTAACTCTTCGGTGAAGTTAAACCAAAATCAAGGTAAAAATTGCCAGTAAAATTTTTATAAAAATTCTCACATTATATGAGTAAAAAATCAATGCAAAGTTCTGTATTTTAACTCATTATAAGTCTGAAATGGAGTAATTACAGATAAGAGAAGAAAAATAACAGTAGGTAGGTCGACAGGAACGAGTCAGAGGCGGCCATCATACCTGAGTGATCACACGACAGAGGCGGCGACGGAGCTGTTGTGTAATGAGGGCATCAGGTGGGAATGAGGGGTTACACACATACACTGTAAGTCTCTGGCTACAACAGTGTATCCAATTCAATTCAATTCACCATCATCATGTAAAGTAAATCGTACTGAGTTGTGTATTCATAAGAAGCAAGGTAAGCATTGCTTACCCTATAACAATGATTCCCTTCCAAATAAAAATATCTTATTTAATTAACATATTATTTAATTCAATCGTGTATAGCATTGTGCATTTTTTTTTGTCCCAGTTAATTTGTGAAACTTGCAAGACGGGCATTTTCCGCTTGAAAATCTATCCCTCAAGTACGCAATATTCCACTGCAGTACCCTTGTTACCCCAAGCTCACAGCGTCAATGGTATGCCATTGCCAGACGTAAGATGAGAACAAATAATTTAACTTATGTTACTCCCCTTTTTCCAAACCCATGTAAATAAGGTTCAGATCAATTTAATAAGCTGTGGAAAGCATTCTGATGCTGGAATGTTCCCTCAATAATATTTGTTATTATCAGCCAGTATAATTAATTGTGCTAGAAATTTGGACAACGTAAGCACAGCGTCCTCCCCCACCCCCTATACTCGCTGCAGCATTACCAGTTCATTAATTTTTTTTTCAATGATAAATTCGTATCCGTAAATAATAATTATCTGACCTTTTTTATGTTTCACAGTTTCGTAGACTATTGGACTCATTATCATAGTACTTGAATAATGTCATTGTCATTTTGGAATTGATAGATTTTGTTTTGAAAGAGATGGTATCACTGTATGAGGCTACGGTCTATGTCAACACTCAACGTAAGAAATTCAGTTGACTTTCAGAGGTCATGATGTGTGAGTGCGACGCATTTATTTGGATTAATATACCCCCAAACTGAAAATGCAGTCGCAGGAGGAGCAAAGTTCAGCATGTGCATGCACTGTATGTTTAAAATGGTAAGTTAAAATAATATTTTGTTAATTACTTCCTATTTTATAATTATGTTAAATGAATAATAAAATGATATTAATATTCTTACTCCAGCTTCATCAGAGATCTTACCAGCGTCATTTGCTTACCCTAGCATTTTTCTCACGACACGCCACTGGTTGTGTCAATGAAAATTATAAATCAACTTACGAAACCTGTATGTATAGAATTCCATCACAAACTTAAACCGTAAATAAATTTTCTTCGTTTAGGATCGCAAAAATTTCAGCTAAGTACTGGAAGATATTGGCTGGGAGTTGGATCAGTGAGGTAGTGATAGTCGGCACAAACAGGTCAAGACGTATTGTACAGTCCCTATAATCGTACTACCTTCACTAAGTGCATTATAGGTTAGAGGTTACAGCTGTTCTAATGCTTCTTCACAGTTACAAAACAACAATAATTTTTCATTTTTACTCTCTAGTTTAAGGTTCGGACGGTGTAGAGTATAAAATGTGATACAAAATTACCCAAATAAATACTGAACATAAAAACTAAAACAAATGGAAACTAGAGCTTCTCATCCCATTGTCCTGGAAAATCTTATTCATTCTTTAATCAACGTTTTTATTCCTTTATTTTTATATGAGCTTTGACACTATAATGGTGTATCACTGCACTCAAATAAAGAAGGTCTAAAAAAAATGTTATAATATTAGTAATTACAAGAGTGAAAATGTTGAGAAGAAAAATATAAAATTAATAGCGTTTGTGTCATTTCCTTCTCTTTTTACATGTTTATTAATCTCTGTAATTTATTTATCAATTAACGTCATCAATTACCAATGCTTGATTATTGCAGGGTAACAAAAGGAAGTTTGCTTTACTGTATAAACAAACTATGTTAGAAGGATATCTCGTCTCCAGTAATGAAAACGGAATAGTTTTTTTTTATTTAGCCCGAATGTAAGGAATATTCATAAATACAGATGTTTATTGTATATACATAAACATATACAAAAATATACATACTTAAATATTAAACTTGGATATGTATATTAATCAATGTAGGAATATACAAAAACTCATTCTTCGCGACGGTCACGTATACATGGTAGAAAATAACAGGCAATGTGAAGCAATAAGGTGGGTGGGTGTAAAACATTATCGTCCACTAGGTAGTTATATGAACCTGTTGTCGATATAACCTTATGTTACACCGGGGTGACAAGAGAACAACAACAAAAGCAGTATTAGCAGTAGAAGGAGGGGGAGGAGGAGGACCTTCATCTGTTGCTAATCAAAAGAACATCAAGAGTGAGTGAGACACGTGCAACACTGACAGTCTCGATCAGTAGTACCGTGTAACTCTGCTCTTTCTACTTCTCGTCCTTTTTTATCACGAAGCCAATTCCTCATCTTCTCATTATCCTCTATCGTATTTTATGTCTCCCAGAAATTATCTATGGCAACGCTCGCGCTCTCTCTCTCTCTCTCTCTCTCTGACGGTTTCGATGCTTAGTTACAGTGACTAGTATTGATATAACCCTATCATTTTAATTGGACAGACAGTCCAGTCTCACTAACCCTGAACCAGTGAGGACAGAACTGTCTTCCCGAGTTATTAAGGGCGAGAGTTTTGTTCGTTGGGGGGAAAATGTGGATTATCAACAATTTAGGCCCTTTTTCAGTCACTGTGGACAGTTTGATCATCAAAACATGTGCAGAACAAGATTTTAAGGGTCTTGGCAAACTCGTTACACAACTTTCTTAGCACTTTGGGATGCACGCTATCAGGGTCCGGGCTTTTATGAAAAATTTTTAAGATAATTTTCACCAATTATCAGCTTACTAGCTACAAAACTTTATTATCAGACCAACAGGTATTTTAACTAATAATCTCTTAACACTGTGCAATGTATTATTCGTTCAGTGATACAAAGTTATAATTTGGACGACGTTTAGCTGCAACAGTGGCCCTTAACGTGATGGTATACATTTTTTTTTCTCTAAAACCGATTCCATTTCAAAATAGTGTAAATATTTCTTAGAGGGGCGTACCTTTACATTGTGAATAAATGCTACAAACATCTCTCTTGTTACTACTTGTGAGACAAAAGAATATGTCTTCTGATGGTGTATAAGTCCCTAATGAGAGTAATATTAGACTTTTGTTCAGTGGTGTATCCTGTAGCTGTTCACACACCCTTGAGGAGGCGTAATGTTATCTAGAAATAATGTTCGTGTATTATTTCTTGAAAACCTTCGATGGCTGGAAGGGTAACAGTTAGGCAGCTACAGAGTGAAAATATTCCACAGTTTCTCTTGTTACGAGAGTATATGTAACACATCTTTACGTCATTCAGGAATCAAAGAGATAACATCTGGTTACACGATCCTGACAGCTCTCTCTCTACCAGTCTAAGGGGTTGGCTGCGGTCCGACTAATTATCCAAATGTAGCCGCAATGAAGTCAAATGATGGTCCTATAAGCGTAATTCGGGCTGTGAATCACTTCTCGATTATTATTTGGTGTCATAAAGTCACAAAAAATTGGTAAACATAATTTAATCTGAGTTGTGTTGTGTTAGGTTAGGTTAGGTTAGGTTAGGTTAGGTTAGGTTATGTTAGGTTAGGTTAGGTTAGGTACATGCACTCGATACTCAGATTAAATTAAGTTTACCAATTTTTTGTAACTTTGTGACACCAAATACTAGTCGAGAAGTGATTGGCAGTCCGATTTATTCATCTAGGACCATTATTTGACTTCATTCCGGCTATATTTGGGTAATTAGTCGGACCCGTTGGCTGTGGACTTCTTAACGTTATACAACAGATTAAGTCTCTTAAAATATGTAAGCTCCTGAAGAGTGCTACATCACATATTGCCATAACTGATAATAAAAGTTTTACCTTATTACTAGTGAAAGAGAAAACATACAAATAAAGGTATTTTTAGGCAATGTATAATAATTGTATATACACAAAAGCAGTTTACTATAGTAGGCACTGTAAAATCTACATATTCTATGAATTGTAAGAAAGCCTCATACAAAGAAAACGTTACTGTTTTGAGGGTAACTTATCTTTTTTAATTAACTCTTAAAAATATAGATATTCCTCTATTATATTCACATGGAATGCATTTAATATAGAATACTATTCAATGGAATAAAATTAATATGAAATACCACTTTACATGAATAGCATAAAGGAAGATCTGTGTTTTTAGGAGCTAACTAAATAAGATAAGTTACTCCAAAGAGTAAAGTTTTCTTTGAGTAAAGGTTTTCCAAGAATTAATAGAAAATGTATATTATTTATACTACTAACTATGGTAAATTAGTACCACTGTATACAAGTATTCACACGGCCTAAAAATACCTTTATTAGTGTCTCGAGTTTATTTTTAAGAGTTGCTCTGTATTAATGAAGTGAATTTAGTATATACTCCATAAGAAATTTACATTCCAATCTGTACAAATGAAAGTGATGGAATGTGTGCTGGTATGGTTGTAGGCGCGCTGTGGTTCGTGTAAGTGTAGATATGTTTGTGTGTACAGTCAGCTCATAAATTACTTTTACCTCTGGATGTGATGGATTTCAAACTGAACACTACCTCTCTCCTGGTGTCTTAAGAGGGTTGGTAAACGTATTACTACGACATTTTCCTTATCCTTGTTTTTCGAAATATTCGAATCAATTTCGAAACATATTACAAAAAAATTTCAGTAAGGCAAGATTCTACTTTTAAGAGATAAAAAAAAATAATATTCAATTTCCTATTTACATTCCATCTGTATTCTTCAATTTACGAAAAAGTTAACTATTTTAGGAATACAAAGAAAAGGAAATTGCATTACAACAAGTGTAGTGTTGGTGGTAGCTCCACATATTCCCATATAAGGAAAGCCGGGCTGCCAATGTGAAGCAACATGTGTGAGCTTTGTACGGAAATTTCTCGGCGATTTATCATACTGTTAGACACTGACGGGGTAAAATGAATTTATGGTCTGACTGTACATTAATGTGTATCTGTGTTAGAAGAAACGTGTGTGTATGTGTGTGTAGGGCCTATCTAGTTCATACGTATACCTGAGTGTTTGCGTGCATGTGTTGGGGGAATGTATTAAGTTATCACAGCGAATTGATTAATGAACGTAAAGGAATATTTTAACCAACACCAACATACAACAGTCTCTTGACACAAAGGACTCCTACCACTAACTCGTATCTCCTCCCGTTCTAATTACACTTCATAACGAGTAAAATAAACAGTATAATGGTGGAGGATCGTCCGTGTCTGTGAAGTTAATTTTTGCATGAGGTTGTCGTTAGTTGCCCAGGGAGGCGAACAGTAAACACAAGTCGATTCACTAGCTATCACTGGCGGCAAACGTCACAACCTCCCCAGCCAAGGTGTCATCTTCACCAAACTGAGCGGCGGTGTAGCTGCGTTGTGTTAGTAAGTATAACCATTGTGTTTACTGTGATGTAGTTGTTATTAATGGATTTTTTTTTTTGTCTTCACGGGATACTCTTAAACGTGATGCAGAATATATTAAGTGATCTCGTGAGTGTGATATAAACACTGGTATTTCATCATCTGTTCTGAAATAAATGACGAATATGTTTTTTGATCTTATTATCGAGGTTTTTGAATAAGGTTTCGCCTTTATCGCTCTTATGATCTAAACTGGATTTAATTTTTCTGTACAGGGAATTATAATTGATCTTTTGAGTTACGTTGATGAACCGTAATTATCTTTTCAGTGATGACTCAGACTTTGTTTACTTCGCGGTGTTTCAACTAAACCAAAACGAAAAGAAAAAACCCAGCGTTTTTATCAGTTTCCTCAATCCTCATTTACAGGTTGGAAATAGACCAGAGAAACAGTTAGGAAATACCTTACCATATGTTTCGTCTTATTGTGCAACAGCTAGAGAATCAATACATTAAACTATAATCTCTTTATGTGCATAACAATATTTTGAAAAGTTTTAGGCACGTGTTAATTCCTGCCAGGTGATTTACTATTCCATGTGGATTTCCTGTTGTATAGTAAAATGATGTAGTGAATAAGAGTTAGATAATGACTTATGTTGTCACTGGAAGTAATTATTTTTACTATCCTGGGTCAACAAGACAGTAAATTGACGAATACACAAAGCAAAGCTTCATGTCTTTGTTGTAAATATTCATGAAGTTGATATATTTTTTGGAAGTTCACTCTGTGATTTTATTTCTCACTGAATTTTCCTCTAAATCAGTCAACTGTTTCCTGCGTCAGTGAATGGTTATTACATAATTTTCCCCTAAACGGTTTAAAACATTCAGACACGCGTAAGGAAAACTCCAGCTTGAGGCGCGTTAGAACAATAACATCAACCAAGACCAAGGCACAATATTTGGGGAGTTTAGGTTAGAGCAGGTTAGGTTAGGTTAAATTAGGTTAGCATTAGGGTGTTTAAGCATCAGATGAAATAAAGCGGGGTCGTCTAATTTTCAGGTGATTCAATAAATCATTGTATAACCGCTCATTAGAAGACATTGAATGAGAGGGTATCAGCCCACCATTCAATTCTTTCAAGACAGAGGTTACTAATGTTGAATATTCCTCACCTCCAGGAGCAAAAAAATGCCTCGATCATTGTCCTCGGGGATGGTGCAGGAGGGAGGACGACTTAGCAGGCCCCCGGAGAATCCTACACCCCACAAAACCCCAGAGACTCCTGATACCCCGTTAAATGAAGAGGAGTTAACCCCAGTACCGATGGCTGGTAATGATGAAGAACCTGACGTGTACATTGACACCAATACAGGCAAGAAGATGACAAACGTCACCCCATGCTGCGGTTGTGTGAGTCTCATGGGAAGTGTGTGTGGGGGTGAGGTGTGTGTGGGTGTGTGTGTTTATGTGTGGACAAGGTGTGTGTATGTATGTATGGATGAGGTGTGTGTGAGGTGTGTGAGGTGTGTGGGTGAGATGTGTGTGTGTGTGTGTGTGTGTGTGAGAAATTCAACCACTGGTCCAGGTGTTTATTGCTCATTAACCTGTCTTTACCGCCGTCTCACCTTGACTTAGGAGAATTTATATATTCAAGGATCTAGATGTATTCAAGTGCTTCAAGAGTCAGTAGTTGCGTTACTAATGAGCGAGACACCTGTTTATACTCAGCGTTTGTCTCAAGCTACAGTAACTCGACCCTTCGGTATCTTAGAAGAAAATACAAATTTACGATAGACATTTGTGTTAAAGTAAGACTGCTACATTCATCAAATTACCAGACTACTCAAAAGATTTAAGTCGATAATATTGTTTAGTTCATTGTTCCTATGTTATAAAATACCTGACTCGTACAGAACCTGACTCGCTACTCACCGCGTTCATACCGATAGGGTGAAGGTGCGCAGTCTGTGTTGGGGTCACCTGCGTTGCGGACAGTGACATGCATATTTAACGCTTCAGTGGCAGTGAGGAGAATGTGTATATGTGTGTGTGTGTGTGTGTGCGTGCATGTGTGTGTGTGTGTGTGTGTGTGCGTGCATGTGTGTGTGTGTTGAGCGTGTATATCCCCGCCATCACCCCACACGCTAGATAATCTTTCAATAACACGGTGTGGTAACTATCACATCATCTCCCAAGTGTTACGATGTTTTTTACTGCCTAGATTTCAGTGTTTACATATTTGATGAAGGTGACATTGATCTTAGCTGGCAGAGTAAACACAATAATTAGACACATAAACTTTTGCCAGAATGAATTACTTTATTTTGTTGACTGATTTATGTTTATCTATTCTTGTTTGTTTTCGGTGTTGTTGTGGTAACTGTCCTCCCTTCCTCCCCTACCTACCTGCCTGCCTCCCTACCTCCCTCTCCTCCCTACCTACCTGCCTCCTCCCTCCTCCCCCCCCTTTCTACCTGCCTCCCTCCCTGCCTGCCTCCTTATTTGCCTCCCTCCCTGCCTCTCTCCCTCCCTTCCTCCTGACGGCCTCACTGTTTCTCTCCCTGCCACTTTCCCTCCCTCCCGTTCCTTGTCTCCCTCCCTCCCCTCCCTTCCCTCTCTCCCGTCATTCACAACCAGCTGAAGGGAGTGTTGAAACTTTGTCAATACTGTACCCACACGGCTACACAGGACACCTGCCTCACATACTTCACTTCTCGGAGAATTTCCCAACACCTCTGTTTGTCTGTCCCACGCAAATTCAAGAGCCCCAAAATAATGTTGATATAGCTAAGTTACATATCACGTTTGAGGATCTTGTTCCGCCATTCATCTTGCAACACAACAACGTCATTTCAACTACTCCTATACTAGTTAAGGTAGGACATGTACTACTTACCTCACTGCCACGAGTACTGTCTGAGGTGCAGGAGTCGCCAGCATTTTATACTTCTTGGTGGAGGTAGAGGAACACACAGACTGTAATGTACACACAAATTAATTATCAATATATAAAATTCTCTAAAAAAAATGTTTGCAAGTAGTTTATCCAAATTAACATCATGGGGGAAATATAAGATGACATGGAGATTAACATCCCCATCCCACAGTAGGTTAGGTTAGGTTAGCCTTCGAGCCAACACCATGACCAATCTTGACTTCTGTTGTGTCTCGTCTCCTCCACCTGTTGTGTCTCGTCTCCCCCACCTGTTGTCTCTCGTTTCATCCACCTGTTGTCTCTCGTCTCCTCCACCTGTTGTATCTCCTCCAACCTCTCCATGCGTGACAGAGGACGTGCGACGCCCGCTTCCCGCTGGAGATGGACGAGGAGACCAGCTACGTGTACCGGGAGGCCAAGTACTGTAAGCTCTCCTACACCTTCATCTCCTCCTGGTGTCTGATGCTCTTCGTCGCTACAGCTGCCTCGTCAGGAATCATCGCCATCGGCTTTCTTGACAAGGAACTCATCAAGTACCAGGTCGTCGGCATCGTCCTCACCATCATCTTCGGTAAGGATCTGCTATCAACATTATCATCATCAAGGCCCGATTGTCACCTTCATTTGCACCCCTCCACCTTCACTAGCACCCCTCCACAACACCCCCACCTGCTACCCCTCCGTCTTTCTCCCTCCCTCAGGTGCAGCCTTGCCAGTGTTCCTCGTATTCTGGGTGTGTCTTCGTCGGCGTGAGGCTGTGGTCCGCCGCCGCTACCGTGCCCAGAAGAACAGCGAACAAGTGCTGGAACGTGAGGGGGCTCTACCTCCTGACGACAAAAAGAAGAATAAGGAAAAGAAGGATGAGAATGGGAAGTGCAAGACCAAGAAAGATAAACTAGAAGAGGACGACAAGGAGGATACCAAGATTGAGACGCCCCCGACGCCTGGGTCTAGTGGCGACACCCAGTTACTGATGGCCTGAAGCAATGACACGTCTCCGCCAGGATACTCGTGGCCTCAGGACCAGAGGAGATAGTCAGGACCTTTCCTAAAGTAACTCGCAGCAATGTTTTTAAATTAGACAAATTTAGACTTAGGCGCGAGACACTGTCGGTAAACACTGGTTTGGAAATAGATTAGTGGGTGAGTGGAACACGTTACCAAACATCATCATTAATTAGAACACGCTGGATTGTTTCAAATATAGGTTGGACGGATATATGAGCGATAGGGGTTGGGTGTAAACGGGGGGGATGTCTAGTACAGTATACATGAGCTCCGCTGCAGTTTCCTCTATTCTCACGTTCTTAACCTATAGTCTAACCTAACCTAACCTAACTTTACCTAACTCAGCTACAACCTGACCTAACCCAACCTTTCTTTAAACTGTATGTTGTGGTTATTGTACTTTAACACTATGAAACTTCTGTCAGGATTGTACATCACCTAACCACTGTCTAAAATTCACATGATCTAAAATGTGTATTGTGTGTATTAACAGATATTTGTATACACTACTAATGATTATACTCAAGTTTGACCATAAATATACTACACTCGTAACATCAAGATTAAATGCCCTTGGAATGAAATATCTCTAGAAGTCTTTATTTTTCCTCATAATTATTAAGAACGATGGAGGAGGGTTGGTATGATGGAGGAAGGCTTGGAGTGGTGGAGTGAACGTGGCGTGATAGGGGTGGAAGGGTAGCATGTGGAGTGAGAGGGTGGCGTGATTGAGAGGGGTTGCGTTTGAAGTGGGGGTGGCGTGATGGAGTGAGAGGGGTGGCGTGTGGAGTGGGGGTGGCGTGATGGAGTGAGAGGGGTGGCGTGTGGAGTGGGGGTGACGTGATTAGTTGGGGTTAGCGTAATAGATACGGAAGGGTGGCATAATAGAATGAGGGGGGTGGCATGATGGAGGTGGAAGGGTGGCGTGATGGGGAGGGGTGGCGTGATGGGGAGGGGTGGCGTGATGGGGAGGGGTGGCGTGATGGCTGTTTGTCAGTAGTGTCTCTTTAGGTAAACAAGTTCTGCTCAACCTAACCTAACCTAACCACGTAGACAACAAACATAACGTCTTGTGTTGATCTTATATGTAATGTTTCGAGATGTTTATATTATGACCTGAGACCCACAACTAAGTTTACCATAACAAACAACAAGAGGATATAAGAAATAAACCAGAATAAAAAATAATGCAAACAATTAAAATCATCATGATAATTAATCCACTAAATTCAAAAGAAATCGGAAACAATTATTACCAAGAACAGAAATAAAGTCAACGAGGTAAAAATATTAAAATCAATATTAAGACAAAAGGCGATAACAACAACACACAATCAACTAGTAAGGCGTATCAGTATATCTTTCCCAGGAGGCTCATTAACACTCTAGCGTAAACGCAAGCAACACTCCACTGAGGAACACGACTTACCCGAGGATTAAGAAGGACTTCGCTCTCAGTACTGGTCGGAGTCTTGGAGGTGGTCGCGCTAAATGATAGATCGTCTCCAGTCACCACAGTGTTCAACCGCCATGGTTAGCACGTTACTGGCCTACGACTCGTGGATCAATCAAGGACTCACTCGTCACATAATCGGACAAGTTGAAGTTTAAAATGCTAAGTTGAGCGTCTTTGTGTGCGCTGATCCTAATTGCTAAAAGAAGGTTTGGTTATTACTCATATCCGTTTCAACCAGAAGAATGATTTTATGTATTTATGTCATTGGAGATTGTAATTAAGTTTGAATTGCTGAAGCTAAAGAAATTATCAAGTTTCGAAGGGAGTGTTTCCTTCTGAGAATGTCTCGAACTCTGCCGTGGGGAGCTACAAGTTGTAAATATTGCGACGTAAAACATTATCATTCCTGTCAGTAATTATTATATGAAATTGTAAGTCATTCAGGGAACTGCTCAGTAGATAATATATGAAAAGTCAACCATAAGAATCACTTTACTCACCTGAATCTATAGTCACTCATTCAGGTTTTGGAACAGTTTCGAACAGGAGTATAAATGGAACTTCTATTCATATCTGTACCCGAGTATCGACACCTCAACACAACCTCACACGAACCTATGAACCTATAACATGAAACCACTGCCAATATAATGACGTCATTCACATAAACAAAACAAACTATCATGGTTTCGCTACGCCACTAACAAGAACGTCACTGAATAAACTCTGATATAGAAACGAACCATGAAGGCGGCCAACCAGGGAGTCCCGAGGCGGTCGCTGTGACACCAACATATTTTGGAGGAAATAATTGGTCGTTTGTGATTGTTGTGTGAGGCAGCGGGTGACAGAAGCGAGGCTGATGGATTAAGGTTTGTTCCCCCTCCCCCCCCCCTCCTTTGGCCGGGTTATCAAAAGGTCCGTTCACCGAATTTTTACCTTAAGGACGTTAACTTCAATCTCATGATAACAGTTAATAGTGTGTCGATTTCTTACACTGAGAATCAGTAGAAACTTTTTAAACTGTTATGGATGAAGAAATTACTTACGAAACTCTATGACTTTGGATGGTGGGTTGGTGGTTCCTCCCGTGGAAATAATATAAGGTTATAAGGGTCTGTTGATTTATTAGAGGCAGCGCGGATACAGCACACGACACTAAGTTTACGGTACATAAGGAGGCACTGCACTCGACTGTCTTCACCTCCCCAACAGAAAGAGCAATATATTAACATCAGATGAAATAGAGGTTTTCATGGGTTGTACCTGTCTAGAACTGCCCGAGACACACTGAGTAATATCACACCTAAACACAGTATATGTTATGAGCCTTTTACCTTCTATCTTCACTATTCCTCCTTCTTTTTAACTCCCCCTTCTCCTCATATCCCATAACCCCCTTCTCTACCCTTCTGTATAATCCCTCTCTTTTCTCTCTCTCCTCTCCATCATTCAGTCTATTTCTCCTATTCCTTCCCATGTTTCCTCCCTCTCCACATTATCTCCTCTCTTTGCTTCCCCCCTTCACATCCATCACCACCCACCTCACCTCACCCCCGCTACCCTTTCCTACCCATCACCATCACCTCCTCTCTCCCCCCCCACAAACCCTTATCGCCCCACACCCCCTCACCATCACCCCTCTCTCCCCCTTTCTCACCCCTCCCTCAGGGTTCAGGTTACCATACACACACCAGCAAGTAATATTAAATTTAAGCTGAGTTGACATTCTAAAGTCTCCTTCCCCCTCCCCTTCCCTTCCCCCTCCCTCCCCTTCCCCCTACCCACCATCTATCAACTCATAAAGGGGTCTCAATTCCCTGGTCTACTTGGGTTAAACCGTAATTAAGAAGCTCGGCCAATTAGGGGTTTGTTTTAACCATCAGGAAGAAGGCAGAGCCGATGGGTGATATTGTGAACCGCTAATCGGGAAAGAATTCGTTATCGGTTGACAAGCAGATCGGCAGCGTGGAAAATAAGATCTCACTTTGTGCTGAATAATTTAGAATTTCCCCCTTCTCACCCCTCCCCCCGCTTTCCTTCTCTCTCTTTTTCTCTTGCTTTTCCTCTCTTTATTTCTTTCTCTGTCTCTCTCTTTCTCCTTTTCTATTGTACTTTAGGTTAGGTGTTTGTCAACTCTATGTGTCAATACGTGTGTGTGTGTGTGTGTCTGTCTGTTTGTGTGTGTGTGTGTGTGTGTCTGTGTGTGTGTGTGTGTGTATGTATCTTTCAGTCTCCCTGTTTCTTCCTGTTTATCTCTACGTACACTCTTCTATCTGTCTCTATCTCTCCCATCTCCACACCCAGTCTCTCATTTCCCCCCTTCTTAATCTCTTCTCAACCCTCCCCACCTCACCTCCCCCTACCACACATTTCTCCCCGAGTCTCTCAGAGAATTGAGTTAGTGAGAATCAATAACTTACTCACTGGAAGATAATTTGACTCGGGATAATTTGGCAGTCAGAAAAGTAGACGAAAACTTTGAAAAAAAAACTCAACCCAAAATACCAAACACACAAACATACATTAAATCGTTGATGAATAAATACCCTGACATAATTACCAAGATTGTTTTATATGAATTAATTAAGGTTAATAATATATACGGTAATTGATGTTTCTATTACGTATTACCTTAGTTATATAAGATTATATATCACTTACTAAACGTGTTAATTTCTTACCTGTGTTAATTAAAAGTGTTTACAGATGTTAATATGACCTTAAGAACTAGATATAGCCATTGATGATCAGATTAGAATTGTTATTATCGTGTGTTAGTTGGAGTGAGGACAACTTCGCAGGTAAACTCTTAATTGATCTCCTCAGGTGATAAGTGTGAGGGTTATAATGTGTTTCAACGATCCTAAATTATTATTATTATTATCATTATTATTATTATTATTATTATTATTATTATTATTATTATTATTATTATTATCTCAAAGATTTTTAGTAGACACATTTATTGTAACCTTTAATGCTCATGTTTCAAGTGTTTCTTTATACACAAACTACAACACAAATTACCTACACAAAGAAACACAATCCAACGCTCAAGACTGAAACACTACCACACCTTAAGCTTTATTGTGCGTCAGACTAGCAGCGAAAACACTCATCTAAGTTGCCCCGTACCTTCCGTCTCTCTGTCTCTCTCTGTCTGTCTGTCGATCTCTCTCTGTCTGTCTGTCTCTCTCTCTCTCCTCGCCTTTAAATTGATTAGAGTTTTAAAAAGGGAACATTTTTACTTAGCTGGAGATGATTAAACAGCGGCCACCACGGGACTCGCCTCATGAATACCAAAACAAGGCGTCGAACACTGGCGGACGGGCGAGGGAGCGAAAACCCAATGCAGTTTTGTCACCATTTTCCGTTTCCCGTCTAAATTTAATTCCAGCACAAACTGTTTTTTTTTTCATACAATCTAGGTACTGTTTATTATTTTTGTTATTATTTTTATATCTTTTTTTTTAATGTGTAGTCTTGTTTGAGGACTAAGTTCGAATGTGGTTTTAGGTGGGTATTTTATTAATAAAAGTATAAGAAAATATAACTCAATATAGCCTAGAAAACAAAAAACAAAATGGCATTATAATATTGATAGTTTTAATTTTATGACACATCCTTATTCACTTCTTATTATGAATGAACGTTTTGAAATTAATTTGTATGGCGGATCAAGCGGAGTTTCCCCTACCACACACACACACACACACACCTACCTCCACCACCCTCATGGGAATTGGCTCACAAAGTTATTCATTATTTCCGAGTGCGTAAATAAACCGTAAAATTGATGCAAACTTGCCAGTAACACACGACTTCAAGTCCAATTTTCGGTCGTGTAGGACTTGTTAATCCCGGTGCTGGAGGGGGTAGAGGAACAACTTTCACTATGTGGACCTTTCAAGGACGACAAGTGGTGAAAAATTTATCTGATTTCAGGATTGTTGGGGGAGTTGGTACATTGATATATAGAAACTTAAACAGTATATACATATGTACGTATATTTATAAACTTGCGTAGATTTTCATAAGGACTGATACACATACATAAAAATACATATGTGTAAGACTTATGCCAACTCATATTATGTATATCTACTCATAAGTTGCATTCATATTAACACACACACACACACACACACACACACACACACACATAAAACACGTTTCTCTCGTTATGTAAACACAGAGAAGCACCTGGTAGTAGCGGGCAAGTCTACCACACACCAGAGAGCAGCTGGAAGACTCGAGGCCATCCACCAATCCGGCTGTCACTGTGATGACATTTAAATATTAAATGTTGGCAACCTTTCAGTGACATTTCTTTAACGAGTTGGCGAATATCAACGCCTTCAGCATGCGTCGTGTTGTTTGCATCACGCCTCTGGCAGCCGAACGACGCCTCTGGCAGCTGAACGACGCCTTTGGCAGCTGAACGACGCCTCTGGCAGCTGAATGACGTCTCTGGCAGCGGAACGACGCCTCTGGCAGCCGAACGACGCCTATGGCAGCTGAACGACGCCTCTGGCAGCTGAACGACGCCTCTGGCAGCTGAATGACGCCTCTGGCAGCTGAACGACGCCTCTGGCAGCTGAATGACGCCTCTGGCAGCTGAACGACGCCTCTGGCAGCTGAATGACGCCTCTGGCAGCTGAACGACGCCTCTGGCAGCTGAATGACGTCTCTGGCAGCTGAACGCCTCTGGCGGCACAGACGACGCCTCTGGCAGCTGAATGACGTCTCTGGCAGCTGAACGATGCTTCTGGTAGGTGAACGGCGTTTCTGGTAGGTGAACAACACCTCTGGCAGCTTAACGGCTTGCCTCTGGCAGCTGAACGACGCTTCTGTTAGATGAACAACGCCTCTTCTGGTAGGTGAACGACGCTCCTGGTAGGTGAACGACGCTCCTGGTAGGTGAACGACGCTTCTGGTAGGTGAACAACGCTTCTGGTAGGTGAACGACGCTTCTAGTAGGTGAACGACGCTGTTGGCAACTGAACGACACCTTTGGCAACTGAACGACACCTCAACACCTCCAACAACTCACAATATCCCTTAACTCACTAATATCATTTACGTCCTCATTTATTTGGGAGAACTCTCAACTCATGGAGATCTTCCTCATACCTTGGGAGACCAAACCCTGCCATTGAAGATCCTCCCTCACTCCTAAGATAACCCCCCATCACACCTGAGAGACCAGCTCCCTCACCAGTAACACCCCCCCTTCCCCTCCCCCCTGTCATCCTATGAAGGAAAGAGGGGTAGGACTCCCCCCTCCTACAGACAATAGCCTCCTCCATGGTCTCTTGGGCTGGACAATAGTACTCACTCAGCCTAACAAGAAGAGTGTTTTGGTTGTCTTTGAAGAGTTGGTGAATGTCATTACTGATGGGTCGCCTCCTTGTTGTCACTCTCTACCAAGCGGTGTTCCCCAAGTACACACTCTGAATACCAAACAGACGGTAGTAGATCTTTCCAGTTAACTACTAAGCTGATTTCTTTACTTGATAACTCGAGGCGTGGTATGCGAATATATTCGTATATAATATAGCTTTAGTGGAAATATTATATTATTTTTCTAGTATATTGTACCTTTTCTGGTATATTTTAGACTATAACAGCAGCAAATATTGATATAGTTATATTCTATTATGAAACAACTCTACTAGATCCAGGTTATAGTTATTTCTCCACAACACTTAGTAAGGACGGAGTTAACACTATGACACACCAGAACTAAACCAATACATATCATTTAGTTACTTGAGTTATTAAAGACAGACTACAATCCCACTGGTTGTAAATATTTGTCATATATTAAATTTACCTGTTGGATGTTTCAAAGGATTAAATATTAATGAGTGATTACTGTAAGAGTATTAAAATGAAAACAAATGTAGATACTGTACGAACCTATTTTAATCTAACACTCGGTCTGGTCTCAGCGTCAAAGCCAATTAGTGAGAATATTTGCCATAGTCACCCCTTCCAACCAGTGATCTGTAGGGTGGTGCTTTTTCTCTCGTGTTTGTTGTGGATAGTTTGGGAGTTATTTTCACTACATCTAACTGTGCGATTCGTTCTATTAATTCACATGAGGAATATAAACTTACATCTTAATATTAACTTGGAGTAAACTGGACAAATAATAAATATAAACACACGAAATCAATTGATAAATCCAGATATTAGACGTTAGAATATATGAAACTTGAGCTAAGATTTATGAAAAACATTCGTCCTGGATCCTCTACGTTCTCTTTGAGTGCAGTGATTATATGAACGTATGTAAACCCTTTTGATTGGGATCCCCGAGCCTTTGAGCAAACGAGTAAGTGGGATTTGATACCATATCCCACATAATTAATGGGTATCACGCGGATTATCTCTGTTGATGTGCTCAGGATACAGGACTTAATTCTGTTGTGCCGCTGACGAAGTAATTGGGTCGATGATCTTTTGCCAGGGAGAACTAGGGCCAGCTTCCTGAGGTCCGGAGGATGTCTCTATCTTACCTGGACCACGAGCAGCACCCAGGTGGTTACGGTCAGTTCTGAATTATTGCTATTTTGACGTATATTTTTACTACTACTACTACTGCTACTACTACTACTACTACTACCACCACTACTACTACTACTACTACTACTACTAATAATAATAATAATCTATGGTTGAAGACGTATTTTTTACCTCAATATTTTATCTTCTTTTCTCCAAATTATTATTATTATTATTATTATTATTATTATTATTATTATTATTATTATTATTATTATTATTATTATTATTATTATTATTATTATTATTATTAAAAGCGTCTCAAACTAGCAGGTAGATAACGTCATTATCTGGGAGTCTACGTGAGATGCTCCGTCGCCTCCTTAGATGCTCCGTCGCCTCCTTAAATGTTCCGTTGGCTCCTTAAATCATCACGTTCCGTAAGCTATACTAATACGACAAACACATGAGACTGTAAACACAAACAAGATAGAACAATTACCAGTCAAAAAAAAAAATACCCATAAAAATTAATCGTGTAAAAAAAAAAAGCAGTAATCCGTCATCAAAAGCAAAACAAAAACAAAAACAATAAAACAATAACAATGAAACAAGAAGAAAACAACAAGACCGACTTCCGCCATTGCGTAGACCGATCAAGTTAACAAAGACAAACAATTAGTAAGGGAGGGGTGATGAGGGAGGGTGAGAGAGGGTGGTGAGGGAGGAGGGAGGGTTAGTGAGGGGTGAGGGATATAGGGAAGGAAGGAGGAGTGAGGGTGAGGGAGAATAAAGGAGGGTGGTGAAAAGGTGAGGGAGAATGAGAGGCAGTCAGTGAGGGGTAGTGAGGACATGGGAGGAAACGAGAAGTGAGAAAAGATGAGGGAGGGGGAGTGAGTGAGGGTGAGGGGGGGGGGGTGACTAAGCCAGAGACGCGGATCCTCACTAACGAGACTTAGTTACCAAAGCATAATGCTCTACTTAGAGGTCAATCTGCCGGGGAAATGACTCGGATAACGACCATTACGGCAGTGCTGGTCCACGACACGCCCCTCCCCTCCCCTCCGCCCCACCTCTGACCTCCTCTACCCCCTCCACCTCCATCTCCACCAGTTCCTACCCCTCCCCTCCCCTTCCTCCCCCTCCCTTTCTCCTCTCCCCTACCTCCCCCTCCCTTTCTCCTCTCCCTTCCCTCCCTCTCCCTTTCTCCTCTCCCCTCCCTCCCCCACCCTTTCTCCTCTCCCCGTGGGAACACTAGTGGGAGGGAAGGAAGAAGGGAGAGGGTGAGGTAGCGGGATGGAGGATGTAGCATTGACATTTTGAGAGTAACTTGTTAATATGATGATGATGATGATGATGATGATAATGATGATGATGATGATGATGATGATGATGATGATGATGATATTAGTTACACTTTTGATAATGATGACGATATTGAGTATAATTATATTAAGACTTATGATAAAAAGTAATGAATTTAATGACAAATATAGTAATAATGATAATACATACTGCTGGTGTTGTTGATAATTATGGCAATTATATTAAGGTAAATGGCAATTAACACACCTGGATTATTACCTGTGTCTTTATTTTGATGTAATTACGCATTTCTGTGATCAGGGTTCATATACCTTTAGACCAGAACGTGATAATTGTTATAAATACGACACCAATTAACCAACGGCAATTTAACCCTTTGACTTAGGTGACTATCGTGCTAACTGCAATGATCGTACTGAAAGAATGAGATCACGGTAATTGAAAGGTTAATTAATTATACTCAAGGGGTTAAATTAATCGCAGTGAAAGGGTTAAATTATCTTACTAATGGGGTTAAGACAACACTCAAAGGGTTAAATACGGATAATAAAGGGGTTAAGTGATCGTGGTGAAAAAAGGGTTAACTAATAATAATACGAAAGGGTTAAAATATAGTAATAAAAGGGTTAAGTCATTGTAATAAAAGGGTTAGCCAGCATGACAGTAACCACTTCGTCAAATATTAAAGACAATTACAATATATTCAATTGATTAAGAATTAACCCAAGTTTTATCAGACAATTCTTCACCGGAAAAAAAATCCCTGTAAATAAAATCCAACCAGATGTATGTATGTATGTATGTATGTATGTATGTATGTATGTAGGGAAGGGCAGGGGAGGGAGGAGGGTAGAAGTTAGTATAGTAGGTAAGGGAAGAGGGAAAGGAGGGAGGGAAGGAAGGGGTAAAGAGACGCGGCAGGGGAGAAGGAGGAGAAGGAAGAGGGGTAAGGAAAGAAAAGCGTAGGAGAGGAGGAAGAGGAAGAGGGGGAAGAGGATGAGGAAGAGGAAGAGGAGGGGGAAGAGGAAGGGATAATGTCTGTGTAAGAAGGGTGAAGGTGAAGGATGAGAAAGAAGAAGAGAAGGATAAGACAGGAGCCAGCCAGGTGAGTGAGGGAAGGAGGGAGGGAGGAATGGAAGGAAGGAAGGAGGGTCGCGGTAACAACACTTGTGAAGGCTGGACCAAAGTTTAGTGTGACCTTCCTGTCCACACATACACACACACACACACAAAGTTCACCAACACCCTCCCCAGATCCTCTCAACAAAATCCACTATATTTTTTTTCGTCTCCTGAGCAACGATACACGGCGCTGTGGACACCCCTAGCCACAGGTTACCTTCATAATACACAACACTACAATTTTTTTTTTAGCCTCTTAAACACTTTATTCCCTGATGTAGAGTTTATTTACATTAGGTTTGAACTATTCTGTCGTTACACCCACGTAGGTTTACCATGAGAGAGAGGAGAGCTTGTATGTGTGTGTTTGTTTGTAGTGTATATAATAATTGGTAGTGGTTGACAGAGGCGTGGTGGCAGGCTAGGTGGGGCAAACATTTATTACTACCCGGCTTGTGTTGGCTAACAATCTCCCCGGGGACTCGTACGCCCGCCACCACCGCGTCCAGGACTATTTTATCATACCGTGATGGTATTATTATGGTAAGTATGGGTTGTTGGGGGGAGATTTTTTTTTCTTCCAGTAGGTATAACTCAGAAGAGGAATCCCTGTTGGAGAAATTTTTGATCACTGGGAGAATAGTTAAGGTGAGGAGGTTCTTGTAGGTGACAGAACGATTTACATTTTGCAAGGGGGAAAATTTCGTGGGAGTTTTTTGTTGTTGTGGTGTTGACAGAAATAGTCAGGTTAAGGGGAGATGACACCAGTGAATGTTGTTATTCTTTGTTTATGATTTAGGTTCACTGTACAGAAGTATTACGGTCGGTTATGAGAAGTTAATATTGGATGTGTGTGTGTGTGTGTGTGTGTGTGTGTGTGTGTGTGTGTCCGTATATGCGTTTGGTCTTAACTTCTTTTGGATCACGTGAAGGTTAGGCACTGCAGCTTATTCCACCTAACGATTAAACACCCTAACCTAACCTAACCTAACCTAACCTAACATAGTCTTCAGGTGATCCCATCTCTTCACATGGTAAGAGTGACAGTGGATGGAGAGAGAGATGGATCAGAGGAGCTTAAAAAATCCTGACGCCCTTGATAAGCGATATCTACCTACCCTCTGGCACCCTGGCACTATGGCACCCTGGCACTATGGCACCCTGACACTATGGCACCCTGACACTATGGCACCCTGGCACTATGGCACCCTGACACTATGGCACCCTGACACTATGGCACACTGACACTATGGCACACTGACAACATGGCACCCTGGCTGAATTACCTGTATACGAGTCTATGTGTACATCTGTAATACGTGAGACTCTGGGTAGTAAACATTAATAGGAACAATACGTGATAGTATAAGTAAAATAAATAGTAATAGTTTAATGTTTTTTATCGGCCTCACATTGCATATAGCAGTTATCCAAACCCTCGCGAACACGATTCTATCTGTCTGTCTGTTTATCTTTCAATCTCTCTATCTGTGTACACATACTTCTCTATGTATCTATCTATCTATACATATATATACACGAGTACGTGAGTTGATATTGCTTCATGTGTCATACACCACTGGAGTGTGGACGTGACAAAAGCAAACACGCCTTACTGTGACGTCACCAGCGGCCAGACACATTACTGTGGGTCCGGCTGGTGGGTCGGTCAGGGGGTCACTCCCTAGAACAATAATTACTCTCTCGCTGTACCAATGATCCACCACTGCAACAGCGACGAACACGTGAAACTATAACAAATAAATGATTAAAGGCCTAACAAATGTAAATTGAAAACAACTGCACATACGGAGTTCTGACGTTACAGCAATTGAATGACTCCCCGAGATAAGTGTTATACGATGGGTTCGGAGCTTCGGTTTACTTTCGCTCACTGGGATGGTTGATTTTCAGCCGTAAAAGCGAGTGATGGATGGCACTGTCCTCCCACTTCTTGTTCAATTGTTGGCCGTATGCAGCCAAAAGTCATCGGCATGATCACTCTGGCCGAGGACCGACAATTACATATGAAAAACGAGCATGACGGATCGGTGACCGCGGGGGCCGGGTCATTTATCCTATTTTTATTATGTGTGTCATTATTTCCACGCTTTAATTGTTTTGATTGGGGAACTGGACACACAACACAGCTCAATCACACAAACATACTGTATATTTATAGATACTTACAGCACTTGTTGTAAAATTCTCCTAGAAGTGGGCACCGTCTCTTGTAAACAACCCGAACATAAGTTAATCAACTATAGGTGTAAGGCTGCCATATTATCACCATTATCCCTTCTAACACAACCAATCATTGTTTTACGATTATAATGACCAATTCAACGTAAACATGACATATTTCAACCTATAGCTAGAGTTTTCTATGTTATATAAGATTTCTAAACTAAGAGAAACAAATACACAGAGAAACACGTCTAGTAGTACCTGGCAACTGTTACCACCCTACACGCCCGATCTTCTTTTGTTTGCCCGCCATTTAATTTCCCGCCCAAATATGTCACTTGACTCTCACCATACTCTTTACTCATCATTATATTTTTAATTTGCCTCGTTCACATGATCCATATGCATTAACTAAATTAAACCGAACCTTATGTAAACGTAGAACATATAAGGATAGTAAGTAACGTAAGAACAGGAGGTAGAATAGAGTTAAATAAACGATAAAATGGGAGAAGAACGGTAAAGAGGAGTTGGTCATGGAGGCTCGAGCAGGCAACGATTGACTCGGACCATATGTTTATCTTTGTTACTCTTGTGATTATGATCCGCGCGCTTGAGTTCACTTGAGACGGGAACAATGGCGACTTTAATTGATTTATTAATCTTGAGAACAAGTGTAGTAATTGCTAATCGTTGTGACTATTGAGAACGGAGGGCCCCCTAAATAGACAATTGCACGCAGATGGTTGTTCCGGTGGTCTAGCGTGGTGGGTATTTATGTTGATTTATCCAGTGCAATGCAGGTCTGTGGTATAGAGATGCAGTGTGTCCAATCGTATACTGTATTCATAGCTCTTGTATGCCTTAGTTAGTGGTGAAAATTATTCTCTTGAGGATAATGACAAATGTTGACTGAATGTTGAAGAGGAAGAATTAATATTGAATTTGTTACCCCTTTATAGTCTATACCAGCTGTGTGTGTTTTTTTTAACAGTAAACTCACAGCTGCATCAATCAAGGGGGTGGTGGTCGTTATTTTCACCACCATCTAGTATGTTTTCGTAATGTTTTTAATCTTTGTCTTTATTTCTCTCGTTTCTTATTCTCGTCTCTCTCTCTCTCTCTCTATCTCTTTTCCTTCCCCTCCTTTCTATCTCTCCCTTTCCATTCCTTTTGTTTCTCTCTCTCTCTTCCTCCCCCTCTCTCAATTCCTCCCTTTCTATCTCTGTCTCTCCCTACCTCTCCCTGACCCTCTCTTTCTCTACCCTCCCTCCTCCCTAGAGAGGGATGCTGAGACCATTTCTTGGAGGCTGGAGATGGTGAGGTGGGAACCTCACCACTCACACACACACACACACACGCAAATAAGTACTGGTATATACATTGAATAAATTTATATATCAAAATAAATATACATAAATTCATATATAACCTCCATTTATTTACTTATACATCAATTTATTCTAGTCATACCTGTTGTCAAGTTAGTAAATTTATGATGAATTTAACATATCTAGTTAATTTATGAATACATTTTAGAACACATATACATATATCGTTAACACGTATCTCTATGTTATCAGGTGTGTTACTGTGTTAGAATTCAATGTGTATTTTACTATCACAAAAAATGAGTGAATAGATAGATAGATAGATAGATAGATAGATAGATAGATAGATAGATAGATTGTTTGCATACATAGGTTATATAAAACGTGAGTTAATATAAATTCTTCTGTAAATATACATGGAAATACATAAATGCACACACAAAAACGCATATACATACATACATACATACATACATACATACATAACCCACCATTAAATTTACACCATTGTAAAGGGGTATAGGTAAAATTGCAAGCGTGGTGGTGGTGATAGTAGTGGTGGTGGTGGTGATGGTGGTAGTGGTGATGATGGTAGTAGTAGTAGTAGTAGTAGTGGTAGTAGCTCCATCGACCCCCTTACACCACCACTACCACCACTAGTACCACCACTACCACCACTAGTCACAAGCAAGTCCTGTCACTCCTAGCAATTTATGAGCCATTTCTCCCTCTGTTAGTTTACCTCTGTTTTCCCTCCCTCTCTCCCTTTCTCCCTCTCTCCCTTTCTCCCTCTCTCCCTTGCATCCGTGACTGACCCTGGTCTACTGGGAGACTTTTCTGATAATTACTCTACAGTGGAGTCCAAAGTTAAGCGATACACTGGCTGAAATTAAATAGACTTCACGCCTTTCTGTCATTGAAACAGCGAGAGAGAGAGAGAGAGAGAGCCAGAGAGAGGGAGGGAGTGGAGGGAGTGGGTTGGAGGAGGAGGGTGGGAGGGCAGGGTGGGAGGAGGTGGAAAAAAACGAAGGAGTGGGAGGGTGGAAGGGCTGGGTGGGAGGGAAGGTAGGAGTGACACATTCCCACAATGTCTCGCTCAACACTCCACAATTTATCGAGTTTCCCGTGACATCTCCGCTTAAAAAAAAAATAAAAACAAAAATACACTTAAAATATAAAACACATCATATTTTATACAACCTTTATATATCTTATTAATGAAACGAGATGTCTAAGTGTTACGTCAAAGATTTTTTTTGGGGGAAACTGGATCCAGAGATACGGGATAAAAAAAAAAGGAAATTCTGTTTGGGTTTGTCAGCTAGGTACTCCTGGCAGCTGGGAGGGTCGTCGCCGTCCTTTGTGAAGTGTATTTGCTGGACGGACGCCGCACGGGGGACGAGAGGAAAGCAATCTAACCCGTAAATAGCGGTTCCTGGGGTGAGAGAATGCTAAGCCACTCCTAGCACTAAGGGTGGGTACGAGACTTGTAAACCTCTGTATTCTAACCTCTATGATCCATCGGTTTAAGCTGGGTTAGGTCTAAACGATAATCTTCTTTGCGTCTAGTTACACTTATGTTGTCACTTTCGAGCTGAGAAAAACCTTAGTTAAACCAGTGTTATTTGTTCCCGTGAGAGGTGAGGCAGTGAGGGGGGAGAGGTGAGGCAGTGAGGGGGAGAGGTGAGGCAGTGAGGAGGTGAGGCAGTGAGGTGGGCGTGGGGAGGAGTCTGGAGGCAGTGGGGGAGAGGTGGGGCAGTGAGGTGAGGCAGTGAAGGGAGAGGTGAGGCAGTGAAAAGGTGAGGCAGTGGGGAGGTGAGGCAGTGAGGTGAGGCAGTGAGGAGGTGGCAGTGAGGTGAAGCGAGTGAGGAGGTGAGGCAGTGAGGAGGTGAGGTGGGGGAGGTGAGGCAGTGGGGGGGAGGTGGGCAGTGGGGAGGTGGGGGCAGTGGGGGAGGAGGTGAGACGCAATAACAAAAACATCAACAACAATAACAACAACAACGATAACAACAAAAATAATGAATAGTAACAATAACAAAACGAAGAGCAACAATAACAACAACAACAACAACAACAACAACAACAACAAAAACAGCAACAACAACAAAAACAACAACAACAACAACAAATACTTTCTAAACCACAGTACATTCCCCCAGACCACAAAAAATCCCTCAGATAATGACAAAAAAAAAAAAAATAACAGCAATTTTAATCAACAACGAAACACTCTTTAGATAGCAAGATCAATAAACAATTTAGACAAAAACAGTAGCACAACTTTTAGACAGCAAGAATAATAACAAAGAAAGCAACGCCATTTATTTCTTAGACAGTAATAAGAAGAATGTTTTATAGACAGCGACAGCAACATACATCTTAGACAGGAATCGCATAAATCTGTCATATTGTCGACAGAGCCATAAACTCCTTCAACAGCTGACGGAAAAAAGACAGAAATCCACAGACAAGTTACCACAGCACTAACCTCTGTACCTAACAGTAGTGACAGCAGGCAGACTTTGATACTAAGAAACAGCAGCAGCAGCAGCAACAGCAGACACCCTAAGATAGCAGAAGTGACAGCAGACATTCATAAAAGACAGCAAAAGCAGATACCCTCAGCAGATACAAAATAACAGTGTCTGTCTGGAGGAGGAGGAGTAGGAGTAGGAGAAGTAGCAGGAGCAGGAGGAGGAGTAGGAGAAGTAGCAGGAGCAGGAGGAGGAGTAGGAGAAGTAGCAGGAGCAGGAGGAGGAGAGGAGGAGTAGCAGGAGCAGGAGGAGGAGAGGAGGAGTAGGAGAAGTAGCAGGAGCAGGAGGAGGAGAGGAGGAGTGGGAGAAGTAGCAGGAGCAGGAGGAGGAGAGGAGGAGTAGCAGGAGCAGGAGCAGCAGGAGGAGAGGAGAAGTAGCAGAAGGAACAGGAGGATGAGGAGAGGAGGAGGATAATAGAGAAGAGAAGGAGGAAGAGTAGAAAGACGAAGAGGAAGATCAAGAGGAAGGCTAAGACGAGTTTATCAGTAGAAAATGTGGAAGAGGGATATTTCGCCAAGAGGAGAAGGAAGAGGAAGGAGAAGTAGAAGAGAAGGAGGAAGAGAAGGAAAAGTTTGTCAAGTGGAGGAGTGTTTAGAGAGAAGGGATTAGCGGAGAGGCTCACTCGTCTGGCTGTGTCCTCAATGGTCCACGTCTCGCTTTGAAAAGGTTAATCACTTATTGAGGTTCCTTGTTGGGGATTACTCTGTGTGTGTGTGTGTGTGTGTGTGTGTGTGTGTGTGTGTGTGTGTGTGGCTCCTTCTATATTGTCCATTATATAGATTTTATTTGTTTTATGTTCCTTTGTATCTGGGTCTATGTAATCATCCAATGTTGTTATTTTTTTTTTCATCATTTATCGATATTCTGCTTTTAACCAAATTCACTTCTTTTTGTATTTTTACCCAAAACTTCGGTTGAAATACGAATTTCTCTCATTTTTTTCCCATTTTTGTTTTATTTTTGTATATATTCCTTCAATATAATTATTTTGCCATATAGATCAATTTTAGTGATAAAAAAATATCCCTACAACAGTTGACAAATTCGTGCAACATTTCGCAGTATTTTCCATTGGTTGCAACATATCGCCACAGGTTTTTTCGTGGTGTTGAAGGTCTGTATTGTTCGTTGCTGGTGTAAATATTCACCGTCGCTAATTTAATCACTGACAACAATCAACACCTTTTAATCCATACCTCTGATCAATCATCCCCAAACCAATCCGCTTGCAATCCAATCATTCAATTCCATGACAGTTTTCGAACAAATCAATGCATATCAAATCTCCAGGCCCACCAATGCTCGTGGCGTGTCCATAGGGCCGAGTTTGTGGGCTGAAGGCTGGACGACTCCAGCCTTACAACCCCTGCCAGAAGCTGCTAGGGTCCTGAGAGTCAATCTATGGTACGCAAATATGCTGTTTCACTCACTCTAATAGGACAAATGGCGAGGGAGATCACGGGGGAAAGAGAAGCCATTAAGACATCATTTTAGAAGGGGGACATTTTGCCTCCCTCTTAACTGCCAGTAACCCGGGATGAGTATTAAGTAGTGTTCTGGGGAGGAGGTGATGGCCAGCAAGCAATACCAGGTGAGGTGGATGTCATCTCCTCCAGGGTAGCCTTAGAGACGTGGGCTGACCGCTTCTCTCTCTCTCTCTCTAACTTGATTCACGGGAGGAGGGTGTTAGGTGTGGGAGATTGAGTCGTGTGTGGCCTCTGCCAGTCCCCTCTGATGACCGCTCCTGCTGCAGCTTCTGTTGTTGATATTATTACTGTTGCTATTGGTGTTACTGTTGCTGTTACTACGACTGATGCTACTGTTGCCCCGTTGTACTGATGTTAGTGTTCCTGTTCTTGCTGCTGTTATGATTATTATTATTGCTACTTTCACTGCAATTGCTATTCTTCATGTCTCTGTTGCTATCACAGATGTTGCCACTGCTACTGTCCTTGCTGTTTCAGCTGCCAGTGGTTCTATCACGGCACGACAACTGCTATCTTTATTGTTGATGTTACTCTTCTTATTAGGGGTGAGGATGCCGAGTGGACACAACACTCCATTCTTGTTCTTAAGGTCGCTGGTTCGAGTCCGAGGCAACCCCAGTCTACCCAGCTGCGAATAGATACCCCCTTTACTATTGGAGTAGTTAAGGCGGTCAAGTGAAGGGGCGACCATACTGTTTCCTTGTGTACAGGAAGCTTACTATACAGTGTAGTATATCAGCACCCCCACAGGGTTCACCGTCACTTTTGCTGTTATTGTTTTGTTTTTCTGTTACTGCTGCTACTGGCTGCTTTTGACGCTGCTTCTGAGAGAACTATCAGCTCTACCACTGTCATTATTACGACGACTTGCGTTACAGCGGCTTCTGTCACCGTTCATCAGCCGCTGAAATTTACTATCGCGGCGTTCACTATAAGAGTTACTGCTGTTATAACTCTGTGTTATTTTATACAACTGATCTTTCTATTGTTACTGAACTGCTCTTGGTACTTCCGCTGTTGATGCTGTTATTACTGTTACAACACCACCACGGCCTCGACAACCTAATCACACTTTATTACGCTACATCTTGTGTGTGTACATATCGGTGACAAAGTCCACACAGAAGGCGGCCACATGCTCACGCCACGCCATAGGTCAGCCCCACCCAACAATCACATCGACTTAATTAATTGAACGCGTTATGTGAGCAACGCCACGCTCCTGATGTTTACCACTGACGTCACTTGTCCTCCATGTGTTTACAAGTGACGTCACCGTTCCCTCGCGTGTTTATGAATGACGTCAAAGCTATTCCGTGGTGTACTGACGATGTCACCATTCCCATTATGTTTACAGGTGATGTTACCGCTTCTCCTTATTGGAAGTTACATCCGTGTGTGTGACGTCACTTTCTACCTGTAGTCTGAGAGAGAGAGAGAGAGAGAGAGAGAGAGAGAGAGAGAGAGAGAGAGAGAGAGAGAGAGAGAGAGAGAGAGAGAGAGAGAGAGAGAGAGAGAGAGAGATCATCACCCAATCAAATCGTCACATTTATCAACTATGACAGACATTCAGTACAATATCTCATTAATGCAGGTATAATCAGGTGAGTTTATCAAGGTGTGTGTTTCCTGTTGTCCGGCCGATAGTGTGAAGTGTTACCCTGAATGACGACCACCGACGCCCCCCCCAGCACCACCTGCCCTGCCCTGTTCCTGCCCTGCCCAGTTCGTCTGTCCCCGCCTCTTTCCACCCCCTCCCCGCCCCCAACTCACTCACTCAGTCACTCCTTGTACCTCGCTTCCTTCATAGTGTTGAGTACAGCGCCACTCTCTCTCTCTCTCTCTCTCAACATCCTCTCACACAGAAACTTCCACACTACCCCAATTCTCTCTCGCCTAACACCTTTATTCACCGTTATCACAAAGGACTCTCTCTCTTTCTCTTTTCTCTCCCTCTCTCCCTCTCTCTCTCTCTCAGTTCACCCAGACTCCTCTCCATCACTTTATATTCACTGTCGTGGTTAAAATATGCTTTAGACACGCTTCACTCATTCACTGTACCCACAAGAGTGTGAGTATGAATTCATGCCTAAAATCTTTGTTTAAAATGTAAAACCAATGACGAATTCCCTTTCAGCAACTCGGTTTCCCAGAGCCGTGTGTGTGTGTGTGTGTGTGTGTGTGTGTGTAAACATTTATTGCATCTTACCCAGAATGCAACACGGCACTACACCCTCGTTCAGATACCTCACCAGTTTGTATTTTTTATAAATTTTTCTATTGGTCTTCACGCTCTCCTCCCACTCTATATCTCTCTTCTATACACCAATATCTCTTCTTTCTTTTTCTCTTTATTCAGCCATTTATTTACATTTTCTATAAACTAATATTATCCCTTTCTTAATGAATTATCCTTTGTATTTAATCAAACCCAAAACTCTTAACATTTTATCATTCTTCTCTATATCACCTTTATTATCTTCGTTCAGGTAACATAATTAACACCTCTACTATACCATAATATATCTCTCAGTACCTTGATATACCTTCATAAACCTTTAATCATCATTTTATTGATTGAAGAACTTTTACCTATTGTTGTCGTGTTTGTTATCATGGTGGAGTGAGATACAGGAGAAGGAATAATAAGCTGATAGAAATGAACAGAAGATTGGGATAAGTATGAGCATTGGGAAGCAGTGAAGTGGCATGGAGGTCGGTGGGAACAGAGAGAGAGAGAGAGAGAGAGAGAGAGAGAGAGAGAGAGAGGAGGGCGGCAGTGAGTGACATAGGAGTCAGTCAGGCAGGCAGGGGAGGCAGGCAGGACAATATGACAAAAGCAACTCAATGTGTCATTACGGTCACAGAGCAAGATCTCTTAGTGACCGAACACATACAAGGAACTACTTTACTTCTCTATTTATAAGAGAAATTAAATCAAGAGGATAATTTTGTGTTTTATTTTTTGCCCTTTTCTTCAAATTTATAATTGGTTTATTTAATTGGGTGTGTATGGTAACACAGTGAGTGGTTATTGGTAACGGGGTGAGTGGTTATTGGTAACGGGGTGAGTGGTTATTGGTAACGGGGTGAGCGGTTATTGGTAACGGGGTGAGCGGTTATTGGTAACGGGGTGAGTGGTGTTGGGTAACGCAGTGAGTGGTATTTGGTAACGCAGTAAGTGATATTGGTAACGCAGCATAATGAAAAAAAAAAAACCCGACTGTAGTTTCTCGGGATGCGTCACCCGTGAGTAAGAGGTAGAGCCGATCAGCAGCTTCTGTCGACCGGAAATAATCCCCAATACAAGATCCACGGGGCCCAAAAATCCATCTTGTCATCAGTGCAAACTATGAGACTGTTTTTCTGGAGTCAGCGGGGCGGAGGAGCTGAGCTGGAATTGTTATAATTATCTCAAGATTAGGCACCGCGTCCCAACATCGTCAGGAGGGAGGCACTGGCCGGAAGCTATTTCATGACTCTTCTTGCCCAACAAGAAGGGGAGAGGTGGTAGGGAGGTGATGTGGTGCGGGGGGGGGGTTCTGTAGTGTTTGGGTTTTCTTCTTTGCAGGTCCCCTTTTTTTAATTAGTGTTCTGGTTAATGCTGGTGTTTTTTTTTGTGGTTAATGCTGGTGTTTTTTTTTGTGGTTAATGCTGGTGTTTTTTGGTGGTTAACGCTGGTGTATTTTTGAGGCTAAAATTTAATCAAAGTTTCTGTTTTGTTTTTTTTAGATAATTAATCAAATACATTTTTACTGTGAATGGAGATGAAGACTTTAACCATTCTTTTTAGGTATAACTTGTGGTCAATGCCTGTATAGCCTCTTGTCAAATAAGTTTTCCAATCGGTCTGGTCCATTTAAATCTTTGTTATTATCTTTAGTATCTCACTCGTCAGATTATGTAACAAGGCCTCGAGAAATACAGTATGCATATGTGATGTAATTTATGAATGTATTTTCAATTATTTCCTTTCAAAATATATTCTGTAATTAAGTGGATGTTTTGACTAGAGGTCTTACCTGTGAGGACTGATGTGTATTATTGTGGCCTCTTGTTATTGAGTGTTGATTTACTTATTCTGATTCGAACTCGTAGTGAAGCAGGTAGTGAAGCAGTGAAGCAAGCATTGGAGCAGTAAAACAAGCATTGAATCAGTGTAGCAAGCAGAAAAGCAGTGAAGAAAGCAGTGAAGCAATTAATGAAGCACTGAAGCAAGCAATGAAACAGTGAAGCAAGCATTGAAGAATTGAAGCATCAACCAAACTCCACCTCTATGATGTTTGATATTTTTTGGGTCATTTTATACTTAGGAATTTCCCCAACTACCAAGGTTGTTAATCGTTCTTATTCCCTTATAAAAATTGGCCGGACTTTTCTGGAAATCCTTTTACTCTCTCCTGAAGAACTGAACGGAGAGTCACAACTGATAGACAGGCAGACATTCCCCTTGAAACTATAATCTTAAAAAAAAAAAGTCTCGTTTAATTTGATAATATAAAACCCCCATCATGGTGTGTCGTGACCCATTCGGAAAACTATCCATTTTCACGTTTAATCTATTCCGATCAATTCACAGCTACGTCGTACATTAGTAGAATTGATATGCAAATCAGTAACGGCGATCGCCAATAAAAGTCGAGCTGGCTGTGTCTTCATGCTGGTGTATATATATCACCAAGCGGGGCCCTCCCACACCGACACTTAGCCTCGGTGTTACTGCGAGAGATTCAGAGATACGCTCCGGTTAATCGATGCACTTAGATACCCCCGCGTCAGGTGTCCCGCAAGGTATAATGTGATCGCATTGTCTTCTGTTTAATGACTCCTTCAGCGGTCATCACACGTAGCCATCCGCCAGTGAGGAGGGGGAAGGGGGGTAGGAGGAGGACATCGTCAAGAATGGGTAAAAATGAGGATGGGTAGAGGTGTATGGGGGGGGGATGGAGGGTAAGGGAGCGTAAGAGAAGGAGAGTAAAGAAGGAAGGGAAAGAGATTGACGTCAAGTAAGGGGAGGGAGTGCAAGGAAGAGGAAAGGAGGGAGAGTTAGGGAGAGGGAGGTAGGGAGGGTAACGCACACCTCTTTAACCAGATTAATAGAAACTTCCACAAAGATGGTCTAAGTTAAGGTCAGTTTTATTCACGTATTTATATTTTATTTTTCTATTTGTTTCACGTCAAGTCGTCATTTTTATTACCACACGTAACTCTCTCGACGGCCATTCAAATACGTATGATTATTTGAGGCGATGACTTGGAGGAGGAGGAGAGGAAGAAGAACCTTTACTGACATGTTCGACATACTCTAAGAAGCCATAAGGAATATAAGTATGAGACCTCCTCCTCCTTCCCCAGTGTCTTCTCTTCAATTTTCCTCTTCAGCACTTCATCCTTTTCCTCTCTCTCCCCACCATCAACAACTTCACCCTGAGACACATCTTGTTTTTCGCGCGTAATCTTTTCGCGGCCGACTGATTCGATCATTCTCCGAAGTGGTTCAGGAGAATGGAAAAGCGATTAAACGCCACATAGGAGCGCTCCGATTCCCCGATACCGACCGTCAATAATAGGATCCAACCCAAATAAAAGCGCAATTGGTTCCGTGTTCGTTCCCATTTCGATGCTGAGAGAATAATAACCGGATTACGGCTTTTTTTTTTATTTATTTATTTTTTTTTTCATTTTTATTTTTGTTCTTATTTTGCTTCAGCTTTTGATTGACTGCGAATGTATGAGGTTGCTACAGGCTTTCTTCTCTCTTTTTCCAGGGGTCGGGGAGGTAGGGAGGAGAATGAGGCGGGGAGGGAGAGATGGAGGTGGGAGGGAGGGGAGGAAGGGAGGAGGGCAAAGCAAGGGGGAGGGGAAGGATAAAGGAAAAGGAGAGGAAAGGCAAATGGGGAGAGAGAAGAGTAAAGGAAAAGGAGGAGGGAAGGGTAAAGAAAGGAGAGGAAAAAGAAGGGGGAAGTGAGAGGAGGGAAAGGGAGAGGGAAGGATAAAGAAAGGAAGCGAGAGAGGGAGGTAAGGAGGGGAGAGAAGGAGGAAAAGGGGAGAGGAGGGAAGAGGAGGAAAGAAAAGAAGGAAGGGAAAAGCTGAGAAAAGTGGAGTGGGGGTGTGGGGGGTGTGGGGTGGGGGGGGCATGGAATCTAACCCGTACTGATGAAAGACTCGTTCTAGTTTTCTTTATATAATCATCATAACAGTTGTCTTGAGGAGGGAGGCCATGGCACTTGAAGAACAGTTATCGTGAATTCTCGGAGGAACAACAGTAAAACTTGGACTCGGTAGAAGGCGCTGGCGGAGTGGAGGAAGGATGATTGCCAGCAGGAAGCTTCTATTGAGTCACTTCAGTGTAGGAATTTCAATCGTGTTTTGTTCTTGAGTTTACAATAGGTAATATAATGTTGGTTTTCTCCCTCGTCTTATTCCTGTTCTTGTTCGGGTTCTTGTTATTGTTCTTCTTGTTTTCTTTCTTGTTCTTGGTTTCTTCTTGAGGAGATAGATGGAGGAAAGGAAGAGAGATAGAAGGAGGAGAATCAGAGAGACTGTAGAAGGAGTAGGGAAGGGTGATGGGAGGGTAAGGGGGTGAGGGGAGAGGGTGAAGGGGAGACGGGGGGGAGGGGGGGCAGACAGTAGCAGGAGGAGGCAGTGTTAGGTGAGTGAGTGTCTTATGAGGGGACACACCCGTTAGTCAACATAATGGGAGACGGAGGTACGTATAGTGCAGTAAGAGAGCTCCCAAGGGGGGCATCTACCGAGCTGTTCTTAATACCACACATCTCACAATACATATGAAACAGAACACTAATCATGACCCATAATACATATACATATTATAGAGATAAAATAAAGTCTAATTCTCTATTTAATATTGTGTATTTTTTCCTAACAAGTTGCCTGGAATCTATTCTAGAGGGGCGTCGAGTATCTGACGACTGAGTGTAGTCTATGATGTTACAGCTTTGTGGTCTTATAGTAAAGTTAGTATTATTTTTTTTAGATGTTTAAATCGCGAAAATAATGCACTGTTATTTGTTAAATGTCTATCGATTCATCTGTTGCTGTAGGGGGTAGAAGGGTGGGGGAGGGGGGATGAAGGGTGGGGAGGGGTTGAAGGGTGGGGGAGGGGATGAAGGGGTGGGGGAGGGGGTTGAAGGGGGGGAGGAGGTGGGGCGGTGGGGAGGGGATGACAGGGGGAGGATTGAAGGGTGGGGAGGGGGAGGAAGGATGGGGGGAGGGGGATAGGGTGGGGGGAGGGGACATGCAGAGGAAGGTGGGGGAGGGGGATGAAGGTGGGGAGGGATTAAGGGTGGGGGAGGGGGATGGGAAGATGGGGAGGGGGGGATAGAAGGGTGGGGGAGGGGGAAGGAAGGTGGGAGGGGTTGAAGGGTGGGGAGGGGGGGGATGAAGGTGGGGGAGGGGTTGAAGGGGTGGGGGAGGGGGGCTGAAGGGTGGGGAGGGGATGAAGGGTGGGGGAGGGGGATGAAGGGTGGGGAGGGGATAAAGGGTGGGGGAGGGGATGAAGGGGTGGGGGAGGGGGATAGGTAGGTGGAAGAGAGGGTGAGATTGTAGGGGGAGAGAGACAGAGGATGATGTAACGTGACTAACTTCCGTCAATGCAGTTCTCGGTCCATCCTCTTCCATATCCTTTGGTCAGGTGTCCTCACTCACGCCCTCCCTCTCTCCTCAACTTTCATCCAGTCACACGTCCCACTCCAGTCGCCGTGGCTGTGTTTCAACTCGAGTACCACCTGTGTTTCAACTCGAGTACCACCTGTGTTTCAACTCGAGTACCACCTGTGTTTCAACTCGAGTACCACCTGTGTTTCACCTCGAGTACCACCTGTGTTTCACCTCGAGTACCACCTGTGTTTCACCTCGAGTACCACCTGTGTTTCACCTCGAGTACCACCTGTGTTTCACCTTGAGTACCACCTTTATTATCTCATCATCCTCAATTAAACACGAACATTTACTACCTCCATCTAGATAGAGTAAAAATACCATAGTTTCCCTTCGACTAGTACTCAATTTTCTTTAGGATATTCCTATGTTTATCTGGTGTTTACCTTATCATAAACTTCATATCAATGTCATCAGGATCATCAACTGAGCATCTAAGGACTTAACAGACCCCAATTTTACTTGTTTCGTTCTGATTCGTGTCCCAGGGGCGGTAAGTGAAGGGGCTTTGTGGGCGGCTGAAGTCCTTTTCGGGTCTTCCTCCTCCAGCAGGTACCATTTCGGAGGCCAATAATTACTTTACAAACTTAGGTAAAGGCATCTAAAGTGTAAGGAAAAGTAACATTCTTGTTCCCTAGGCGCGGGACCGAGTTTGGCAAGTCGTGTTAACTCGTTACTTACACTCAAGGAACCGTAGCAAGTTAATAAACAAACCCCAGGTAAAGTTAATGAGCCTACACGGTGTTCTGGTAACTTTTGGAGACTATCAAAGAAGAATCGTATACGTTATGGTACACGTATGAGGTATTAGATATATGATTGAATATATTGAAGAAATGTGAGAGTTAAGTTGTTTTCCTTTACATTAGCTTATAGTACTGTTTATAAAGGAAGAAATGAGGTAACTACTTTATTTGTAATGTGACTGTAACGTTCCCTGGGGGCTCGGGTGTGTTAGTGGGCTGGTCCCTCCCTCCGTCCCTCCTTCCCTCCATCCCTTCCTCCCTCCCCCCCTCTCTGTAGCTCGTGCAATTTCATGTAAAAAAAATGTATAAACAGAAAGCGATGGGCAGGAAAATTAATCGTCACTACTAATGAGCCGTAGTTTAGTTCAACACGCCAGGGAGGAGCATTATGTAGAAGTACCCTGTGTGAAATATGACCATTGTCAGTAGATTAATTACAGTGTATTTATCACCTGTGAAAGATCATGACGACTTTGAAACTTTAATGGTTATTGATAAAGATTATGAGATTTACAGTAATTAAGAGGACAATTGCCCATTAATCTATTACAGTACTTTAAATTGATACGTATCTTTTTGTTTTTATATATAAATTACAAAGAAAAATGAGAAATGTTTATAGTTTGTAGTGTCTTTGAGGGCTGACTAATACAGAGTGATTATTATTAAAGAAAATTAGTTTATTTTGTGTTTAGTTTCTCATTTGTTGACTGTGTTGTACAGACCAGCGGCCAAAACTAGTGTTAAAATGTCTCAACTTTATGAAACCTTCTACGCTTTTCATGGTGTTATTTCTCTTATCCTTCGTAGACAGAGAAATAGGTAGGTTGACAGATGACAGACAGACAGAGAGATACACAGAAATAAAACATTAAAACTAATATCTGATAACAAAAATCTATACTATCACCTCCACTTTTTTTCTATATTTCCTCTGCAAGACAAAACAAACCCCCCCCACCCTCACCACCCCCACCCCCACCACCCCCCACCCTCACCAAAAATCATCACGCGAGGCAGTTAAGTTCAACTTCCACACTCTTCTATACAGCCTCCTTACCGACCTGCAGCGGGAGAAACAACAAGCCTTCGTGATAGTCATTGTCTCGCGGCGTAAAACCCGGAGCCAGTCAACCAACCAGCCAGCCCTCTCTCTGGTACACACACACCCTGGCGGATCCAATATCAAGTCACAGCCAAAACAAAATATCTAATCATCGTTTAATCAAGATAACTGGCAGCGTCTGGCAACAAACTCGCTCGTAAATCCACGCATGGTCACGAACAAGCCAACTAGGTGGTTTGATTGTCCCGATTTGTAGCGGCGGGGGAGGGAGCAGATGCCGTCCCCGGTCGCCCGACTAGGGGACAAATTGTCGGCCGACTGAGCCACGGCGTCATTTTGCTCAGGGTCGCAGTTTTTATGTGTTTGTTGTTTAGCCTCTCGCCTGTGTGTGTGTGATGATGATGAAAATTAAGAACATACACAAAACTTTAGGGCCACTTGACTTGCGAGGTCAAATAACAACACGTGGTCTGTGTACCTGTCGGATATAAGTGTGAATATATCCACCTTATCCCCTTATACATCATCCACCACATATACGTTATCCACCATCCACATTCTACGTGCCTTAGCTTCTCGTGGTGTTAATCAAGAGAATGATACAACCCTCACCTCATGAATGACGCCATAAGAATCATTAGAGTTTCCTTCATTAGTCTGACACAAAACTTCCTCCCTTATGTGATAATTAAACGGGTCTTTTTTACTCACTGTTTCTATCGTGGTCGTCGGAAATGATTTTGGGGGATTTACTGAGAATTAAAATCATCATAAGTTTGGGTAAAGATTCGGAAAAGGTCGACCATGGGAACTACTAAGAAAAATAGGTTTCTCTAGTGTACTTTGTGGTGTTTCAAACGAATATGTACTTTATTTTCGTCGGAAATGTGCCGTTAGGGAGATATGCCCCCTCCTCCTACTACTGACAAATTTGATTGTATAAAGTGGGCAAGGCTTCGAGGTACAGGGAAATAATGGGGTAAAAACCTACAAAAAACTGACCAAACTTACATTAACAGATGCAGAAGGATAATAAAAGGTTCTTTGACTATCGTGACAGTCTGAACAGCACTTTCTATACTTCACAGAGGTTGGCAGATTACTGTACCACGAGCCTAAACAATGTCATGGCAGCGGCTTCGTTTTCAAATACACGATGACTAGTTTCCCAAGCTGAGGAAGAACACCCGGTGCACAGAGAAGCCATCTTGCGACTAGCCAAGAAAAAAATCAAAACACCGAACATGTATAGGAGTACGACGTGACACAGAGACTTTCGGTGATTGGTGGGACATAGTCGGTTGAGTCAGGTGCAAACAGTGTCTCCCGCCAAATTGTACTGTCCTAAGGGAAATCGAAAATCCCATAAAAACTCGAAACATATAAATTTGCAACGGAAACATAATGTAATAAAGTATATATATATATTTTTGCTTTATCTCCCTATAGAAATACCAATATGAAGTTCGGTGCTCGACTTTTTCCAAATATTAACCCGAGTTTGATTTTTTTGTAAGTCGTAATGTGTAAATGAATCGCTTTAATTCTTACATCTTGAGACCATGTCGATTACCCCTCCCCCTCTCTCTCTTTCTCTCTCAGTCGGTTCCTGAAGTTCATCAATACCTTCATATGCTGTCTTTAGAGGCAGGCACGTGTCCGGGTAACTTTTATAATTATTAAAAAGAAGAGCTCCACATGACCAGTCCCCCCCCCCCACACACACACTCCCAACGGACGTGACCCACTACCAGAAAGATTTCAAAGATAACACACAACAAGAATCACTATTTACCGATAACACTGATAACTCTAAACATTGGACATAAAAATAACAAGTAAAATAGCACCTTGGTGATTTGCCGCCGGAGTGTGATGAGGGACGATCACAAACAGCGGACCAAACCACTGACTAGAGAGACATGATCCTCGTGTGTCGTTGTCTACAGCAGCCTCACATCACCGCCAGTGTGTGTTATCCCTGCCCCTTTAGGTAAGAGGTTCGGTGAGGTGATGTTTGGCTGGCACTCCGACGCGTCTCAGGGTGAGGTAACGGGTGCCACTTTGTCCCCGGGCAGCGGGTAATGAGGGGCGTCGCGCAGGGACCTCACCAACAACCTTCTGGGACTCCGGATAGATCGTGCGTCAAATCAACCCACCTTATTATATGTTAAAGCTGGCATGATGAACCAGTCCTTGAGTCCGCTATACTGAGGGTCTCCGGAAGTCACCCGTGTAGGCCGGATACTCTGAGCTAAATATTTCTAAATAAAACTCCTATGTTCTTTTAACTGTAGAGAGAAGGAGAGTTCAGCATTACAGCCAGAAGACTACAGTGAGTGGAGTATGAGTCAGGATACAAACTACAATACTCAGATTACTAACAGGGTCACGGTAGGGAGGATCACTTACCTTAGTTAATGGTAGTTCCTCGACACACTGACTGACTGACTGACCACGAGGATGACAGCCACCAGAGAGACACAAATAATGAAACACTACTTGAGGAAATGTTTATCTCTGTGTTGACAGTTATGAGGGACATTTTCCTTCCCTTAAAGTCGATGGGTAGAGACGATGGTAAGAGACACATTCAGTTGGCACTATCAACATCTCCCAATATCTATCCACATCTACCTGTACCTATATCTACCTAATATGCCTACCTTCTACCTACCTATATTTACCTATATCTACCTATATCTACCTTGGCGTGACTGCGTGTATTGAGCTGTGATAAAGATGCTGTTGATCGTCTCAGCGTTGACGACTTTCTGAAAACATTTGATATAAACAAAATCATGAAAGCTGTATAGAGAAACATTAACTCAATAGATTTTTACATAAATGTTAAACTAGAAGGATAGGAATATTATTTAGTAATGTTAGATGGGATGTTAATTGTCCTAAATACAATGAAGTAAACATTTATATTTTTAACATAAGAATTCTAACATTAAGAATTAAGATACTCTGGCAGGTCTCTTTTTAATCCTTCCTTCCCTCCCTCCCTCCCTCCCTCCCCCTCTCCCTCCCTCCTCCTCCTCCTCACCTTAACTACACAAGCAATCAATGTAAGGAGAGCGAGGTAAAGAAGATTACTGCAATACCCAATGAGCCGTGATGGTGGTATTAGACTGAAACCATAATTCCTCCAACCCATCTCCCCACCCTCCTCCTCCTCCTCCTCCTACTCCTCCTCCTCCTCCTACTCCTCCTCTTCCTCCTCCTCCTCTTCCTCCAGTGGGTTGTTATCTTTCTTCGATTTAAGGTCGTGGGTTGTGAAGCTCCCTGGCCCTGGTCTTAAGAAGCCATTGTAACATCCAGGTTGGGTCCCTTCTTCTTCTTCTTCTTCTTTTATTCCTCTTTTTCTTCCCCCTCCTTCTTCATCTTCTTCTTCCTCCTTCTCCTCTTACTTCTTCTTGTCTTTTCATGTTGTCTTCTTCCCCTTCTTTACTTCCACTTCCTTCTCCTCCTTCCTCCTCTTCTCTCCCAGGTACTAAAACACTCAGTAAACATCAATTTATATTCTGTTTCTTAACACTAATTCGATTGAGGAAATTTTATGATAGATTATTATTATTATTTCAATTGTGTGTGTGTGTGTGTGTGTGTGTGTGTGTGTGTGTGTGTGTGTGTGTGTGTGTGTGTGTGTGTGTGTGTGTGTGTGTGTGTGTGTGTGTGTTTTCGTCTGTCTCTCTGTTTATAATCACGGCTATCGATCTGTCATCATAAATTTACATAGTCATATTACAAAACGTGATAGAAATGCTATATACAGGTTATATAAATGTGTACATCACCATATATATTTATAATGTATATAAATGTATATAGCCATCATACCCAAACCCTGGTATAATCAAGAACAAAAACAAGCAAATTAAAAACAAAAAATAGCTAACAAATGAAACAAATGAAGCAAACAAATAAAATAATCCCAAATAACAAACGTGAAATAAACAAATAAAACAAATAAAAGCTACAAACAAAACAGACAAATAAACAAACAAAAAATACAGTGTAAGTCAAAGCTGATCATTAAACTGCTTATTAACTACAGGGTAACCAAATGTGCTGTTTGTTTACCCATGTAATTTGGTTAGTGGTCACTCAGCCGCCCATCCACCAGCCCCGCCAACTAACTATGGGAACTCATTTTGGGTCACTCATACATAATGCGAAACTCATACGATTAGATTTGATGGAGGGGACTCATTTTTTGGGAACTCACTGTTGGACTTGATGGTGGGAACTCACAATTGGACTTGATGGTGGGAACTCACAATTGGACTTGATAGTGGGAACTCATTCTTCGACACACACACACACACTCTGTTTCTCTATCTCTCAGTGCTCTTGCTGTCGTTAAACCTTCTTCTCTCTGCCTTGTCTCTTAAGTACACCTGTAGTGATGATCAACACACACCTGTTCTCCTGCAGTTCCAGGTGTGATGATCCGCCTCCAGCGACTCATGCCCTCACTGCTTTAAGTATACTGAAGCGGCAGCGGCAAGAGAGACGCACCAGCCACGACGAGCATTAAAACAGTTCCGCTACATCAAGTGAGAAACGCTCCCAACTTACTTCTGATACCACGATTTTGTCACCTGCGAGTTTCTCTTTGATCGATCTATTATGTCCGGTGTCTTGTGTTTTGCCTTTTATTGTGAATTATTTTTGTTTTATTAATTTCTAGTTATGTTCTGTTTATTTTTCGTCTTGTTATTTTAAGTTTAATATTGTGTTAGTGGTTTTGTAATGTATATGTATTTTTTTGTTATTTGTCTCGATCGTCATTTGTTTTAATGTTTTGGTTCCGTCGTCTATAGTTTTTCGTTGACTGGTGCCGTCCTTAATATTCACCATAACTGGACTTTTTAGTATTCTGTAATAATAATTAAATTTTGTATCATCATGTTACGAAATATCGTCAATTTAATACTATTATTTTTTTTAAAGTGCCTCATTGATCACGAATCTATATATCTGTTTCAACTTAGTATTAAGGAACAAACATTTCTTCAACTAAGTTCTTTTCTCTTGGCCTGGATGTGTATTCTTATGTTGTATCATCTATTCCTTGAGAGATTCTCCTCGCATCTCTTACCCGTAACACTCCTATGTTCCAGGAATTCTCTCCGGAACGACCCACCAACACACAGAAGCCAAGAGAAGAGGACCAAGTTTTTCCAAATCTTTTGTAAACGTGTTCGCGTCTTGCCTTCTTCCCTCCCTGGCATCTTACTTCTCTGTCTTCCCTGATTTACAGTCGTCTCTCACCTTCTCATCTTATCTTCTGGTCTGGTATAACTCTCCTTCATGTCTTCCTCTGTTCTCCCCTTTCTTCCTGGAGGAGGAGGAGGAGGCGGAGGAAAGTTAGAAGGATGGGGAGGAAAAGGAGGAGGGGGAATAAGAAGAGGAGGAATTAGAGGAAGAAGAAGAAGAAGAAGAAGAAGAAGAAGAAGAGGGAGGGAAGGAGCCGAGCTACGTCGCCTCAATGTACCTTGGGGGACGCTCCTGACTCGTTTGTTTTAAGGTACGGCTCAATTCGTTCCAGTGATTTGGGTTGATCAATTTTTCCATTCCTGTTTCCTATGCAGTATTCAAATTCGGGAGCGGCAGGACCATTACCCCAACACAATTCCATTAGGCGAGGCTGTGTTCCCCGCTCAGGTCGAGAGTGCGGGGTATTTCATATGTTAACAGAGAGGAAATTTACTTTAGGCACCTACCCTTCCACCCTCTTATAGAGTTGAACTGGGAATCTGAGGCGTTTTTGGAACAGATTGGCTTCGCTCCAACTCGTTCTTCTGCGTTTATTTATACATTTTTTTGTTCTTTTTTTTTTTGGTCTTTTGTTCCCACGGGTTTGGGTTTTTGTTGAGTCTTATAATTAAGATTTTATTTATCTGTGTTGGTGTCTGGTAATAATATATCGTATATTTTTTTTGTTTAAGTATGGCGGGAAAAAATAGCGTAATATTTGTTCTTATAGGAATTTACGAGACGTTTAAATTGTCATGTAACTAAAGTTTGGTATACGTAAACATCTTCTCCTTTAGTATGTATGTATGTATGTATGTATGTATGTATGTATGTATGTATGCATGTATGTATGTATGTATGTATGTATAAATGTATGTATGTATGTATGTATGTATGTATGTATGTATATCTCTCCCATAAGCTCTCACAGCAAAATAACATTACCATTAAGAGTACTCAGCCTATAAAGAGATAATAATAAGCACTCTGAAAAACGGCAAGACATGATTACAGATAAAAGCTTTCTCAAATATTCGCTTCGCCCCCACAGAGTGCCTAGCGAGAGAGATCTGGCAATGTTGCATTATGCCACTGAATTGGCTTGAGTGATAAGATTTGGTTGCTCCATTTTCTCTCTCTCCTCTCACTGTATTTTTCTAGGCCAGTCTTGCTGTATCCATGTTGGCTGTACCCGTGGTGTATTTTTTTTTATGTTCTTGTGGGTGTGGCTGTATCAATGGAACTACTCTTTGTATTCACGGATGAGTTAATTTACTACTACTACTAATAATAATAACGATAATAATCACCATCAACATCATCATCATCATCATCATCATCATCATCATCATCATCATCATCATCATCATCATCATCATCATCATCACCACTACCACCTTCAGGAACACCGCAAAATTCTTCCCCTCAACAACTGAAGGTACTAGTAAGCATGGCCGAGAATATCAAGTACTCTGGGAAACTTGGTACAGTATAGTGTCTTGTAGTGTATTGTAGTATCGTGTAGTGCTGTGTGTGTGTGTGTGTGTGTGTGTAGGAGGCGTAGCGGCAGCGTCAGCAGCTCTGTGATGAGGTCTTTGGTTTATAGCACGAAGAAGGACACTTTGGGTCGGGTTGTCGTCGCCTCCCCGATACCTGAAGAGATGCAGTTCTTGACGGTCGTAGCCTTTATTCTCCCTCTTCCTCCCTACCCTCACCTTGCCCCCTTGTGTTACTTGCCCTTCTTGCCCCCCCCTCCCCCTTTTCGTCGCTGCTGTTATTTCTTGCCCATTGAATATTAGACATTTGTTCTCTTTGCCTGACGTGAACTTTCCTCCCCGGGTGTCGTCGTTTCTTGGTGCTTATAGAGACAGTTCCTTTATGGTCTTACGTTCTTCATACATTGCTGTTCCATGCCTCTCCTATTTCTATTAGGTAGTGTTTTATTCCCTTCCTCTAGCTCCTTCCAAATTCCCTCCAGCACCTCCAGATTCCCTCCAACTCCCTCCAGACTCCTTCCAACTCCCTCCAGACTCCCTCCAACTCCCTCCAGACTCCCTCCAACTCCCTCCAGACTCCCTCCACACCCCATCCACCACTGTCGACGGCCACACAACCTGATAGCTCATCATCGCTCCTTTGGTACTTTACAACACCTAAAACTGTCTTGAAGATGTACTTACTATTTTCGACTCCCACTTTTAGCTTAATTCTTAGGGTTAATGCAAGAGAGAGAGAGAGGGAGAGAGAGAGAGAGGGGGAGAAAGGCATAAATATCAGGGGGAGGAAGGGAAGACATAAATATGAGGAGAGAGGAAGACACTTAAATATCAGGGAATAAGTGGAAAACACACACACACTCTTACATCAGAGGGTGAAGAAGCGGAGGGGGTAAGGCAGGGGGGGGGAGTGGAGAAGGAGGACAGGGGATGGGGATGAGAATGGGAGAGGGGGGGGTAACACACTGCCTCAATCAGCGTGTGCACAACGTGTTCCTGGCCGCCGCGCCACTTATGGAAGGTCTCTGCAAAATCAATACACTGCCCATGGGAGTTCTTTCATTTTCCACCTCAGCAGGACTCTTTGGCGTTCGTGAGAGTACCCATGCATTTTATAACTGGGGAATATTGCTTTTTTTTTTGTTAGTTAATATGGGCGGTGCGGAGCTGTGTGGTGTGGTGTGGTAGAGGGGGTGTGTGTGTGTGTGTGGGGTGCAGTTTGTTTATGTCAGTTCTCTGTGGTCAGTGTTTCTGTGAGTATTGGATGACATTTTTTTGTGTTTTTCGGGAAAGATTCGGTAAGTGTCTACTACGGAAACTACTTAGAAGAATAGGTTTATCTAATGTATTTTGTGGTGTTTTAATGATACCTGATCTTTATTATCGTCGAAATGAGCTGTTATGGAGTTATGACCCCCGGCGACCCCCACCCTCCCCACCCCACCCCTCCCCACACCCCTCCCTACTAACAGTTTTATTCTTACAAAATGGCCAGGGATTTGAAGTAAAGGGAAATTGTGGGGTAAAACACGAAAAACCTAACCTAACCTAACCTAACCTAACCTAACCTAACCTAACCTAACCTAACCATGATGAACAGATGCAGGAGGATAAAGTGAGGCCACTTGAATGCGGAATTAAACGCAGAAGCACAAGGAACAGGAGACTTCTGTGTGTGTGTGTGTGTGTGTGTGTGTGTGTGTGTGTGTGTGTGTGTGTGTGTGTGTGTGTGTGTGTGTGTGTGTGTGTGTGTGTGTGTGTGTGTGTGTGTGTGTGTGTGTGTGTGTGTGTGTGTGTGTGTGTGTGTGTGTGTGTGTGTGTTGTTGTGTTTGTGTGTGTGTGTGTGTGTGTGTGTGTGTGTGTTGTGTGTGTGTGTGTGTGTGTGTGTGTGTGTGTGTGTGTGTGTGTGTGTGTGTGTGTGTGTGTGTGTGTGTGTGTGTGTGTGTGTGTGTGTGTGTGTGTGTGTGTGTGTGTGTTGTGTGTGTTGAAGATGAATAACTCCTTTATTGCTATAACTTAATGGAAATAAGCTGATATATGGTTAAAGTTGCCGTCTCCTTGTTTACTTAGATAGCATAACCAAACTATACCTAGATTAGTTAAGATGGTTAGGTTAGGTTAGATTAGGTTAGGTTAGGTTAGAGTTAGGTTAGGTTAGGTTAGGTTAGGTTGGGTTAGGTTAGGTTAGGTTAGGTTAGATTAGGTTAGGTTAGGTTGGCAGACTGGAGATAACTAACTGAAAATCGAATTCTGTGTCAACATAATAATCACAGTGTTTGGGGTCGAGTGTTACCACGAGATGTGTATCTGGTGGTGGTGAGGACCTGGTGGTGAGGACCTGGTGGTGGTGAGGACCTGGTGGTGGTGAGGACCTGGTGGTGAGGACCTGGTGGTGGTGGGACCTGGTGGTGGTGAGGACCTGGTGGTGGTGAGGACCTGGTGGTGGTGAGGGACCTGGTGGTGGTGAGGACCTGGTGGTGGTGAGGGACCTGGTGGTGGTGGGGACCTGGTGGTGGTGAGGACCTGGTGGTGGTGAGGACCTGGTGGTGGTGATGGACCTGGTGGTGGTGAGGACCTGGTGGTGGTGAGGACCTGGTGGGGTGGGACCTGGTGGTGGTGGGGACCTGGTGGTGGTGAGGACCTGGTGGTGGTGAGGGACCTGGTGGTGGTGGGACCTGGTGGTGGTGGGACCTGGTGGTGAGGGACCTGGTGGTGGTGAGGACCTGGTGGTGGTGAGGGACCTGGTGGTGGTGAGGACCTGGTGGTGGTGGGGACCTGGTGGTGGTGAGGGACCTGGTGGTGGTGAGGGACCTGGTGGTGGTGGGGACCTGGTGGTGGTGAGGGACCTGGTGGTGGTGAGGGACCTGGTGGTGGTGAGGGACCTTGTGGTGGTGAGGGACCTGGTGGTGGTGAGGGACCTGGTGGTGGTGAGGGACCTGGTGGTGGTGAGGACCTGGTGGTGGTGAGGACCTGGTGGTGGTGAGGACCTGGTGGTGAGGACCTGGTGGTGGGTGAGGACCTGGTGGTGGTGAGGGACCTGGTGGTGACCTGGTGGTGAGGACGGTGGTGGTGGCCTGGTGGTGGGGGGACCTGGTGGTGAGGACCTGTGGGTGGGTGGTGGGACCTGGTGGAGCGGTGGTGAGGACCTGGGTGGTGGGACCTGGTGGTGGTGAGGACCTGGGTGGTGGGGACCTGGTGGTGAGGACCTGGTGGTGAGGACCTGGTGGTGGTGAGGACCTGGTGGTGGTGGGGACCTGGGTGGTGGTGGTGGTGAGGACCTGATGGTGGTAGGACCTGGTGGTGGTGGGGACCTGGTGTGGTGAGGACCTGGTGGTGGGTGAGGACCAGGTGGTGGTGAGACCTGTGGTGGTCTGACCTGTGGCGAGAACCTGGATCAGGACACACACACACACACACACACACACACACACACACACACACAAACACACACACACAACCACACACACACACACACAAACACCTCATGATAACACTCAACCAGTGTAGTACCAATCACCTAATTTACATTTCAATCTCTTTGCGTAATACTTTATCTCCACCACATTGCCCCCCACTCCCATATGACCCGACATTACTGACATTCTGCTCTTGTTCTTCACAGGTGTGTGTCCTTACCGAGAGAGAAGTTATTACCTCTATAGATAACACAGGTGATCAATAAAGGAGGTTTGTGGTGAGCCAAGGTCATCGCTGTGGGTAGGTGAGGGTGGGGGGGGGTGGGTGGGTGGGTGTGGTTGGGTGGGGTGGGGGGGTTGGGGTGGGTGGGGTGGGGTGGTGGGTGGTGGGTGTGGGGTGGGTGGGGGTGGGGTGGTGGGGTGTGTGTGGTGGGTGTGGGGTGGGGGTGTGGGGGTGTGTGGGTAGGTGGGGTGTGTGGGGTGGGTGGGGGGGGTGGGGGTGTGGGGTAGGTGAGGGTGTGTGGGTAGGTGAGGGGTGTGTGGGTGGGTGAGGGTGTGTGGGTGGTGAGGTGTGTGGGTGGGTGGTGGGTGGGGTGGTGGGTGGGTGGTGAGGTGTGTGGGTAGGTGAGGGTGTGAGGGTAGGTTAGGGTGTGTGGGTGGGTAGGTGAGGGTGTGTGGGGGTGGTGAGGGTGTGTGTGTGAGGTGAGGGTGTGTGGGTAGGTGAGGGTGTGTGGGTGGTGAGGGTGTGGGTGGTGAGGTGTGGTGGTTAGGGGTGTGTGGTGGGGGTGGGTGGGTAGGTTAGGTGTGTGGGTGGGTGAGATGTGTGGGTAGGTTAGGGTGTAAATATAAAGGTGAAGATGATCACCGTATGTATGTATGTATGTATGTATGTATGTATGTATGTATGTATGTACTGTGTATGCATATATGTATGTATGTATATATATATGTATGTATGTATGTATGACTAATAATGCTACTGATAAACTCAAAAAGTACCATAGGGGGTCATCAATATACAGAGTTTTAACTGATGTGCTCGATAGCTCTAGTGTAGTGAGCGTATATATTAACATACACTACACAATTTGTATAATGTGAGATAACGTTATCAAGCAGCCTCTCCCCTGCCCTACATTACCATATTGGAACGCTCCCTGTTGTTAGGTGCTGACAACCAATAACTCATGTAAATAATTTGCAACAGCCTTTCGAATTATTGAATAGGAAATTTTGTGGTATTGTGTAGATAGATAAGTAAGAGGTGGTTAGGTTGGTAAGTAAATAAATAAATATGTTTATTATGTTATTATGTAGAATGATATTTAAGAATGAGGATAGAGTAACAAGTATAGGAACTCAAAGACCAACTCATTCTTCTTTCTAACTCTTATATTCTCTCTATCTCATTTATAAATCTATCTTTAAAAAACAATAGAATGACAGTAATACAAACGAACATTCTTCACACTTACCTTCACACCCTCGTTTGGTTATTTAATCTTCCCTGAAACACCGAGAGAATAAACAAAAATAATAAAAATACCAGAAATATTATCCACATAACTTTTTTTCCCCTTCCTTCGTTGTCAATACTGTAGTCAGACTATCAGTGTTACCTGTCATTTTAAGCACCATAAATTATATCGGGGTAATATTAATAGTGGAGGACTAAGGGAGAAGAATAATTGGTCTGGTCATCCTGTTGAGAGATGTTTATATCCCAGACCACTAATACATTTTATGAGTTCGGGTATAAACTGATGGGAATCGATAAGCGCAGTTAAAATCTACCACCAAATATGGAGATTAATTCCCCTCTCTCCACCCCCTCCTCCCCTCCCCTCTTCCCCCTCTCCCCATCCCCTCCTTCCCCCCTCTCGTGCTATGGTCAAGGTCTTCTGTTAGTATGGTTGATTGGTTGTCCCGCCTATCGTACCCTGTTAACCCAGATTACGGTGTATATTATGATATCCTTATTATAAGTGATACTGGTTATAGAGGACATCGACTATAGCCTTCACTACTTATTTTGCCATTTTACAGTACGTATGTCAGTAATTCATATCGTTAACACCTGCGATCAACACTTCATATCGTTATCATCTGCGATCAACACTTTCATATCGTTAACACCTGCTGTCATCACAGTTGGCAATAATTCAGACTGTCAACATACCGATTTTCCACGTAAACTCAGACTTTCAGTGCCACATGTTGCTAACCATTACATTAGAGCCAAATTGTCAAGCTACAAGTAATACTATTTTTTCCAGTATAATAATGTTTGTAGCAGTCCATACTCTTATCATCATCTTATCAGTATTCTCTACCTCCATCAGTATCTTTAATAACAGAACAAAACTTTTTGATGATGTTCATTTATTCTGTTGAAGGTAAAAATCCTCTTCTATATTTTGCTTTAGGTAATATTTTTACAGCCGCGTTCTTTTAATTTAGACATTTTAGTTGTTTTTCTCAGCTCGTGAAAGTCTTTCCTGATTGGTTGACTGACTGAAAGAACTTGTGTACCCAGCGCTGCCTAGACCACTCGTACACCGCTGTCGGAGTACGATTAATTTGTTTTAATAATGATATTCCCAGTTTTGGTTATAAATTTTAACCATCAGTCATAAAGAATAATGAATTTTATAATATTACATCAGTTTTATTCACATTATTTTAAATGTGGGTAAAAACTATTTATATTGACCAGTATGATATGTTGTTTGTTAGCCTGGGGACACCAACCTGCCACTATTCACCACCACTCATTGTCAGCGTTCGGGAAGTTAACATGCTGAGCGGCGCCAAATTATTTTCTTAGGGGGGGGGTTCCATTTTTGCGTCACAATAAAGAATAATAAAGTTAGACTAAAAGATGAAGCAGATAAGGAGGTTCACTGAAAGCTGGGTTTAAAAGGAACCTCACTATACCTATTCTTTATACGTAGTTCAGAAACTAAGAATTATATATTTCAGGGTCACAACGAGTCACTATTATAAAGTTCTTAATGGAAAAAAAATGTCAACAAATATTTACTGGTACTTTTAGTTATAAGTTATAAGTATTATCTATATATTATTATGAGCACTTTCTCCTATGCCATAGAACATATTTTTGTGTATAATATAAGATATGATATATTTTCCATGTGCATTATTATAGCTAAGGGTGTAAGGTGATTATAAGAGAGTAGGTGAGGGTGTGAGGGTGTGAGGGTGTGTGGTGTGTGGGGTGTGAGGGTGTGTGGGTGTGAGGGTGTGGGGGTGTGTGAGGGGTGTGTGGGGGTAGGTGAGGGGTGTGTGGTGAGGGTGTGTGTGGTGTGGGTGTGGGTGCAGGGAGGTGAGGGTGTGTGGGTAGGTGAGGGTGTGTGGGTAGGTGAGGGTGTGTAGGTAGGTGAGTATCTTAGCTAAATAGAAGTGACTGATTGTGTTCCTCATCTACGTTTAGTTGTGAGGTCAGTCGCTTTCCTCTTATCAGCTATTGTGTGTAAGTTCCTTTACTTTCTCTTCTAGTTATTCTCAGTTCTCTCGTATTCTTATCTCATTCTTTATCACCTTATTTCCTTCCATCTTTGTCTTATCAACCATATTTTTCCCACCTTATTATTTATCTTCCATTGCTTCTTCTCTCCTTCATTTAACACTCTTCACTCCTTTATTGCATTTTGTCTCTTCACTCCTCGGTATCAACAATTTCGTTCACAGGTATCTTGTTATAATAAACATCAAGACGCATAAGAGTCATTTCTATGTATATTTATTCTGTTTAATATACAATGTGTCTCAGAAAAAAAAATGTATACAAACACTACCAAACAGATTTTCGTGAAGATCGTGTGAAATGTTTGAATTAGAAGAGTAACAGCGTGTCCTCCTCTTGTTGATATGTGAGGTCTCCTATAAATAACGAATATGAATTCAAGTTACATGGCTATCGAAGGTCAAAGAAGGGATATAGGTTTTTAAAATAATACATAAAGATTTGAAGATACATTTTTATTTATTCATTCTTCAGGTGATGAACAGAAAAGCTTTTTTTTTTTCATCTACACACCAGAACACTAAAGGGAGTTGGATGGGTGGGGAGGGGGGGGGTCTATAGGCAGCTTGGCGGGAGGTCCACACTTTTACAGTAGGGGTCACGTAACGCCTCTAAGGGAACACTGGACCAGATAAATGCTGAGATGAGGGAGGGTGATGCCCTTCCTCACCTTACCAACCAGGAATACGAAAATCATGAGGAAAAACACCGTATTTATGAGAAAATCCGGCATAATGAGGGTATGAGGAAGTAAACAGCCTCAACCCGATATTCATGAGAGACTGAGATGAAAATAATGATTAAAAAAAGACGAAATAATGAGGAAATGAGAGAGAGGTGACAGTCTCCCTCATTAATAAAGCCTAAAAAACACCCAAATTATATGAAGATAGAGTTATGAGGTGATGAAACCCCCCAAAAAGACAGAGAAAATATTTCATTACATCAACAGGACGAGATGAGGAGATGGCAGCTCTACCTCATAATACCAACAAATAAACTGGGAATTATGAGGAATGGATAAAACATAATATGTCTCACTGATGAAGAAAGATTGAAACACAAGATATGATAATGAATAAGAGCAAGAGTGAAGTGAATTAGGAGGAGATAAGAGATGATAATTCTACCTCATTAAACCCCACAAAGATGAAATGAATAAATAAGTAAATAATTATATAAATAAATAAATACATATGAAAATAAATACACATACATACACATATATACAGGACAAAGATAAAGGCTGAAATGACAATAGAAAAATATACTGCGGTTTATAATTGATTAATAAGACAGGTGTATAAATAAGGTCACGGAAGGTAATTAAAAAAAACACAAAATAAAAACATATTAAGAATTACTCATGAAGTAAAAACTAAATAAAGGTGAAGTTATTAAAAAGAAAGAAGAAAATAATTGAGAATAATGATGATAATTACAAGAGATCATTTAGAAGTGTTTGAAGTATATAGCTGAGATCAATCCTCGTGCTCCTGGGTGATGGTTCAGCTAAATGAGCCCCTCAAAAAAGCTTTATATGTTTACAGCTTATGGTTGAAGGGAGGACACACACACACATACACACACACACACACACACACACACACACACACACAGTAAATGTATTTCAATCAGCTAAAATAAGAAGTGTACAGTTTGACATATTATGGTAAATATTCTTATGTATAATCTATGGACAGCAAACTTGTTGACACAGCACAGTCCGGCTGGATAAGGAACTTCTGTTAACACACATTATTATAATACAGAGTTACTCTTTGTCTATAAACACTAATATATATATATACAGACGATCACTCATGTGCAAAACAAAAAAAAGTACATCTATTAATCACTGGTAATATATATCTATAATATTCATATATATATACAAATTGACATTACAACTTATGGTTTATCATAACATTTTAATATTCTTCATCTCAACGCACTGAACAACACTGAACACTGCGATAAGAAACTCTTTTTATCATTCTCTCCAGGAAACACATAACACAACAGCTGCTACTCGGTGTTTACTAAGACTCTTGATGTGTGTTTAAACCATCATTGAGTGACTATCATTTTCTACACATAACAGAGTGTCATCACGTCTGTATGAGGAATTATACACAACTCATCATGGTCATCTTTACCATCATTCCTGCATGTGTAACTCACAGGAAACATGATGATGGTGTATACAATGATGTAACACAATGAAGTTTTGGATGTGTAACTTTAAGGGAATGTAAACAAAAACATCAAAAGAATTGGTAAACACTGCGTGGTGGAGCTGCCACAAACACACACTTTTTGCCACATTGCCATCATGTACGAAAGACTAGACACCATCTGCTGTTATTACCATAATTCTGGTCGACCGGCAATACCTCTCTCCCTCACTCCCTATATGAATGTCTGCGCCATCAAGAGGAAGCGAGAATCTTGCCTCGCCAATAATGTGGGACCCAACACCCCCGACACAAGCTGTGATCCCCTCAAGGAGGATTCACCAGCCACCGTCGGTAATAACAACAAAAATAACCATTCCACACCACCTTCCATTCAACTGTGCCTGTCGTTAGCGCTCCTCGAAACTACCTCGTTAGTGCATCTTCAAACTGCCTTGTTGGGAATTTAATGCCCCTCGCTAGGGTGATTGAGGTCTGCTTCGACATTCGATTTTTTTTCTTGGCTATGACATTTATTTACAATAATATTGATGTTCTAAAGTTTCTATAATACTGTCACTTTAAACTCGTGTCTCAGCAACTAAAGCACAGCAGTTTCTTTGTATAATATCTGTTTGTTCTTGATGATATCTAGATCACTTTATGGACTTAATACTGTGAGGAAACATCTTTCTCACCTCTGGCTGGTGGGTGCAAGTGACTAACGCGCCACAACAAGGGCGTCGTCCCCTGGAGCTAGACACTACACGAGTCTGGCGAGGACAGCAGGCTGGACAACTACCACAACTATCAACCACACACAACGGAAATAAAAAATGTCTTAGTCTCAAAGCTTCGGAACTTAACTTTAAACAACAAGGACTCTCAAGTTTATACAAATTATTGACTTTTTTCTTAATGTTTTCTTAGTATTGACACAACATTATATATCACTTAAAGCTTTCTCTGATATGGTTAGTTTCAGTAGCAACACAGGTAAGTGCTCTTATATTAAAGTATATTTGTTTTATTGCATGTTCAGGTGACTGTATACCTTCGTCAAGTTAAGTGAGGAGTGGGAGAGCTCCTCACGGCCGGGTCCTGCCTGCGGGCTGCTCTTTAAGTGTGATGTGACTTATTAGAAGTTTTTGTATTGGTTATCAGGATCATAAATAATTTGGTTGTGGATGTTGGTTACAGTAATATAAATATGTAGTTTATGACAACATGTGTTAATATTAGATTATATTTAATATAATCTTACAATCGTAGTGATATAAGAGCAAAGGGGACTTTTAAGGACATTGATATTTAACTGAGCCCATCACCGCTCTGCTGTCTGTCTTCAGCCCTTTGTGATGTGTTAAATAACTTGACATTCTTGTTTACACTAAGACCCCCAGAGGTAATGACCAACCAAGTCACCTCATACCTGGAGAAGTGAGAACGTATCGAACTGAGTTAATCCGGCCACCACACACAAATAACAGGTGAAACGGTATTAATATTTCACTTAGTTTCTGTAATAACACCATTTTGTTCTCCTATTCATGTAGGGGTCAAACTTCATGTGTGAATCTTCAAAACACTCTGGACCCGGGAAGCGACCTGACCTGACCTGACCTCCCGCTCTCAATCAGTTGTATTTAAGAGCTATTGAAGCGGGAGCCTCCAGCTGTGCAGGCACTCAGCGCTAGTGGAAATAAATCAGCGCACATACAGGTATTTTTTTCTCTCCACGTATTTGATGGTCAATGCACGCACAAATGCTCATTGCACGTGCTGATGCTCGACACAGAACACATTATCGACACGTGTAGAATCTTATCGTACGTGTAAAATAACGCACGTACATACAGTACACCCAACACAGTGCAAAATTATCAACGCACGTGAAGATAATAATGACACGTGTAACATCACACCACACGCACAGATAGTCAACATCACGTGCAGATATTGATCGCACGTGCATATATCCATTGCACGTACAAACAACGCACGTAAAAGGGTATTCAGCTCACGTGCAGACGAGCTTGGGTATAGCCAGGTAAACAAAGTGTTGAGAAAGCCACCTGGTGAAGGCTTTGATGAACCAGGTGAGGGAGGGGGAAGGAGAGGGAGTGATGGGCCTAGGGAGTCGACGTTACAGAGGAAGATGAGTCCAACCAATCTGGAATAAGAAAAACAATTCATCGTATTAGTGTTTCATTATCATTACAGGTTAGTACAGGTTAAACATAAAATACAGGTAAAGGGTGACTGTATTCTATAGGCAGTGGCTGTACCTTGAAGTGATAACACGATAATGGGGATGGGGGGTGGGGGTTATTTGAACCGCTGCATCAGATCAACAAGAGACATTTAGTATGGTGTATGAGGGTGAAAGTGATTTATGATGGATGTGATTGCGTATTTGCATAGAAGGGGAAGGGGGAGGGAGGGAGGGGGGGAAGGAAGGGGGTATTTATGTGTGTGTTTTTATGTATGTATGGAGGGTTCGTATGCGTGTGTGTTTGTGCGTTTTTTTTATCGGTATGTGTGTGTTTTATCGGCATGTGTGTGATTTTATCGGTATGTGTGTGTTTTTATCGGTATGTGTGTGTGTTTTTATCGGCATGTGTGTGATTTTATCGGCATGTGTGTGATTTTATCGGCATGTGTGTGATTTTATCGGTATGTATATGTTTTTATCGGCATGTGTGTATTTTTATCGGCATATGTGCGTATTTATCCTCATGTTTACGCAAATAACAAAAGCTAATACGACCCAAAGGCATAAAACAAACATTCCTTTCCTTATACAACATCCAACAACAGGGAAACTGGTGAACGACGATAGAGGAAACAAGGCAGTTAACGTAGGGTAAACATAGAGGTGCGAGCGTTTGTAGGTACACAGCGAGTCTTCAGAAAACTTCCTGCGGTGGGGCATTGTTGAGAATGACCCCTACGCAATTGTGTATCGTGTAATTAGAGTTAGGAAAATATAAACTATATTCCTTTTAAAGTTATGGTTGTAAAATAAACGTGGATTTATATTTTATCATAATATTTGACGTTAAAATGGATGCTCGTTTGATATCTTAGTTGCATGTCAGGTAACTCGGCCGATGACGTAGTTAGTGTTGGTTGAGTCATCCCCGTGTGCCGTGTGTCTTGTGGGCTTCTTCACCTATTCACCCTTAATTACCTACACTAAGGTACTTATGTGTTATTAATTCGTTTTATAACTTAGATTTAGTTTAATAAGTTACTCATTATATAATATTGGGGTTTGTTATTGTTATTAGAGAAGTTGGCTAGGAAGTTAGGTTAGGTTAGGGAGGTTTCATCGTTTGGTTAGGTTAGGTTCTGTTACGTTTATTATTATTCATTTGTGACAGAAATATATAGAATAAAAAGTACTCAGAATGGTGAGTTATATCTAGAACTGGATCCCAAAATATTGTGGGACATTATGGCCAACTTTTAAAAATAAATTAGGTATTAATTCACCAAACTCCCCCGAGATTGGTGGAGTGAATATAAGAATAATTTTTTTTTAGTGGATCCTGAAATTAATTGTACGATTTTTTTTTCAGGTTTCAGAGCAGTAACGGAAGCCCAACAGGAACGGGCGAATTAGACGTTTCCTGTTACTACCTCTTCCACAACGACTCCCTAACGGTGGTAAACTGGCGAACGAAACTCCTGGCGAACGAAACTCCTGGCGAACGAAACTCCTGGCGAACGAAACTCCTGGCGAACGAAACTCCTGGCGAACGAAACTCCAGGTAATGTTTATTATTAATATTTGTAAGTTTGTTTAGTAAAGAATTCAGTATTTACTCTGGCATAGTCCACGAGGCTCGGCTGTTACTGCTGATCCCGAGTGAATGATAGTGATGTATTGATAGTGAGATAAGTTACTTGTAGCCACGATGAGAGGGAGGGACGGAGGTGAGTGGGAGGAAGGTGAGAGGGTCGGAGGGTTGAAAGTGAAGCAAAGTTTATTATGAACCGTTTCCCTCTCTGAATGCACCTGGTCACACTTCATCTTACACACACCTGTCCCTTAAACCAGATGTTGAGAATACGACACCACGACACACACACCTGTCCACATTGATCTAACTTCGCTTATGAGTGTAAAATCCGTCAGTCATTTTTGGCTATGTTGATTACAGATGACAGACATTTATTTTATAGGTGTGTGTGTGTGGAGACAGGTGTTCTAGTGGTCCCCCGTCAAGGTGTGGTACCTGTGAGCGTGTGTACAGGTGTAGAGGGGCTGTAGATAAGGACTTGGACAAGGCATGATGACGCACCAGCAGCCATGACACAATATGGACGAGCGTTAATTGTGGAATTGCTATCTGCCCTGTCATCACTACAACCCTGAGCCCGTGTGTGTATGTATGTATGTATGTATGTGTGCGTGCGTGCGTGCTTGATTTGTGCTGTACGTATACTGTATATGCATAGGATTTACAAACATCCCCCCACAACACCGCCCCCACACCTCCCCACACACACCCTCCCTCCCCCACACAACCCTCCCTCCCCCACACAACCCTCCCCTCCCCCACACACAACCCTCCCACACACAACCCTCCCCAACACCTCCCCCCACACTAACCCCCACACCTGCCCCACACACAACCCCCCCACCATGATTAACTCTCTAGAGACAAGTATGATATTAATGGCTCAGTATTTTCTCTCACAATAATAAACATTGATAAAAAAAAGTCCCATTGTGAATGTTTATTAATTTTCCGGCATTTGGTCGCCGTCAGTGCCCCGTAACACCGAGTTTATTAATGTGATATAACAACTGTGACCTTGTTTAACCTCTGTCCTGATGCTGGTTGTATGTGGTGGTGTTGTTGTATCTCGTTGTTGTACCGGCGGCGTTGTGCTGTACCCTGTAATATTACGCTGTATTCAAATGTTGTATGTATTATAATGCTGTTTTTTTGAGATTGTGTTGTAATTCATTGCTGTATCGTTGCGTTGTATCTTGTAACGTCGTGGTGTAAGTTTATTCCTGTAGTGTTGTGTTGTAGCTTGTAACATCGTGCTGTAATTCAATCTTGTACAGTTGTTGTTGTTTTGTAATATCTGTAATTTCGAATCCCTTTTTTTTTCTTCTTCTGTACCTTGTGATGTCAAAATGTATAGGTCTTTAATGGTTCACTTTACCCAGGGGACAAAAACTCAAACATGGCTAAACTGGTGACGAAATTTACATTGTGACTCGACCATAATATAAACACACCTTAAGGTATAACGGGAGATAAAAAAAATAATTGAAAAAAAAAAAACCTACAGTACTTGAAAAAAAAAATATATCCCTCAAACTTGGAACTAAACAAGAACAACATTATCAGTCAAGTCAGGAGAGGCAAGTATACTATGATGACAAGAAAACTCAGTGTAAAAGAAAGAATTTAACTATTTGTACAGTAGTATCTTGTATAGCCTGTGGTTCCCTCCCTAGCGGCACTTAGTTTGGAAGGGAAGCAATTTGTGTAAAGGAGAGACGCCTTGTATACTGTATGTGTTAAGTAGATTGGCTGTCGAGGGGAATTTTATTAGCATATTAGAGAACAACTGTACCATAAAGTTACTTGTCGTGAGGATACACACACACACACACACACACACACACACACCTGACACTGGGATGAAACTTAAGGGAGAATTTCAACCACACAACCACATAAGTCTGGTTCATTTTTTGGGGGGTGAGGATGTGGTTGTGGTGTGGTTGCTGTGGTTTTATAATGTGAAGGGTAATCACCGTCTCATTTTATTGACGCAACCACACAACCATGATTTTTTTTTATGGTTGTCGGTGGTGTGGTAGCGTATTAGTGGTGATATTTAGTGGTTATGTTGAAAATGGTAGTTATTACAACATTAGCTTATGAACACACTTCCACCACCACACAACCAAGATCTTTATAAGTTAATAGTTGTTGTTGTGGTGGAATTCGTGTGGTTGTAACTATCGCACCCCCAGGTTACGAGTCAAATACCATGATCCAACCACATTTTCTTATGATTGTCTGTTAGTAGGATGCTAGTGGTAGTTGTGGTCACTGGCCTGAACCTGATCCCACTGAACAACCACAATTCTTATCTAGTTTACTGGTGGTGGTGGTGGTAGTGGACATGGTTTTTGTTGTTGGTAGTGATGGTGGTGTTGATGGTAGTAGAAATGATGGTGTAATGGTAATATGGTGGGTATGGTGATTATGGTTAAGGTGATAGAAGCTCTAAGGTAATAAGTGGCTGTTCTATCATGGGGGATTTTATCATGACTAAGTGTTGAGAGATCGGAAAAATAAACAATAATATCCCATTCCTCCTCTTCCCCCATCCATTCCCCACGCCGCCCTCCACGCCCTCCCCACGCCCTCCTCCACGCCGCCACCACGCCACGTATCAACTATTGAATCACAATATGTATCTGGAGCACAAATTAATACGTTAACCCTAAGGGAACAAAAGAGAGATTGAATTAAAGGTAATTGATTCCTGAAGGCGGCGTAGGACTCCTGAAGGCGGCGTAGGACTCGCAGTTGTGAGCAAAGGACAATGAACACAGAGTTATAGACCTCTAGTATCAGTGAAATAGGACTTTTTAGTTTTCTTAAAATCCGAAAAATTAAAATGAATGAAATAATGAAAAAAATGAACGATTTTTTTTCTTAAAATTTCCTGGGATTGATAGTAGTATATAAATAAATGTATATATAAGTGTGTATATGTGTGTGTATACCGACAATATATACTAGTTGAATATTTAGATTGTCGATTTAGAACGTGTGTTAATTGCCTACTTAGTATGTAGATTACGAGACATGACAACCAGGGAGGGAGGGGCAAGAGGGAGGGAAGGGAAGGAGGGAGGGGCAAGAGGGAGGGAAGGGAAGGAGGGAGGGGCAAGAGGGAGGGAAGGGAAGGAGGGAGGAAATGAGGGAGGACAAAGACGAGATTGATTTTTAAGTAAATAATATGAAATTAGTGTACATGAGATGGTGAGTAGTGAGTGTGTGTGTGGGGGGGGGGGTGGGGTGTAATGGTGGCAGTGATGGTGACAGAAGTGTTGGCAGTGGCCAGTGAGTGGTGACAGAAGTGGTGGTAATGGTGACAATGTGGTAGCAGTGGTTGGTAATGGTTAGTGAATGGTGACGGTAATGGTGTCAGTGAGTGGTGACAGTAATGGTGAAAGTAGTGGTGGCAGTGGGTTAGTGAATGGTGACAGCAATGATGGCAATGGGTTAGTGAATGGTGACAGTAGTGGTGGCAGTGGTCAGTAGGTGGTGACAGTAATGTGTGACAGTAGTGATGGCAGTGGTCAGGTGTGGTGGTGGTGGCGGCGGCAGGGCACGCGATTCTACCACCACCAATTGTCACATCAGATCTTATCGTCAGTGCCTCCACGTGGACGTAATTGCTGTGCGGTAATTAAGGCCACCACTATCACCGCCCCTGCTCCTGTTGTTGCTGTTCCTGTTACTGCTACTTCTAATGGTACTTTTGACACCTGTGCTTTCTGCTGCTCCGAGATTGCGCAGAATTCCTGACCCGTTCATCTTATGTGTTGATGTTGTGAGCTAGTTATCATTTCAGGACATTGTGTGTGCGTGTTTATGTACATACATACGCTATAATTTCAGACACTATTTCCCTGCATTTGTATTTTCAGTTTATTCTAAGTGCGTGTTTTTCCCCCCTCTCTCTCTACCTTAAATAAGAAAATAAAAATTGGTCGCTTGAGAATTAAGAAAAAAAAAATAACAAGGTAATTCACACCAACACGTATACGACCCCCACGAATATTAAATCAAGTTTACAATCCAGTCTACGACGTGTGGACTTATCTACACCCTTTATCTTTATTTCCTTATCTCTATTCCCATCTTTATTCCCGTCTTGTCATTTATCAACTTTGTTCTTATCTCCTTCATTAGTAGTGTGGTTTTTTTTATCACCTCTGTTATTACCTTTTTTTTTTTTACATTGTCGTATGAAAAAAAAAATCGAATTACTTATAGTTTTCAGGAAAGTGTTTGAGTGTGTTTGTTTATTTTATTTGGTTTGAGTTTATTTAGCTTTGTCTTAATGTATGTTTTTGTAGCTGTGGTTTAGTGTAGCTGTCAGGTTGGAGCTACAAAACTACATAATTACAAGATGAAAGTCAGGTTTAATATATATTTCTACATTTAAATAAATATAAGTTTGTTTTAGTGTGTGTGATGAATAAGTCAGGTGTGTGTAGGTATTAGGTACTCTTAGCATCAGTGTACCTATCGTGATCCTGGCCCACAACACACCTGACTCACAACACAACACACCTGACCCACAACACAAGACCCACAACACAACACACCTGACCCACAACACAACACACCTGACCCACAACACATTTCCTGACCCACAACACACCTGACCCACAACACACCTGACCCACAACACACCTGACCCACAACACAACAGACCCACAACACAACACGGGTTTAATGGAGGGTAGATAAGGCAGTTGGTCGCACTGTTAAGGGTCGTTAGGTTCTTCACACACACAGGTAATTACTGCAATAACGAGTCCAGGTGCTTGAAGGAAGGTAATAAATTGTGGGTTGAGAGTCGCGTGATTGTAACTAGGACGGGTAAAGACCAAGTGTAGTAGTTAAGGGAAGGTTGTTTTTTTGTTTTCTTGTGGTTTACGTACACGCACGTATATACAGAGATGTGTGTATCTATAGACATGCGTGCAGTTATACGTACAAACGAGCTTTGTTTTTTGTTCTCGATAAACCGTTAGTTATTAGTATTGATGATATAAACACACACGGGGCACTAATGATATCTGCTTTTAAATATTTTCTTGTCTCGTCCTTCCCAGATCGTAATAACGTCATTATTACACAGGTGATGTTATACCTTTTATTTAGTTAATTATCTGCTCTACATTACGGACCAGTATCTATTCAGTGTCGCGGGAAAGCTGTACGCGAGGGTCCTGGGGTAGACGATATTGATTCGTATTTGTTTCACTTGTGTGTTATGTATTACTTAAGGGTACAGTACTGAGGAACCCCAGGTAACACACCCACCTTTGTTGAGGTGGTGTCCGGGCTGCAGGGCGGTGTGGAGGCTGTGGTGGAGACTGTGATGGAGACTGTGGTGGAGGTGGGACGTGTATGTGTACTTTAGTCTGGCCATCTCCTGTTCTACTCGCCTGCGGGCCTCCACTTCCCGCAGTAAAAAGAGCCGCAAGCGTGGGTCTTCTTCGGCAGCGGCTGCAGCGGCGCTGGTCGGCGAGTCGCTGGAGGTCGGCGGTAGCTGAGGGGGAGAGAGATGGTGTTTGATATAAGATTGGCAGACACGAGACAGACAGACAGACAGACAGATAGATAAACAAATAATAGACGGGCAACTGGACGAGAATTATATGGTGGTAGTGGAGGGAGTCCTGCAGCTGCAGTGTATTCAACAATATTAAGACACTAAAGCTACAACACGGTATTATTTCTTCTTCCACATTACAAGACATTAAACTTATTCCTCCAGCGAATCATAATTTACGGAATAAGATATAGTGGTGGGTGATGAAGGTGGTGCCATAATGGAGGGAGTGACCGACCCCTTGAGTGTTGACACAAGTCACCGCCACTAATACCAGCGTCTCATCCCACTACTACTTGACCCTGACACACGAACGTCTTGACAGATAATCACCCATTAACGTCAATAACTACACCGTCAGTGCAACATTCAAGGATGTAATTAGGCTCCCAACTGCTTCACTAAGACTCTCACTAATACCTGGGAGAAGGAGAGACTTTCAAGAGGACTAATGCTCCAACCCTCCATAACACCGAGGCTGTCTTCTCCTGAGGGTCACAGCGGACATCACAACACACAATCCCTTAGCCACTCCCACTCTCCTCTTCTCAGCTGGGTACGTCTTGGTTGTCCCTCTAGGCATGAAGGAGGAGTTACTCAACCTGTGTTGCAAGCTCATACAGGTGTCATCCACTTCCTTGAACAACGATCACATGTGGATTATCGCAATATCCCCAAAATTCCACATGGATGACCAATACACGATAAACAAATACATCCAAACAACTTGTGAGCCTCTGGGTGACCTGGTGATCAGACACACAAGTAGTGACGATAAAAGGAAGAAAAAAAAGTTCAAAATTAAAAGTGTAAATATTTATTGATGTATGACTAGAATTAAAAACCACTAACATATAGAATTAATGCTAAGGGTGTGTCATAAAACTCCCCTGGGTAGTGAAGAGGTGGTGTAGATCACTGGAGGTGTATGTAAGGTGTTGAAGGGTCACTCAGCCATGTTAATATTGAATGTAAATATCAGAGATCATGTAGGGGGAAAAATATAACTATTTATCCTTGAGGAATTATGAACAGAGAAAGAGGGACCGAGACAGACAGACAGACAGACAGACAGACATATAAGATAAACAGGTTGACGGGGGGGGAGGGGGGGGGAATGATCACTGTAAATCAGAAATCCTCAACGTTTTATCTACATTAAAAACTAATATCAGCAAACTGCGTCGCCCTCAAAGGTTGGTTCAGCACCAGACAGCGTCCACGGCATAGCTACCACACAGACGTGTCTCACTAGACTCTCAATAAGGTAATCAAACGTCGTGCTCGTTTGGGTCGCCTCTCCATTCTGCTAAAGCCAAGACGTCTAGCCGACCACAGAAAGATTCTCTTAATTGGAGCCGCCGTGAATAGCGCCTCTCAAAAGAACCTCCCATTAGGGTGTTACACGCACTCTTCGGGCCGGTTTGCAGACATAAAATTACACCGGCAACACACGGTAACTCTCACACTTAAAGACCTGAGACTTAATCCTCTACGGATGGTGGGACTCACGCTCGGGAATTCAAAGCTTGGGGGAGGTAATTAGTATTCTTATCTTCGAGTACCGAGCCAGAAATCTCCTGACGAATTTGTTTTGCCAATTACTAGGATCTTGAAGCCTGCTGCTCTTTGTCGCTCAGGTGTGCCAATAGCTTATTACAGGTGTGTGTGTGTGTGTGTAAAGGACTCGTGTTTTAACTATTGACAAAACGCCATAATTGAGGTTAGTCAGTTACCTTAAGACGTAACCTGAGATTCTCTTTCCCGTATTAAATAAAGAAGTTGTTTTCTCCCGTCGGTAATTCCTCTAACCTTGTAGGCAGCGACACCTACGAGGAGAATCTTGAGAGAAATTGATCCTTTTCATAATTAACGCCAATAAGGAGTAAACGCCATATTCTCGAGCGATTTATCTTTCCTTTTCCTTAGCTTTTTCTTCATTGCAAGCGGGAAATATCTTTAAAGGTCTTTCAGGGTTGCATAAGATAATTTTTTTTGTGGTATAGAATTTTTTTCGGGAGGGGGGTGAGATAATTGTTTTGTTTTATAATTATGTTAAAGGGTTGAATAAATGAGAGGTTGAGCATAAATATTTACACAAACTCACAGAACACACACACACACACACACACACACACACACACACACACACACACACACACACCCACACCTTGGACAGAACCCGACGATAGAAACTTAGATAGAACCCAATAAAAGAACAATGGGACAGAGAACGTTGATACACAAAGGAGGCAACATGACCGACACTGCACCCTACTGCCTTCATTTCCTCAACTGTAAAGTCAGGTATCCTCCATCTACAGCAGGGGAATACAAAAGGCTCCTCCACCTACAGCAAGGGAATACATAAGGCTCCTCCACCTACAGCAGGGGAACACATGAGGCTCCTCCCTTCCCCTACGTATGAGAGCATCTAACATTTCTATTGCTGCAACAAGCTGCAACTGTAACCCAAGACGCTGGGTGTGCAGGTTGCCGGGGAAGGAGGGAGGGAAGGGGGGGGGATGAGTGGAGTTGTGGTGAGGGAATGGAAGAAGGAAAAGGGAGTGTGATGAGGGAAGGGTGGATGGATGGAGAGGAAATGTGAGGACGGAAGGGAGGAGTGTGGTGAAGAAAGGGAGGGAGGGGAAGTGTGGTGAGGGAAGGGAGGAGGGAGAGGTTGGGAGGGGGAGTGTGGTGAGGGAAGGGAGAAGGGAGAGGTTGGACAGGGAGGAGGGGGATCAACACTCAAGGAGGCGAGGCACCGCCCACTCGAGGCCGTAATTGGACCGCCTTGCTCACTCCTCCGCCTCCTCGCCGCCAGCTTACGCGTCTAAATTAAACCGTCTAAGCTGCCTTCACCTCCTCCACTCAAGAGGCAGCTCCTTACACCAGGCAAAAGGAACGACCCGGATATTAACTACACGAGGAGCGATGGAATAAGACCCTTTTTATTTCACATGCAAAAAGGCAATGTGTGTCGAGTGTCCAATTTACCTGAAGGAAAGTAAAGTCTGCGGCGCGCTTCACGGGGATGGGTTTGTTACATCTGACTCGTTAAATTTGTTTTTCTTTCACCTTAAAAGACTCGTCCGGTAAGAATTTATACAGAGTCGGTGAGATGTTAACATAAAAATTCTTGCTGTTATTAAGTAAAGCTGGTGGAAAGCCCCCCCCCCCCTTCCATTAAATATGCAAAACTAACCAAGTTGATTAGACGACGAGTTTTCTTAATATTCCGTGTCGAGGGAACGGCTGAGCAAACTCCTAAAGGGTAGCTGGCTGGCTAGTCCTGGTTCTCGTGGTTCGATGTCAACAGTTACAGGAGTAGGGCATTATAGTCTACGTGTTCACCAGGTCTAGAACCGTGATCATGACTACACTCACCAGACGTCTGCAAAACCTTACAATGTTTTTTTCTCTTTCAAAGTAAAACAGACAAGAAATTCACCTTGAGTTGTTAGTCTGTGGTGACGCTGCTTCCATGGCAGGTTAGGTTAGATTAGGTTAGGTTATACTAGGTTAGGTTATGCTAGGTTAGGTTATGCTAGGTTAGGTTATACTAGGTTAGGTTATGCTAGGTTAGGTTATGCTAGGTTAGGTTATACTAGGTTAGGTTATGCTAGGTTAGGTTATGCTAGGTTAGGTTATACTAGGTTAGGTTATAGTAGGTTAGGTAATACTAGGTTAGGTTATGCTAGGATAGGTTATACTAGGTTAGGTTATACTAGGTTAGGTTATACTAGGTTAGGTTATGCTAGGATAGGTTATGCTAGGTTAGGTTATACTAGGATAGGTATACTAGGTTAGGTTAGGTTAGGTTATGCCTGATAGTTAAACGCCCTCTGTAACACCACTATGAGGAACAGCAACCATACGTCAACACAAACGGCTTCTAATCCATTTAGAAAGATTAGTGTGGTCGTAACTCTTATTAAAGCATCTCACTTGACCTCACCTGTGATATATGTAGAACAGCTGTGTTGCTTCCCCCCAAAACACACACACACACACACACACACACACACACACACACACACACACACACAGGGATCCTTTGCTCTTTTACTTCACTTGAGAAATACAGGATAATTTTACGAGAGAGAAAGCAGACAGACAGAGAGAGGGAAAGACACAGACAGACAGACAGACAGACAGACAGACAGAGGGAAAGAGACAGACAGATAGACAGAGAAAAAAAGTTTCACCATAGGAAAAGGCTACTCACATATTCACCCTTCCTCCACTGAAACAAAAACTCGCCCAAAATGTGTGTGGTAAATAGCCCGGAGACTAGCAGCTCGGAACACTCAAACATAATCAAGGGGGAGCTTAGGGCGGTGCTGTGGGAAGGAGGAGAGAGGGAGAAGGAGGGAAGGGGGGAGAAGGAGGAGAGGAAGGGAGGAGAGGAAGGGGAGAAGGAGGAAAGGGAAGGCGGACATGGAGATGGAGAGAGAGTGAGGCAGAGAGGGAGGGAGAGAGGGAAGTGAGAGAGAGAAAAAGAGGAGCAAGAGGAGAGGGAGGAAGGAAGGCAGGAAGAGGAGGAATCTTATTTTAACGTAAGACAATTTAGTGATATAAATGTCTTTGAATTGATCTCATGTTTGCGATGTTATTTTGTTTATAAATCGCAAGTATATATGTTTGTTGTGTTTGTTGTGTTTGTTGTGTTTGTTGTGTTTGTTGTGTTCTTGTATGTATTAAATCACACTCACCAGCACCTCTTAACGGCATTAAAACTAATCTGACGGAGAAATGGAGGGAGAAGAACGAGGGGGAGGAGGAGGAGCAGCAGGAGATGTTGGGTGGAGGAGGAGATGTTGGGGGAGGAGGAGCAGGAGATATTGGAGGAGGAGGAGCAGCAGATGATGTTGGGGGAGGAGGAGGAGCAGCAGATGATGTTGGGGGGAGGAGGAGCAGGAGATGATGGGAGGAGCAGCAGATGTTGGGGAGGAGGAGCAGGAGCAGGAGATGTTGGGGAGGAGCAACAGGAGATGTTGGAGAGGAGGAGCAGGAGCAGGAGATGTTGGGGAGGAGCAGCAGGAGATGTTGGAGGAGGAGGAGCAGCAGCAGCAGGAGATATTGGGGGAGAAGGAGGAGGAGCAGGAGATGTTGGGGGAGGAGGAGGGATGTGACGCCAGGCCCACAGCTCTAGTTTACAGACAACCCTAAATATAAGGCAAACAAGAAGGTCAAACAAGGCAGAGAAGCGTGTGAAGGCAGAGGATAGGAGAGTGTCTGTGTTTAATGAACAGTAAACACGCTTTACATTCAGCTGTGAACAAAAGGACGGTGTGCTAAGCCGCTTAAAAACATTAATGAATGGCTGCTGCCGAATGACCCTCATGTAAAAATGACTGAGTAAACAGGGGGTGACGTGGGAAGCGAACCCTCGTACCAGAATTGGAATTTGACCGAGAGTCACGCGGCCACTGAAGGGAGGGAGGGTGGGTGGGAGGTAGGGGGAGTATTAGAGAGGTTAGGTAGGGGGTGAGGGAGGGAGGGAAAAGGGGGGGGGGGTTAGTGTAATCTTAGTGTTTGTCTGGGTTACGCCCTTGTTCACATAGGTTATTGACGCAGGTTTACACACCGTCCCGGCTCTTGTGACTTAACGGGATTATTAGATTTAGTGAGCTGACTCTAATGATAATTACTGATGGTTAGGTCATAATTACTAAGACTTAAAGGACATGTATGTAAATGGAGTTAATAATAATAATAATAAAAGTGGGGATCATAATCCGGCTGGATGTGGCCCCCTACAGAACCAGCTGGCCATGTTACACTCAGCAGAAAAGTGGATGGCCATCAAGGTAAGAGTTCTACCTTTAATTAAAACTGGACAGGTATTTGGGCAGAGGCATCAAGAGAACATTTTCTGTTTTTTATATTTTGTGTTTTGTACCGTACGGAGGAGGAGAGGAGGAGGAGGAGGAGGTGGTGAGGAGGAGGAGGAGGAGAGAGTGAGTGAGTGTGGTAAGGAAGATGGCGGGGTGAGGCGAGGCGAGGAGCGGTGCCCCTCCCCTAACAGTAGGAACGGGGCCACACACACACACACACACAGCCCTCAGGTTTCAGTATACCGCTACACTGACTCCGCAAACTCCTCGGGTCCCCTGGAAATTTCACCTTTGAATTTTCGATGACCAAGTTTTAGTTTTACATAGACGACTGCACATTTAATCTTAAGTTTTTAACCAGACTGAAATTGCCTGTTTTACTCAAGGGTTTTCGAAAAGTTGAAATTGTTAGGGATAAAGTTTGACTCCTGGAACCAACTGTATTGGATTAACAAGTTTGGGGAAGTCGATGGCTTTTGGAAACCCTAACCTAACCCCCTCCTCCCTCACCCCCCGTCACCCCCTTGGAAATATTTCTTACACTTGAGGAAAATTTTTTTTTCTTCCCAGGTAAACTCTCTTAATTTGGGGACATGTTTTTTATTCTTTTTCTTTTCTCTCTAAGGCTCCCCCACCCCCCCTTCCTTCCCTTCCTCCCCCACTTCCCTTCCTCCTCCCCCACCTCCCTCCTTCCCTCCCTCCCCCACCCCCCTCCCCCTCCCTCCTCCTCCTCCCTCCTCCCTCCCTCCTCCTCCATCCATCTCTCTCCTTATCTCCATTCTTCCTCTCCCAACCCTTCACCTCCTTTTCAATACCCTATTCCCTCCCCATCCCATCCTCTTCCCTCCCTATCCCATCCCTCTCCTCCCCCTCCCCTCCCTACTGGATACGTGTTTGTAAGACAGAAGAAAACGTCAGGTAATTACAGGTAGTTGTTCGTGGTCTCTTTCGGGGGGAGGGAGGTGGGGGGGGGAGAGGGAGAGGGGAGGGAGAGAGAGGGAGAGGGGGGGGGCTTATTGTTTTTATGGTTGTAATTATCATCACTATCATTCTCTCCATCACCACCACCCCTAACCACCATCACCAGCACCCCTAACCACCATCACCAGCATCATCACTACCATCTGTCTGTCTGTCTGTCTGTCTGTCTCTGTCTGTCTGTCTCTGTCTGTCTGTCTGTATAAATGAAATAAAAATTCTCTCTCGGTCTCAATTCAATCATATAATATTGATATTAAGATTCGTTTTTATTGGCTTGTGTGTCCCGGTCTAATAGTTGGTTAAAGGTAAATGAACCGAGAGAGAGAGAGAGAGAGAGAGAGAGAGAGAGAGAGAGGTTGTTTCGTAATCTCACTCACTCTCTCCCTCCAAATTTTTTCATAAGAGCATCAAATACCAATGACGTAATTAGTGACTGATTTACAATGAAGTATTTTAATAATTATTGGATGGCGTCAAGATGCCCTTTTTTTTTACAACTACCCTATAAGAATTTACGCGAATATAATAGATTATATATATATATTTTTTTTTTTACAATTCTTTATCACCACTAAGAGGAAACGTATCTAGTTGATCGTTGTGCGTCCTGGGATTAAACACAATTCATTATAACTAAGAGGAAACGTGCCCAGGTGTTCGTTGTGTATCCTAGGATTACATACAATAGAGCACAACATTACGAGAGGCCAAACACGTGTCTCCGATCAATAACAATAATGGATCTTAGTTCTCCATTGATTTTTCTCCCGCCAAACAAAACAATCAGTAAGTAAAGGGGGGGGGGGTGTGTTATAGGGTGCCAAGAGGTGCCATCAGGGTGCCAGGGATTGTTACATGATGACCTGACCTGACCTGACCTGACTCTAATCTCTAGGTCGATAATGTGAACTACTTCGTTAAATTTAGTGTATTATGTCACTGTAATTAAGCTTTCCAGCCTTTACTCGTTTAAATGCTCTCTCTCTCTCTCTCTCTCTCTCTCTCTCTCTCTCTCTCTCTCACACGTCTTCCTTCACCCCTTCTTGGTCCACCTCATCTCCCTCATTTTTCCCTCCCCTCCCTACCTCCTTCACTATTCCTCACCACCTTCCATCCTCACCCTTCCTCCACTCATCCTCAACTCACCACCTTCCATTCTTCCATCACCTGACCTCCTCGTCCTCCACTAGTCCCTCACCCTTCTTCCTCACCTTCCTTCACCCCTGCACCCTACCCCCACCCACCCCCACCCACTTCCGTGAGCGTGTTTATTAACCCGCCATTGAGTGTGATCAGCGTGTGACTTATCAAACATTCATAGCTTAAGGCTCTCTCACTGTGCCGTCACTGACTCGATATTGATTCGACCGCGCAGGTTCATGCTGGAAGGATACTGACCTGACGATACTGACGTAGGTAGGATACTGACGGAGGGGATACTGACGGAGGGAGGGTAGGACTGACGGAAGGATACTGACGGAGGGGGGGATACGACGACTGGACGGAGGAGGAAGGATACTGACGGAGGGGGGATTGACGGAGGGAGGGTAGGATACTGACGAAGGATACTGACGGAGGGGGAGGGGATACTGACCTGACTGATACTGACGGAGGAGGGTGGATACTGACGGGGAAGGATACTGACGGAGGGGAGGGGAGGATACTGACGGAGGGGGGATATGACTGACGGAGAGGGAGGGGATACTGACGGAGGGGAGGGATACTGACGGGGAGGGAAGGATACTGACGGAGGGGGGGATACTGACGGAGGGTAGGATACTGGACGGAGAGGGAAGGATGACACTAGGGGGAGGATACTGATACTGAGAGGGGATACTGACGGAGGGAAGGATACTGACTGACGGATACTGACGGGGATACTGACGGAGGATACTGACGGAGGGGGATACTGACGGAGGATACTGACGGAGGATACTGACGGAGGGGGGATACGGAGGGGATACTGACGGAGGGGAGGTAGGATACTGAGGAGGGTAGGATACTGACGGAGGGGGGATACTGACGGAGGGGGGATACTGACGGAGGGGGGATACTGACGGAGGGGGGATACTAACGGAGGGGGAGGGAAGGATACTGACGGAGGGAGAGAGAGAGAGAGACTATTAATTTGGACGTCTTCGTAAACCTTCTATTGAAACCAGCACCTACAGCCCCCGCAGACATTACTTAAGAATCATACGGACATCAGAATCTCTTGAAGTTTAAGCTGAGAATATGCAGACGCGATTTTAAGCTTCTGATAATAATAATAATAATAATAAGCCGGATTTTTTGTTTTTTTGGGGGGGAGGGTGGTGGAACTAGACACAAGGCGAATTAAACTACAAAAATAACTACATTAAATCAATACGTAATTGCATAGTGTCAGAAATAGGAGCGTATAATGACAGTGGAGAGGTTTCTTTTGCCATGACAATGTGGTGGTAGTGGCGTAGAATTTGCGTATATGATGACCATGCATAATAAAACTCTTACATTACGCGACGCAAAACATTGGATAGTTTAAACGCATTACCTCCCTCTGGTTACTTGACTCTCTTAAAAATTTAATGTCGTGATGATGTCAAATGGTCCACTATGACTCACACACGCACGCACACTCCACACACACACACACACACACACACACACACACACACACACACACATACACACACATACACAATTGATAATGACTTCTCCTCCTACAATCAGCCACAGGTAAATAATTAATTAACTTAACGACGAATTTTACCTCTCACACAACTTAGAGTGATTACGACCTTAGTCCCATAACTTACACACATCATGACCTCGACACATGAACCAGAGCAATACAGTTACAGGAGTTAATGAGGTGAGAGTACAGTCATGAGTACAGTACAGGTAACCAAGGAAAACAGCTTGGATAAGAGTACTCAATTCATGACTTGGATACAGTGAAGAGTACAGGAAGTTAGTAAGGAAGAAGATGATGATACACTTGGTACAGTCATTATTACAGCTATTTAAGAAAGCTTGGATAATGGTAAACACTTCATGACTTGGATATAATGATCTTGAATAATCCAGTTGGTATAGTGAAGACCACAGTGACAGGGCGGTCATAAGGTGAACTAACAAGACAAAAGCTTGGATAATCGCTGAGTAAGCAGTACGGAACCCTGAGTAGGTCCGGACAATTAGGAAGGGAGGTGTACATTCTCGTGTTTACTATTGAGGTGGTTCCTACCACTTCCCTCAATTACTTGTAATCACATTTCACGCCGAGACCTCGTGACGCAGCGCTCAGGCCCGCCGCTTGTCGATACCCGGGTGTTTGCTCTCTCCCGCCGGTCACAGTCACCCCGTACCCTACTTCTTCGGTGCAATTTAAAGAAATTACGTCATAAATTAGTTAATTACTTGTCGTGGTGTGTTGTTGAAAGACACGAGGACGTCTAATAGTGAGGTGGACTCTTGTGTTGGACTCGACTCTTCCTACTAGACGTATAATTCATATCTGTGATGATTTATGATAAATAAATAATAATTCGCAGCAGGAGTTATGGCAGGATGATATAATCGAAGTTTCAATAAGAGAGTCACGGAGGCACCAAATTACGCATGGCATACCTGTGGCCAATTTTCCTTGCTCTGTTATCGTTCTGTAAACTTCAGCAGCACTTGAAAGATACACTCAAGAATTTATGAACGGACAATATACTCACCAAACAACTGAGAGACAGAGAGCGAGCATGAAGTGTGAGCATGATAGATCGTTCCTCACAAAGCTTAAAATTACATACAAATAAGTGAGCAAAAGGGTGAGTGGAGAAGTGTGAAGGAAGGTAAACATAGCAGGTGAGACGCCCAGTGGTGGTCCCTCAAGATCCTAGGGGCCGGCAGGTGGCTCCTTCTCCCTTACTTATCGCGCACTGTTGACACACGCCTCACCTTTTCTTTTTGTGACTTAGACTAATCAGGCTGAAGTAATCATGTGTCATTAATCAGACGCGAGGAGGAAATCAACAGATCTTGTGGGTTAGTTAGTTCCACGACCTCAACTAGGGAAAGGCTGGATAGGACTTTGGTGGACCGGGGAGGGGCTGAGGAGGGATGAGAAAGACTGAGAAGGGCTGGGGAAGGGCTAGGGAGGGCCGAAGAGGAGGGTTGTATCACTTGTATGTTATTTGAGGTTGGTTGAGGTAAGGTAGAGCTGACCACACCTCATGGCACCTTTGATGGCCAGACAGCCGTGAGTGTTTAACAAATAATCCTAATTGGTAATTTCACGTGTACACCTGGCTATGAATAACGCGGCTATTATGCTAAGGTAGGGGGATTGTGTGGTGGGGGGGTGCTGGAGGTCGATACTCCTTGCCGTAATAGTAATTCCTCCTTCTTCCGCTCCGGTTCGTGTAATTCTGTTTACCGGCGATTTTCTTGATGTGTGTAACCGGTTAACTTATGGTCGAGGAGTTCCGGGCAGGCGTGGGGAGGGGGGGGGGTCACAGTGAGTTAGGCATCGCCAGAGTCAACAAGGCTTGACCATTGATTATAGTGCCACTCCCTTATGCATTACGCGATAACCTTCATTTGCATAAGAAAGTTGAATTCCGTAATGGCTAGGAGTGGCTGGCGGCAAACAGGAGGACCGCTTAAAAGCCTTTCTTCGTTATTGACTACTGGCGCCGTTCCTACACCCTGGTGACGACCGGGGTAAGAAAGCTGTTAGCATATATTCACTAATACACCCAAGAATGATATTTATGTCTGCAAGTTATTACCCAAAAGGCGAGAAATTACGGAAGGAATCCAGACTATTGGCGAATGGAAGGATAGTATGTGTGTGTGTTAGTGTGTTAGTGACAGGTGTGTTAGTAGACAGGTGTGTTAGTAGACAGGTGTGTTAGTAGACAGGTGTGTAAAATGACAGGTGTGTAAAGTGACAGGTGTGTAAAGTGACAGGTGTGTAAAGTGACAGGTGTGTAAAGTGATTAGGGTGTTACTAGCCTGTGTGTCAGTGTCAGGTGTGTCCGTAAAGCTGATTACTATGAAAGGTGGACTACTGGTGTGTAAATTTTATGTATTTTGTGTGTGTGTGAGTGAGAGTATGTATGTATGTGTGTGTGTGTGTGAGTGAGAGTATGTATGTATGTATGTATGTGTGTGTGTGTGAGTATATACTGTATATATATATAATTATGTATATGTATCAAAGTGTCTTATTTATATAGGTATACTTATACTATTTAACTCCCTCCCCATACTAAAACACTCCTCATTCCTCCCCGGACCACAAGACACACTGTCGCAGCTCCACTTCCTCTCGATCACAACACCAAACTTATAGTGAGTTCCTTGAGAGCGTAAAGGAAACAAGAGACCTGTCGGCGAGTTTGCTGGTTTTACACACGACTCGCTACGATACTCACCAGTCGAGTTTGTTCTAAAATATTGACGATAAGAATTCGATTTTTTGTTACATTAGAGGAAGTTTGTAGACAGCAGGGTTCCTTTCATTGGGGTGTTTTGATTTTCTAATGATACAAGTTAAGGCTATAGTGAATATTTTTCCCGTTTTTCTTTGTTTAATGTCTTGAGGAAATAATTATGGTCTATGGTCTTTAGGTTAGGTTAGGGAGGAGGATAATTTTTAGTTTTATAATGAGAAAAAATATCTTTAGACTAAAACAGCATTCGAATTAAGGTTTTACAATCACCACAAAACAAAATTGAAAAAAAATGCGTTTATCAGGGATATTGTGAACTATCTGCGCCGTTAATGATTCAGATGATAATAATGAAGGACTTACCTCTAGCAGTGGGCGGGTCGCCTCCAGGCCGGTGCTGCTGCTGGCGATGGGTACTGGGCTGCTCACTCTGCCGTGGGCGTGGGTAATGTGGGCGTGGTCTTCCTTGTGTGTACGGTCTTCCCGGTGTGTCCGGTCCTCCTGGCGGGAGAGGCAACGGGCGCTCTCCTCCACCTCCGCCTCCCCGGGGGCATGGTCGTCGACCTGGTCGTTCTTGTGGTCGTCGGACTTGTAAGTGTCGTTTTTATAATGGTCGAGGTCGAGACTTGGGTGCCTCGTCGTGCTGGGCTTGTAGCTGTCGTGTTTGATGCTGTCGCTTTTGTAGAGGTCGTGTTTGTAGGTGTCGCTCTTGTAGCCGTCAGTCTTGAGGTCAGAGTCGTCATCAGTGGCCTCAATGTCCACCGTCTCGTCGTCCGAATGTCTGCTGGAGTCCGGTAGAGGCGCCCCTGAGTCCCGACCACCCGCGCTGCTTGTGGGCGTGGGCGATGCTCGCGTCACGGGCGTGAACGCTGACAGGTGTGCCGGTCGGAGTGCGGGAGGCTCTGTTTCGGCTGGTCGGGGATCGGTGATCGGATCGGGTCTGGGGTCGGGAAGTGGCAGAGGAGGAAAGCTTGGAAGGGGTCGTCTGGGCCACGCTGCCAGGGGGTACGGCAGACCCAGAGGGGGTAAAGATCCTCTGGACCCCCACAAGTAGTCTACGAAGGTCTGGTGGGCGTCCTTATGATGGGCGGGGTAGGGCGGCGGTAGCGGCGCTAGGTATGGCGGCGGATAGGCTAAGTCACCGCCCACTGTCTTGAGGGCGGGCGGAGCGAAGGATGGCGGCTTGGTGAGCGGCGCGTCGAGTCTCGGGGACTTAGACAAGCGGGAGCCCGGGCCCTGGGGAAGGACACGGCGCTGCCAAAGACAAGTGTTGATAATTTGGTGTTTAACGCCGCCAGGTGGCGCTGGTGGCTCCTACTGTACACCTGGTCACCACTAAGGGGTCAATATTCTTCATATATTTTAATTTAGAATAATATATATAATCATGAAGGTGTAAAAAATATTACATATATTATATATTATATATATGTATATATATATATATATATATATATATATATATATATATATATATATATATATATATATATATATATATATATATATATATATATATATATATATATATATATATATATATATATATATATATATATATAATGTGTATGTTTGTGTTTCTAATTATAATATTCTAGTTTTAGTGTGTTAATAATACGTTAATTTTCAAACACTTTCGTTACGCATCATATACTATACATTACATCAACAAATTCTTTAATCATGCGTCTCTCGCAGTCTATCACGCTGAAGTTAGATTCTGGCAAAATACCCCCCCTGACACTTCACATGTTAGCGCCGGGTGTTTGATGCCCATGTGCTTCAGTTCAGATGTTTCCTAACCTAAACCAACCAAACTAAATCACCACTCAGGTGTTGTCACCTTCGGCAACACAATACAAGGTAAAGACGTCTTACCTGGCTGGTGGCCGCCATAAGCCTCTTCCTGGTGCCGCCGTTGAACATGGCTTTAACGTCCTCCCAGGCATGTTGTACGTCCATTGGCGGCTCTCCGGACAGCCGAATGTGCCGCCGCCATGAGTTGAAGTTAGCGGCATCCGGCTGCACGTACTTGCTGTCCGCCAGTCGATGGGAGTGAAATACGAACTTGTTGGGGCTGAAGAACATGGCACAGTACAGGCACTTAATGCACTTGGCGCGTGACGAGTTGTATCTGGCGACGAACAAACCAAAACCAGCATCTTTATTATACGAGCCTCTACAATATTGCTGCTACAGTATACGTCATTATTCTAGTATACGAATTGTTGTGTGTGTGAAGACCTACCTGGAGGGGACGAAGGAGCCGCGGCAGCCCCAGGCACACTCATGCATCACGTCGAAGGCAAAGTTCTCTGGTAGCTTTGGCGGCGAGTTGTCCCCGAGGAAGGACTTACACAGCCTCTCCGCCTCCCTCTTGGTGATCATCCCACACCTGAGACCACGGGGAGACAGGTAATTAGAGGCTGATTAACTACCTGTATGTGCAATGGAAGATAAAGACGTACACACACACACCGCTCTCAATTACACACTCAAATTCGTATGCACACACAAGTACAAATCACATATGTCCTATTCTAAATAATTTCTGCTACATTAATATTTATTGACGTGCATAAAATTATCTATACAAGGTAGGAGGCGCACCACAACATCTCATCGGGGAGAATAAAACACAAGTGGTGGTGAGAGGGCGGAGTGTACCGTGTGATGTATTGGCCAATCATTATTATTATTAATTGGCCAGTCATTATCAAGGTTTATTTGCTATTAAACACGGTGTATAAAGAGCGTTAGTTAGAGACGTTAAGCAATAAACGACAACACCAATAAGACTATTTAAGCTACTGACCTTCTGGAGGAGATGGGCATAGCACCTGCCCGACGGAGGATCTCCAACTGGACGGGGGTACACTGGACGCAGGTGATGCCCAGGGCCACCCGCCGGTTGTGGATCTCGTTGTAGCTGAACTCCTGCTTGAAGTACACACACAAACAGTAAAGATTATCATCGGTGGGAGGTGACTGAGAGGGCAAGGTAGGAGACGCTCACAGAAGGATGAACGGGACACTATTTATAAACAACCTGTGATTTAAGTTCCAGTAAAATGTTTCAAGTATAGAGGAAGGAGTTTCAGTGTTTCTCATTAGGGAGTGACATATGAGGATAATTATGAGAGGGGTAGGAGTAATACTATTATTTTTATACAGTAGTGAAACAGAAATACTTATGTCTCTCACCTTGAGTAGAGTGTTGGAGATCTGGGCGAGACACAGTCGTTCACAGTTGTCGATATTGAGAGAGACAATGGGCACTCCGTACAGCGAGACGGTCCCTACCTGTAGTACACCTTAGTTAGCACCAACACGTAACACACTCCTCCATCAGGTAACACATACATACCTCCATCAACACCAATAAGTAACACAATCTCATCAGGAACACCAGATCACCTTTGCAACACCTTTGTAAGTGTCCCTTTCTTACTCATTTCAACCAAACACGTGTCCTGGTTTATTGGCTATGCCCGTGTCTCTTACATACATTATACACATGTCATACGTATATACCATAATTATACATAAAAGATATGACGTCTTCACAGCTCCCGATAACAAACTCTTAACACGAGATAGAAATTGAAAAAAAAATAAAAAAAAAGTGATCTCAGGTAATTAGCTCCAGGTTAATTGGTATTCAGTAGTGAACTATTTAATAAGTTGTATGAATTTAGTAAAAAATATGATGATTTAGTATTATTTTATATATTTTTTTTTTCATGTGATTTAAAATTTTACCTAAAATAAGAAAAATAAAAACCACAGAAAAACAGAACTCGTACATATAAGAGTGAATTAAAAAAATATATCCTGGAGCACAATAGACGAAGGTGGATATGATTGTACACAGAAGGGGGGGGGAGGGGGAGGAGGGGGAGGGATAGTAGTAGTGGAGCACAGGACAAACACGGCAGCATAATACCCCACACTCACCTCAAGAACAAATCTTCACTAATTGGCGCCCTTTGACCCGCGCGCCTTTGATGTAATCGCGCGGGAGATTCAAATTCAAACGCGCGGGAAATCTCAATGTTTACACGTTTCTCTTCACAATTGCGCATGTGTAAATACACTCGTATGAGAAGACTACGCTCCCATGGTCCTTATGTAGAGTTCTTTACACTTTACTGTGTTGAACGGCGGCATTCATGGAAAAGAAACCATCTCGTTGGAATTTACGTTACCCCGAAAACTTCTCGCCTCGACCCAAAGTGTTCAGCGGCGGGGAAACATCTCCTTGAAGGGAATGGAAACTGTAAGGGTGAATATAAGAGAGGATGTGGCTATAAGAGTGATTGTCGCTCTCCAACCACTACTATCCTCTACTTACTGGTGAAAAAAAAAACAAACCTAACCTAACCTAACCTAAAAAAAACCTAAACTAACCTAACCTAGAAAAAGCCTAACCTAAACCGATCCGAAACAACTTTAACTTTGACCTGACCTGACCTGACCTGACCTGACCTGACCTAACCTAACCTGACCTAACCTGTTGCTGTGGTATTTTATTCAGTAGGAATTGTGGAATGGGATTTTGTTTATTGGGATTTTGGATAAATGAATCACTATAAGATGGGCTAAAGCTGTGTATGTATCTTGTGTGTAGAGGCACTGAGAGACACACACACACACACACACACACACACACACACACACACGAGAGATGCTTTTAATTCGTGTACGTGTTTCTACCCAAGTACTGTACGTTCATTTATTTTACCACGTACGTGTTTGTTCCGTGTAGTGAGGATTCTGGCAGGTGTGGGAAACTGACAGGTGTGGAGGAAACTGACAGGTGTGGAGGAAACTGACAGGTGTGGTGGAAATTGACAGATGTGGATGAAGTTGTCAGGTGTGGTGGAAACTGACACGTATGGAAAGATAAAGAATGAAAAAGCGGAAGAGAAAGGAAGTAGAAGAAGGAAAATAAGAAAGAAGAAAATAAGAAAGAAAGAAAAGTCCAAGATAAAGAGAAACATGTCCCATCAAATTCTTCTTTTAAATCATCTCGACACGACAGAACAAGAAGAACACCTTTGGATCTCTGTTAGTTCAGGGACCATCGACCATCACCACTCAGTCTGCTAACCTGAGAGAAGAGAATAAATCTGACGCATACAAACTCCTCCTTCAAACTCCTCCTCTCCTCGCCTCGCCAAGTCGCAGGAACTTCAAAGAGAATACACTCATTCACAAGCTTAGGCAAGGTAGAGAACTGTCTGGATCTTGGTTGAGTATCGTGATTAACTTTTGAGTATTTGTTCCAGGCTTCAAAAAGAGGATTAATCTTTACCTTCAAGATGGAGGAAGATTTGTAGGGGGATTGTGTAGGTTTCTCGGGAGAGGAATATGAAAATGCGTCGTTTTATCTCGTCTGTCTTATGTTAAGGAGGATGAGGAGGCGTGTTGGCACTCAGCGGGCAGCGGTGAGGACCATCCTACACCTGGAGTGGGACGAGTGGAGCCTTCAGCGGCGCCGTCATTAAGAATGTCTCTTTGGTGTATTCAAGCCGCTGGTGTTATTCACGGCCTCACAATGGGTGCTCGGGGCTGCCCTTTGATCTTGTCTGTGGCGGCTCTAAGAGTCGGCTAGACTGTAAGTGGGATTAGGCCACGGGTCAGAGGGCAAAGGCCAGCGGTGAGCAGAGTGCGCCCCGTGTTGACCCAGTGTCCGCCGGGAGCACCTCCGGCTTGCTCTCCGCTCACTCCCCCAGTCCTTCAGAGTCTCGGGGATCCTTGCCTTCACTCCTACTGGCCACGGCACCTTGGTATCTTAATACCTTGTTCTTGTTCCGCTTGCACAGGAACACATCTCCTTCAAGATGTGGCAAAGCGCGCTATTCATCCATACTGATCACTCTCTTCCACCATTGGCTACTGTACGTCTCCCCAGTGTGGTGCTACAACAGGTGTTCAACTCCTGTGTTTCCCGGACGAGGAACTGAGTGTGTGTGTCTACTGCTCTGCCCCATAGACCTTCACCCACAGGCTCTGTCAACACCTTATTACCGATATATTTGTGCACCACAAAAGGACAACTCCTCCGTCATGACTAAATATTAAGCTTATATCCACCACTTAGTTCTTTTCTTCCTCTGAGAAGTTATTTAGTGTTATCCTGGAGGAACCTTTTCTCGCCATCAGCGTAAAATCTCATCTTGCAGCTTTGATTAATTAATTGAGGTAACGGAGACCTCATCACCTGTGATACACCTGCCTGCCAGGAGTCACTACCTGTACTGATGCTCCTCATTACTAGCAGGAATTTGTATTTATCGTTGTGGACATTTGTCAACATCCAGTCACTTGTTACAAACACATTCGGTAACAAAACTAGTGATCCCGGGTCACTTAACCGCTCGTGACCGTTGTCGCGTTAATGTACAGTGTTTCTCCTGTACACACGTGTCTGGCTCCTGCAGTCACTCTTACCTACTGTAACCTCTCTCAGCTTAGGTGCGGCTCTCTCAACAACACATTTATATACTAGACAAATGTATATATCAATTCATACACATACAGGCAAGAGAGAGAAGGATGAACATGAGGCACCACGTACCTGGTTGGCCTTAGTAAAGGCAGTTTCTGGCTGATCGAGGCAGGGCGGAGCTAGTGGCACTGATGACGTCATGGGGGAGGCGAGGCGCTGCTCCACCCCGTCCATGGCTGTTGGGGGACACACACACACACACGTCTTAATTATACAGTAATTATAAGTATTATTACGACCAAGTATTGCACACCATTTACTGAAGTGAAGTCAGTTCACATGATCAGTATTAGCACTCACCTGACAAGTCCATATTCCATTACTAATTAAACAAATAATATGAAATGTTTTTTCACAAATATCACATTAGGATTACATAACTGTTCAATTTAGCGAGAGAGATTCTGTTTGGTCGCCCAGGACAACCCTCGTTAATTAATGTATTTATTTACCTTTTTAATCATGTAGATGATTTACAAATTATTACTGTGCCTGGCAGTACACCAATCAGCTGCTCGTTAGTTAAGCTTGGCCCCGGCAGGCCTCTCTGTGTGCGGTCTGTCTGGTTATTCTCTCTATTAATATTTATTATCTTCTAACCAAACAATAAAGAAATTATGGACAAATGAATTTATAAACAAATAAACAAAAGAGTGTACATAGAACACACACACACACACACACACACACACACACAGAGTTCATGTACCTCATACGCATTTAACATCGACAAACAACATTTTAAATAATTACTTGATAAATTATGAGCAGGGGTAATTAATTCAGGGTTATATTATCGCAGCCTTTTTCAGCCCGACTATGTTCGCAAATGGCCAATTACGCAGTGTTACCATCGTTAATGACAGCCCACCCCCTCCCCCCATCGTTGTGTAATCAGAGAGTAGCGTTAAGTGCGTTAAAGTTCTGCCTTCGTCATTAATATCGTTGTGTTATTATTACGAAGTGAAATTGACTGAACGAAACTGTATTTAATGATGTTTGTTGGTGAGTGGCGCCGGTGGTGTGTGTAACACAATTCGAGTCTGAGTGCGTGGAGTTCTGAGGGTACAAGTGAGGTGTGAAGGCAAGTAAGTCTGAGTTTTGTTACACAAGTGACGTCTGGAAGTGACCAGGTCCATTCTTCGGAGTCGAGCAAAACCAATCCCAGGAACCTAAGTGACCTCTGGGAGTAATCACGTCCAATTTCTCCTCAACAGCAACACTAACCTCCGCCTGGAAGACTTCATCTCTCATCCAGCAGCAACAACAACAACTACCGTAACTAAGAATGACGTACTGCCCCTTACTCCTTCCCTTCTCCCCGTCACCCCCTCCCCCCTGACCCCCACCTCCCTCCCTCACCCCCTCACCCACCTCCCACCACAGTAGGGCCCCAGAGTTTAGCGAAGAAGAGCTGCCTCAGCAACACGAGCATTATTCCAAGTCTGCAGACGGCGCCACTCCTTATTCCAACACACAATCCGATAACGTTAATTGAAAAAGTTGGAGGTAAATTATTTTACGTGGGATTAGACGCTGGTTCTTTTTTAATTTCCCAGGGCAGCGAAAATATGGATTAAGGAGTCAGCAAAAATTGTATCTGTCAATAGCGTTGTTGTGGAGTTTGTCTGATTCATTGAGTTGACGGGAGGGGAGGTGAGGGGTTAAGGGGGGGGGGCAGTGGCTTGGGGAGATTGGGGATGAGAGAGGGGGGGGGGAGAGAAAATGGGATAGTAGAAAGGGAGGGAGAGGGATAGTGGAGAGGGGGGGTGAGGGAGGTAGAGGGATAGTGGAGGAGGGCGGATGAAGGAAGTGGAATGGAGGAATAGTGGAGAGGGAAGTGGGTGAGGGAAGAAGAGGGAAGAAATGCGATATAGGAGAAAGAGGAGGAAGAGCTATTCGAGCAGGTCATTACATTAAGGGCAGGTTAAAGAGGCTTGTTTGGTACCTCGGTGTGTCAGGTCTTGTTGTGTCGAGCTGAGAGGTAAATATTTGTGAGCGCCTTAATACACACACACACACACACACACACACTTTACCAGGAGCGCTTATACAACTTTCTAGATATATCCTGAGGGGCAGAGGAACCTAAAGGTCTTGTTTAGTTCGAAAGTTTGAAAAATATTAATAGGGAGTCTTGTATGTATTTGGGATATATACCTGTATATATATATATATATTTATATTTTGTTGATGCACCACTAACAAGAAGAGGAGGAAGAGGAGGGTAGGAGGGTAGAAGAGGAGGAGGTAGAAGAGGAGGAGGTAGAGGGAGTTCCGAGGTCGAGAGAGGAGGATTAGTGTGAAGATCTAATGGGAGGGAGAACGAAGAGGAGGAGGGTGAGGGAGGAGGATAGCTGATCGGAACTGGGTGGTTCGTGGAGAGGGGTTGAGGATGGTTACCACACGATCCACTACCACAACCTTCAATACCACCACCACCACCGTAGTGCAGGTTACAACACCCTACCATCATCCTACCACCACCTATCAACAACCCCCATTCCCCACCACCTACCACCCCCACCACTACCTACCATCCCACCACCTACCACCATCCCACCACCTACCACCCCCCCTACCACCACCTACCACTCTCTCTCTCTCTCTCTCTCTCTCCAAAGCATCATCATACCAAGAGCTGTTTTTTCTTTACACCTCAGGACAAAACGTTAGCATACAGTCTTGGTCACACTCACACGAAATGAGGAGACTACGCGACTTGGGGGGAATGAAAAGAGAATGAAAGGAGTGAAGAATGAATCAGGTATACAAGAAACATGGTGTAAAGGAGCCACCACTTCCAGTCAAGTTAGAGAGAGAGAGAGAGAGAGGTGGTGGGGGAGGGGGGAGGTGGAGAGAAAAAAAAACTGGGTGTAGAATGAATTAAAAGTCGGGGGAGGAGGAGGAGGAGAGGGGGTCTCATTTACCCTCAAGTTCCCCAAGGGTCGAGTAGGACATTAATTATCCACGGTGATGTGTCTGGGCTCCGATTAATTCCAACTTTCAGTGTAATGGACATGCAATATAGCTTAGAGTGATTATCCCCCCTCGGCTGAAAAGGCTTAGTTCTGGCGTTTCTTCTTGTTTAAATCGCTCTCACAAAATCTATTATGAAAGAGGATTTAGCTGTGTGTATGGTAGGGGTTAAGCTTTCGGTGTTTAGAGGGTCGGTGTGTGGCTGCTCTGATGGATGTGTGGTAAGGGAGGGTTGATGATGTCATTTTGTGTGTGTGTGTGTGTGTGTGTGTGTGTGTGTGTAGTCAACTCTACGATCATCGAAAGTACTGTACACATACGATACAGGACGCATGCGATACAGGACGCATGCGATACAGGACACATGCGATACAGGACACATGCGATACAGGACACATGCGATACAGGACACATGCGATACAGGACACATGCGATACAGGACACATACGATACAGGACACATGCGATACAGGACACATGCGATACAGGACACATACGATACAGGACACATGCGATACAGGACACATGCGATACAGGACACATACGATACAGGACACATGCGATACAGGACACATGCGATACAGGAAGCATTTGGAACACTTACCAACGTGCTTAGAATTCTCTGGCGTTAAACGTTTCATCAATAACCTCCAAGTGATAATTTTTTTTAAGGTGTCTTAGACGAGTTGGTAACACTGTGCCCTTTTGTTTACTATACACCAGCGCCCACGGTTACAATACACCAGCGCCCACGGTTACAATACACCAGCGCCCACGGTTACAATACACCAGCGCCCACGGTTACAATACACCAGCGCCCACGGTTACAATACATCAGCGCCCACGGTTACAATACATCAGCGCCCACGAATACAATACATCAGCGCCCACGGTTACAATACATCAGCGCCCACGAATACAATACATCAGCGCCCACGTATACAGTATTCCCGGCCCCTTCTTCAGCCTGCCAGGGAACGACGTGGAACGGCTCACACACTCACTGCCTGGAGTTGGGAAAATTGATATCATACGTTCGTGTCGCTCTCTGATATCAGGACTGTCCATTTCAACCCGAGAACGTGCAGGTTCGCTGGTTTGGTCCGTGATAGCTGGTTTGGTCCGTGATAGCTGGTTTGGTCCGTGATAGCTGGTTTGGTCCGTGATAGCTGGTTTGGTCCGTGATAGCTGGCTTGGTCCGTGAAAGGTAGTTTGGTCCGTATAAGTGATAGGATGACAAACAATTAAGAATACCTGAAGACATCACTTGACATGTGTGTGTGTGTGTGTGTGTGTGTGGGTGTGTGTGTGTGTGTGTGTGTGTGTGGTAAGCTACAACCATCACGTAGTATTAACAGTAAAATATCTCTTCCTGGGTCCATCTTCGTCTCCACCTTCTAAGCCTTCTACAGGTTAAGTTTGTGAGTCTGGAGGAGGAGGCGGCTGAAGGCACTGTTTACCTCCCTGTCATGATAATGCCCTCCCCCCTCTTGTAAGACACAGATCCTTAACCTTTGCTCTACCCTTGCCAGTAACCCCCCCACCCCCCCTCGCCACCTCCCTCTTATCTTCCTTCTCTGCTCCTGTGGATTGAGCAAACAATACTGAAGGAAGAGGAGAAGAGGAAGAAGAGCTCCCAGCCTGTCTGTGTATACTTGTCCCAGTAAGGTGTAATAATAATGTCCCTTTATATGACCATGCAACAGACACTATCAATCACATCTTTAGTTGGAATCAATACGGGGTTTCCAGCATGGCCTGAGGGGGTGGGGGTGGTGGTGATGAACTCTGAGTCGAGATGGTGTTGTGGAGGAGGTGTAGGTTGGTGTGTGTGTGTAAGGCGTCGTGGGTGTAGACAGGGTGTTGGTGGGGTTTAGATTGGGTGGGAGTTGAAGTGTACTAGGTGAAGGTGTAGTCAGGAGCTATTACAGATGACAAGACCTATAGGATGGAGGAGAGCAAGACCCAGCTAGGAGGAGAGCAAGACCCAGCTAGGAGGAGAGCAAGACCCAGCTAGAAGGAGAGCAAGACCCAGCTAGGAGGAGAGCAAGACCCAGCTAGGAGGAGAGCAAGACCCAGCTAGGAGGAGAGCAAGACCCAGCTAGGAGGAGAGCAAGACCCAGCTAGGAGGAGGCCACAGGGAAACACTTACAGACCAACACTCACACGTTCCCTCACAGTGAAGGAAGCAATAAATTAATTCTTGTAAAGGGGGGGTGGACGAGGTGGAGGGAGGGGGGGGGGGGCGTCTGACCTGTTCAACACCATGCATACCATGAATACCAAGGGTTTGCAACAAATTGCTTTTAATTAATTCTCTATTACTCCCCGTCCTCCCGAGGGATTTCCAGCTCAGTGCAACTCATTATTTGCCTATCACAGCCGCCGTAGAATTCAATTAATTACTTTTAATTGTCTTAATTAAATTGCAAGTAATTACGCTGGGAACAATTGGAGAGAGTTAATCAGTTTGGGTCCCCAGGGAAGCTCGGCGTTGGTAACAAGGCGACTCCAGCCCAAACCTGACACATTTAAGCTGCATTTTCGTCCACGGGCGGCCCTCCCCCCTCCTCCACCCTCCCTCCTCCACCCTCCCTTTCCCTTAGTTTGCTTACACGGACCTACCCGCTGATTGGTCCGCCAGCACCCACACACCCAAGTCACCAGCCAATCATCGGGGGGGTGGGGAGACCTAGAGAACCTCACGGAAGGGGAATGAGTAGGTGAAGAAGAGGGAAGGGAAGGCAAGGCAAGGGAAGGAAGGGGAAGGGAGAGAAGAGGAAGAAAGGGGAAGGAAGGGGTGGGGAGGGAAGGGAGGGGAGGGGTAGGGAGCGGTGGGCTTTAGTGAAAACTAGGATTCTGATCTGAATTCAGGAAGTTTCGCTCTCTCGTTCTCTTAGGTTAGACAGTGATCGTATGTCGAAAGTTTCTTCATGGCCTCTCTCTCTCTCTTCCTTTGCCTTATGTTTCTCTCTCTCTCTTTCCCTCACCCATTCTCCTTCGCAAAGTTTTCGTTTGACCTTTAAGACGTTCTATATAGTCTCTCTCTCTCTCTCTCTCATTAGGTGGTAGAGTCGAGCCCAACACGCTGGGTGCCTGGTTGGGTCTTCAGAGGGTGGGGTGAGGTGGGGTGGGGTGGGTAGGGGCGGATAAACCACCAGCTTAATTAATTCACCCGCCCAGGATTACCCGCTACCCGCTCCACTGAACACCTCCCTCCTCCTCTTCTTCCTCCTCCACCACAACACGCCCTCTTCATACACGCCCCCACCCCACCAACGCCTTATCATACGTGACCTCTTGACCTACTCTTAACCTTTTCTTAATATCTTACAAGACACCTTCATGTACCCAGGTAAATATTGATACACACACCCTTCCCTTCTCTCCTGTCACGGGATTTCCCTTCCTGTCACACGTCTTCCCTTCCCCTCCTCACACGTCTGTTGTCTTTTCCTTTCTTGTTTCATTATCTTTCCAACACCTCCTTCTGTTCTACTCTCTCTCTCTTCTTTTTTCTCCTTGTCCTCTTTCACTTTTTTATCTTTCTTTCACCTCTCCCCTCTTCCTTCTCTGCTTCTCCTTTTCCTTCTCTCTTTCTCCCAGCTCTACCTTCCTCTTCTTCCTTTAACCTCCTCCTCCTCCTCCTCCTCCTGGCCAACTTCCGCGCTAGTGGCCCTTCACTCCGGCTCGTGTCTGTGAGTGTCAACACAATCACAATCACAGTCGCATCACAATCACATTACTCCTGATTAGCATACTGATTGGAACTCAGCTAATCTGCGTGGGGTTAACCAAGGCGTGCTAATCTAATCCCTCCCTCCCTCTCTCTGCCCCTTCCCAACCTCCCTCCCTCCCTCCCTCCCTCCCCACGTACCACCGACTGAGTTTTTTTTCTTTCGTTTTTAATTCACAGACGGATTCAGGGAAAACTTTGAATCCGGATTCTGTAAACAATAAGATACAAAGAACGACGAGATACAATTTTTTCCGCTTTTCTTTTGTTTTAAACCTAGATGCGTTCGATTTTATTTACTCCTATTGTCGAGATAATTCGTAAATGAAGAAATTCTTGGCTCGGAGGAATTGTTTTATTCATCAGGTTTTCCGCGGGTTGCAGATTTGTAAAGAAAAAAAAATATACTATAATTAGATTTACATAATTATTCTTTGATTTTGTTCCCGCGGTCTCCGAGGCAGAAGGGCGCAAGCCTGCCTACGAGGACAAGAGGTAAGGTCGAGTGATATTCAGAGAGAAAGCGCTTGAGTGTTGTGTTACCGCTCTGGACACACTGAGGAGGAGGAGGAGCTACTGAGGGAGGAGTTTACACCTGAGAGAAACGCACTTCAAACACACTACTGAGCAAACGCACTTGGGATCTACGCTGAAAATGATTATGGATAAGGAAACGCACTCTGAACGCATTATTGAGAGATCCCTTTCGGGTTTCTATACTTAAAATGATGGACTCCACCATACACAAACCCCCACCCCCGCAGCCGTACTGATATTTATCCCCCCCCCACACACACTTACCCCCATACACACGCCGTACTGATATTTATCCCCCCCCCACACACACTTACCCCCCACACACACACACATCCACTCACCCACACAGACACATTTTTTCTCCACACACAAACCCCCCACACCCCACACCCACCCCACACACACAAACACCCCCCACCCACCACCCACCCACCCCACACACAAACACCACCCCCACAAGCACCCACCCCACTCCACCCCACACACAGCACCCACCCCACACAAACACCCCCCCCACACACAAACACCCACCCCACACACAAGCACCCACCCCCAAGCACCCACCCCACACAAGCACCCTCCCCCACAAACACACCCACACACAACACCCCACCCCAACACGCAAACACCCACCCCCACACACAAACACCCACCCCCCACACACAAACACCCCCACCACCCACCCCACACAACACCCACCCCCACACACAAACACCCCCCACACACACAAACACCCACCCCCACACACAAACACCCACCCCCACACGCAATCACACACAAACATCACAACTCAACCTTTCATTCCTCACCTCACCAGCGGGAGGACAACACAACATTTGGACCCCGTCAGCCTTCACATTACTCAGGCATTTGCATAACATACTTCCAATATATATATTTTTTTTCACCGAATTCATATTGGCCAATCAACTAAGGCAAAAAGCCGCTTCAGGAAATTAAAGTGAACTAAGTCAATTTACCTGTGCTGGCATCTCGTGTGAGGCAGCGAGTGTTGTACAGGGTGTCTCAACTGTGTTATAGGTCGAGAATCATTTTGTTTACACGTAAAGTATTCATAATATATCATAGAAATTAACGTAGGATAAGCTATAAGACTCGGGCCAGTAGGTGTTCTGTGTGTGATCAAAGAGGATTTTTCTATTGGATAAAATTATGCTGGGAGAAATGTTACTGGATAAGTTTCTACTGGATTAAATCAAGCCGAAGAAATCCCCTCCTGTGGAGATTATTTTCCACTGGATAAAATCGAATTGATTCAAATCCCTCGGAACAAATTTGTCATGGAAGAAAATCATCTTATCTCTATATATAAAACAAAGAAGTATGTCTGTGTGTTTGTTTGTGTGAGTGTCCGCACGAGAATATCGGAAACTACTTTACCGATCTGTAGTGATGATGGATGGTGTTATATGTAGTGATGATGGATTATGTTATATGTAGTGATGATGGATGATGTTATATGTAGTGATGATGGATGGTGTTATATGTAGTGATGATGGGTGGTGTTATATGTAGTGATGATGGATGGTGTTATATGTAGTGATGATGGATGATGTTAAATGTAGTGATGATGGATGGTGTTATATGTAGTGATGGTGGATGGTGTTATATGTAGTGATGATGGATGATGTTATATGTAGTGATGATGGGTGGTGTTATATGTAGTGATGATGGATGGTGTTATATGTAGTGATGATGGATGGTGTTATATGTAGTGATGGTGGATGATGTTATATGTAGTGATGACGGATGTTGTTATATGTATTGATGATGGGTGGTGTTAAATGTAGTGATGATGGATGGTGTTATATGTAGTGATGATGGATGGTGTTATATGTAGTGATGATGGATGATGTTATATGTAGTGATGACGGATGTTGTTATATGTATTGATGGTGGATGTTGTTATATGTAGTAATGATGGATGGTGTTATATGTAGAACATTAATTTCATATATAAATCTGATATACTTAGGCAAAATAAAAATAAAATATTAATGAACTCAAAATTTATCTAAAGTTGCTAGTAAAAAAAAAATATAAGATTCTATTGTGATTGGCGGTGTGTATAAAAGACGGAGCCGCAACCAGACAACACTCAGGATGCATTATTAGATTATGAATGGAACAAAGACTGAATAATGACATTTCCAATTATCGTAAACCAAAATACTCTCGTGGAAGTCAGCACCACTGCCGCTTGTCCCAGAGAGAGAGAGAGAGAGAGAGAGAGAGAGAGAGAGAGAGAGAGAGAGAGAGAGACCCCCTCACTCACTCACTCACTCGCTCACTTGATGTCTACTGTACCTCCACAATATAAACATCTCCGCCTTAAGCTTAATTCGTCTAACATCACCTCACGGCATTCATGACCAGGTGTGTTAATTAGTCATGTTCACCTGTCAGAGGCTGTTGGAGGTTCATCTCAGACCGTCGGGGTTCTGACCTGATGGATGAGGAACACACAGCAGGTAGAACTCCTTCGGGTATCCTCCTCCTCCGTCGGCCAAAGCGATATTCCTCCCATACCTTGCGTTGGCTACTGAACATTATGCTTCCGCCGTCGGTCACAGCCTCTCAGTCTCTCTATCGGGTTCCCTATCGACGGCCGCCTTTCATTCCTATATCCTCTGGTGGCTGCCGCCCCTTCCTCAGCCACTGCCCTTCCTTCAGCTAATCCCATCCATCTGTCGGTGTTCATTCATCGGTGACCATCCCTTCGCTTTCCCATCGGCTGCTGCCCCTCCGTCGGCCGCCGCCCCTCCGTCGGCCGCCGCCCCTCCGTTCACTACAGCACCGTGAAGACTGTGGCCACCCGAGCGACGGCTAATCAACGCACAGGAACAAAACTTGATTTTTCACTTATAACCACGACACTACGCCACGAATGTTGAGCTGTGTGTGTGTTGTGTGTGTGTGTGTGTGTGTGTGTGTGTGTGTGTGTGTGTGTGTGGGTTCGGGTGGATATATAAATACTCATCATGTATTCTCGACTAAGCTTCTTGACTCTGAGAATTAATACTTGTCGATAAAGACTATTAATAGGCAGTGAGTGTTATCCTTTAATACATCTGATACGTGTAAATAATGAGAGAGAGAGACTTACCCTCTCCCCCATCTATTCCCTATTCATTTTTATCCTCTCTTCTGTCCACCCCTTTTCCTACACCTACACTCTTTATCAATTCTCTTCTACATCATCAACTCTTCTCTCCTTTACCCTATTTTCAATATTTTTTTCACTATTTCCATTTTTATTTAAGTTGCCTATCTACCCATTTATTCTTCTCTTCCTATTCCCTTTCTTGACATATCTTCTTCTCCTTGATTTGCATTAGCTTTTCCTTTCTCCCCTCTCCCTTCTCTACATTCCCTTTCATCACACACTCTCTCTCTCTCCCCTCTTCTGCCCATACGTTCTCACCCATCCCTCTTCCTCTGTCTCCCTTCCTCCCATTCACGCCTATTTTCTTCCCCCCCCCCCTTTCCCTTAACATGTCATTCTCTCTCTCTCTCTCTCTTTTCTTCCTCCCCCTTTCTCCCTTCTTACCAAGTCTCTCTCTCCCCCTTTTTCAGGTTCCCCTCTTCTTTCTTCCTCTTCCTGTTTCTTTCTCTTCCATCTATTCCTCTTTCCTCTCTCATTCTTGTCTCTTTTTCCCTTTGTCATCTCCCCATCTAACGTCCCCTTTTCCTCTCCCTTCTTTACTCTCTTCCTTGTCTGCAGATGAGAAGGTTAGGGTAGGGTAGACTAGGTTAGGTCAGGTCAGGTCAGGTCCTACGTGGGTCAGGTACTTCAACCACATACGACCCTTGTCTTGAGTGTCCTAACCTGGTTGACCTAAGGAGACGATATCCTTAACTTCCTTCAAAAAATATAAAGTCTATTTTATAATCTTTTGAAGGATAGATTTTTTTTTATATGTGTTTTATTTCTATTTTAATGTTGTATTATTTTGATATAGAAAATTTTAAAGTGAATGTACAGCTTTATGTAACTGTTGGGACATCAGATGAACTATATAGTACATTCTATTAATCTACTCTTCTTCTTTATTCCCTCCTCGCCTCTCTCTCTCTCTCTCTCCCTTTACTCTCCTCTTTGCCTCTCCTTTCCCTCCTCTTCCTCGATCCACCTCCTCCCTTTCACATATTCTTCCAATTCTTCCTACCCTTCCCCTTCCCCTTATCTTCCTCCCTCTACCTCCTCCCTTTCACATATCCCCTCCAACTTCTTCCCCCCCTTCCTCTTCCTCCCTCCTCCTCTTCCTCGTTTTATCATGGTAATCCCCCTCGGGTTACTGACCATGTGATAATGTTAGTCTGCTCTCCTCCTCGCTTGCTTCATTGCCTCTCCTCTCGTCAGCTCAGAATGTGAACGAGGGGCGCTAGGGTCCTGTGGTAACGTCGACGACCACCCTTACGTTCCTCAAAGATTCCTACGATCCTCCGAGATTCCTACGTTCCTCAAAGAGTCCTACGTTCCTTAAAGATTCCTACGTTCCTCCAAGATTCTTACGTTCCTCAAAGATTCCTACGTTCAATTTTTATCCCTGAATGGTGATTGGGGTAGTCTCAGGTGCAATATTTACGCCATTTTTTAAATTATCTTTCTTTTATAACACCAAGAACGTCGGCAGTAAGGATACGCAATGGTTCCTACGTTAACTTTCCGTCCATAACTCGAGGAGACAAGAGAACGTCATGGAACAAGCTACACAATATCGTCAAAATTACACTGAATCTCTTGAGTACGAATCCATACCACTCTATGGATTAGCTCATTAAGCAGATATCTTAATTCCTTGAGTAGAGTAATAGTCCCTTGAGTACAAAGACGAGTACTGTACAATAACCTCTTCACACGATTAAGATTACCATTGTTAAATTGTATCGTATAATGAATAGAGTCCACTTATGAGCGCAATCAAAAGAGTAAAGTTATTTTATGAAGTCATCGTAATCAAGCGGGTTAAGTTATCGTACTCAATTGAGGGGATCATCGCACTTAAAGAGTCAGTGTGTGTGTGTGTGTGTGTGTGTGTGTGTGTATTCAAGCGTTGTAAGAAGTGTGTGCATATATCGGGAACACATATATCGGTAGTACAGATATCGGGTTTACATATATCGGGAACACATATATCGGTAGTACAGATATCGGGTTTACATATATCGGGAACACATATATCGGTAGAGTACATATATCGGTAACACACACATATCGGTAGAGTACATATAACCAGGTGTTTATGATACCTGTTCGTGCCTTATGTAATAAGTGTATAGATTTAATCGCCACAGGTAAACTACAACACGCACCAGGTGCATCTCTCTACCTATCTCTCCTACATCATAAACTCTACTAAAAAAGATGTTGTGTTTTTGTTGTTTTAATGTTTTTTGAGTTTTTTTTCGTTTTTTTCTTGCTAATTTACTGTTTTTTTTTCGGCTGTTTTCTTTTGAGTCCGTTGTGTCTGTTTACTTAGTTTTATGTTTATATTTTTTGAGTTCATATCCCCTGTTTAGAAATTTTTAAGTCTGATTACGTTTACTTTTATTTTTTTAAGTTTTTGAGTATTATTTAATTTTTTTAGAAGAATGAGGTATAATACTCCTCCTTGGTATAGTATTTAAGGTAATTTATTTTATACGGAGAAAGAAATCCCTCGTATATGGAGGGTTCAATATATAGTGTGTCGAAGTCCATAGCTATAAGAGGAGGAATGGAGAATGTGACGTCACTTCCTGTTTAATGGCCTCAGGTTTAGCGAGTCAGACAATATTTATATATAGGAACAATATATTGAACATCCCAAGCCTTATATACGCCAATTAAATTTTTTTTTAATAATTTGTTGTTTTCACGGCAACAGGAAACATATATAAGGAGAATAATTGTGAAAATATAAATGTCATCTACAGTTACAATCGTGCAACTGCCGGTTACATTACACTACTACCGGTTTTATAACTTCCGGCTTTATAACATTACTTCCGGTTCAATAACGCTATTTCCTGTAGGCTCAGGGGAGGGGAGGGGGGGGTGGGGGTCGTCGACTCATTATATAAAAGAATATTACGTATTATACCATATCTAGATTATAGAGTTGTCGAGGTGTTGTCCAGGGTGAGTTATGTTTACCTGCTATAATTTAGTGTTATTATACCAAGAACAATAACAGCTGACTCTTGGTTCTTGAGGAGTAATGATAACATGACTCGGTAACCCTCAGATGACCTTCAACTACTATGTCAAGTCATTAATGGTTTACTGTCGTCACTGGTACTTTAGTTTGACCGTCTTGTTGTATATGGTATGAGGAGAAGTAGCTATCAATGTTCACTTGACCTTCAGGTGACCTTTGACCTCCAAGATGGTCAGGTAAGTCTGTGGTTTTCGTAATAAAGTATTTCATATATTATTTTCATGTATGTATGAATGTGTGTGTGTATGTACAGTATGTGTGTGTGTATGTATGTATGTATGTATGTATGTATGTATGTATGTATGTATGTATGTCATTCTTTTTTATGTCCAATGTAAACTCAGAGTACTGTATAATATCACTCTTTCGATTGTATATTCAGGTTTACCCATTTTATAAGTAGTTTTTATTTTTTATAAATATTTTTTCCATAACTTGTTTTTTTAATCCAAGATGGAGTGACAGTTCTTTTACTATTTATTTCTTATTCACCGGTCTTACCTTCATTTCATTTATATTATTATTATTTGTAGTAGTAGTAGGTAAAATAGAGATAATTCGTCAGGCCGTCAAAACAAAGATCTTGGCTGCTCCTCCCGATCACCTGACGAACTACTTTCAAAAGGTGTATGTATACCTGTAGGTTGTAATTCTTCACGACAAAACAAACAACTGATTACAAATTATTCGAGACCGATTATATTTTTCTCGCTTATTCCAATTTTTAATTATCTTTCTCCTTGGGTATGAAAGGCAGAATAAAGTAAAAACTGAATGAAAATAAGAGTTAATTTTCGCAAGTGATAAAAGTGTAACACCCAACGCAGTTATAATAACAAGAGTGTTGTATTGAAATCGGTGTTCGCGTGTGCTAAAAAATATCAGTACAAATCAACTGCAACAAGTAATTTTGCAATCATTTCATGTAACATTTTGCAAGAAGAATATCGTTACGTATTTATGATAAAAGTTAGAAAATGGAAAGCCCTCGAAAAACCCACTAAAACAAGGAAATCAAAATGTGTCACTGTGATGAGACTCCATATAAAAATAACAATAATAAATAACAACATATAGCTCAATAAATAACTGACGCTTTGAGTGTACTGAGTGACATAAACAGCAATTTATTACTCAACAAGGGATTCATCTGTGACAAGTGATATAGATGATGGAAGGAGTTATTACGTCACTATCGCCTCTCTCGGTGAGTAGCCTACCTGAACAACGTAACCATAACATTCATAAATACATATTTTATGTTACGTATTTTTAATCGAATTTCATTAATATTTTTTTATTATAATGGTTCTTAAGCAACTTTTCTGATTATTTGCCTTAAGAAAATAATAATAACGGTTACAGTTAAGTCATGATAGATACAATATTATATTTTATTATTATTATTATTATTATTATTATAAAAATAATTACCAAACACAATATTACCACCTAAGAAATAACATAACGTAACATAAAGTAATATAACGTAACATAACAACAGTACAGTACAAATAACCTACACATCTGATCTATACCACTCTTGTCTTATGCTTTAATTGCACATATTTTCCTATGAAGAAATTACTCCCCGTTTTAATTAGTTGAAAACAAACAAAAAATGGAATTACTTTCTTGTAAGACGTTGTAATAATTTAGTTACGTGTCAAGGTGATGGATTACCTGTGATTATAAATATTTGTTTGTTGTAACTCAGATGATGTTGGGTGGTGGTGAGTGAGTGGCGGTGGTGAGTGACGGTGGTGGTGATGAGTGGCATGTGGTAATGAGTGACGGTGGTGGTGAGTGACGGTGGTGGTGAGTGACGTGGTGAGTGACGGTGGTGGTGAGTGACGGCAGTGGTGAGTTCCGGCAGTGGTGAATGACGGTGGTGGTGGTGAGTGACGGCGGTGGCGATGAGTGACGGCGGTGGTGAGTGACGGCGGTGGTGAGTTACGGCGGTGGCGAGTGAATGTACTGGTGAAGGATTGTAACTATGACTAACTTATCTAATGAGTGACGTCGTTTTGTGAGTGACAACTGAGTGACGCTCGGTTTATTTTAATTGGATATGAGATTGATTGGAAGTACCTGTTATTGCTAGTACCTGTTATCGCTAGTACCTGTTATCGCTAGTACCGGTTATCGCTAGTACCTGTTATCGCTAGTACCTGCTATCGCTAGTACCGGTTATCGCTAGTACCGGTTATCGCTAGTACCTGTTATTGCGACTACCTGTTATTGCTAGTACCTGTTATTGCGACTACCTGTTATTGCTAGTACCTGTTATCGCTACTACCTGTTATCGCTAGTACCTGTTATTGCTAGTACCTGTCATCGCTACTACCTGTTATCGCTAATACCTGCTCTCGCTAGTACCTGCTATCGCTAGTTCCTGTTCTTATGAAGTGAATTTTTGTTAATTAATCGGAAATTGCAAAATCGACAATCGAGAGATGCTGAACACACACTCACGCGCGTCTTCCAAGGTCACGTGTATCAATTAAACTGCAGTCTTGTATGTTTGTGTCACGTAGGAATGTAGGTACGGCTTGTAGTGTTGGTAACAGAGGCGGCAACACGCCCTAAGGAAACCAAACCTTTGAGATGAATAAAATTTAACGTTAAAATAACCATTAATGATAACTAAATGTTTCCCTAAGACGTGGATATAAATATAGATATGCTATATACGTCATGTCATCTTCTGTCACAACTAGTAACAACCGCGAAGTTTTTGTTTTTGGTAACTTGAAGCAACAACGACATCAGCTATACTATACCCCACTGTGGAGGCTCCCGAGAACTATACTACACCTAATCTCACTAACTTTTGGTTCTCTCACCTCACTTAGACAACTTCTCACATTCTGGACACGGTAATTCTCTCTCTCACAGAAAACGAGGAACGAAGGCCACTTGGGTCTCTCTCCTTGACTGTTCCGTAAGTGGGGGATGATGATGAATTTAATGAAGCAATCAACGTCCACGCACGTAACTTGTCCTAATGATGTGGTTAAGGAGCAGTATTTGAGGATGGGGACTCCATCTTTATTTCCTGAAAAGAAAAAAAAAAAATCGATTCTATTCGATTTTATTATGAAATGTGATGATATTGACAACGTAACCACACACGATTTTCTTTCATCTGAGTGATAGATAATGTGATAAGATTAACATTGAGTGCAGTGGTCGCATCAGTACATCAAGAGAGACCCAATTTTGCGTGTTGGGACATAGACATTCTGGTCTAGTAGTGGTTCAGGTGCTGATAAACACACGACACCTCACACAACGCTGGTAACTTATCACGCTTGGCACTGTACTGTACCTAGCCAAGCGGTAAACTAATGCCTCGTTATATACCAACCGAAGGGACCTGGACCAACACACAATGGTAGAACGACAAGGTACTCGTTAATCTTAAATTAGGTAGACGCCACGAAGAAGTCCCTGCAGGTCACTAGGTCTGGATCTAAGGGCTGAAAATAAGTCTCGCCATGTCTCTCTCTAGTTCACCTGTACAGCCAGACGTAAAAGGAATTTTTTTTTAATGACTATAATCCTTTGAAGGGGTTGTTGAGCACCAGGAGCCTCCATAGTAATTACCACCTACAGATAAACGCCACCTTTCCCCGCGGTCTTGACCTCATTACTCCCAAATCATAATAACATGACATTATACTATGAGTTCCCTTATCTGTGGCTAAGTGACTGATGTATCGCACCTGGGCTGTGGACTAGTATATGTGCTGGTCTGCCTCCCTAACTTCATTCTACTCCGGTGAACACTCAATGACGTCATCTGACAAGATCAGTTAAGACACACACACACACACACACACACACACAAAACAAATCTAATATTCTACGATACCGCGTCACTGTACATGAGGAACCACTACAACAAAGAACATATATAACGAAGTAATTTTACCTTTGAATGATGATAAAAAGAAAAAAAAGGTGCAAACAAGATTTTATGTTAATTATATCAGTGTCCATCACTTGTGTAGATCTCGCGTGTTGATAGGTTCTGATGTTGTGCTGTCTACGCCTACAAATATTAAAAAAACAAAAAAACAATTGAATTTATTAGATCATTTGATAAGGATATAGAATACAACACTGATAACGATAGATAGTATTAGAATATTCATTACGTGCGTGGCCTAGTTATCAAGACTTTCTGAATGTTATGTATGGTGAGGGAGGGTGGAAAAGGTGAGTGAGTAAACGAAATGTGATTATTTTGCCACTAGAGTGTATCGGCGGGCGGGTGGTGCAGGGCGGCGGGTTCAGGTCGTGCTCCGCCGCCCATACTCCCTCCCCAATCCATACCAACATGACCGCCCATACACCTAACATACCCGCCCGTATTGTGGTGTATCACTGTTGGTATTAATAGTGGCTATCAATTATCGAAGTCAAGCTGCATCGATTATAGAGAACTGTTTTAATAATCATCCAACCCATGTCCTGGATTATAGGGCCTTTGGAGTTAATTAAACTATACCATATCCCCGATTATTGACCGAGTATACACTCATAATTAATCCTCTCCCATGGAACCGATTATAGAGAGAGTAAATTCGATTATCTATTCAATATTGCCGATTATATAGGGACCTTCACCCTGATTATCAAACCCGGACTAGAACCTAGTTATAGAATCTATGGCCGCGAATTATCAAACCCAAGACCTTAATTATAGATCCCAAGACCCAATAATCATATCTAAGATACAATTATCAAATCGAAAGCCCCAATTATATTGATACCAATTAGTGACAAATTACCGAATCAAGACCGCCAGATCCATCGAATTCAAGACCTCGATTATCACATTCAGAACCCGATTATTACACTCGGATCCCGATTACAACACTCAGAGGCTGATTATCACACTCAGATTACAGCATTCAGAAGCCGATTACCACACTCAGATTACAATACCGAAAAAAAAATAGATTACGACACACACCCAGATTAATACACTCGGGACCCGATTTATCACACCCCGATTATTGCACACAGAATCCGATTAATCACATCCCGATTATTGCACACGGGACCCGATTATTTCACGTAACCCGCCAAAATAACGGATCGAAACCCCCAGCGTCCAGTATCGTGGATTCGAACCTCTTGCTATTGTTATCCTGCTCAAGGGTTCACTGCTGTGGATTCTCAAAGGTTCCTTACAGTACTATTTTATTCTTGTCATTTCGGGACTGGTTGATTACTTTAGGCGAAGTAACTGCTATTGTTTGCAGATAGTTTTCTCTTGTTTGCTTTTGTTTACAGTTAGTTCTCTCTTGTTTGCTTTTGTTTACAGTTAGTCTCCCTTGTTTATTATTGACTACAGCGAATCTCTCTTATTTACTATTGTCTACAGTTAGTCTTCCTTGTTTACTATTGTCTGCAGTTAATCTCCCTTGTGTGCTATTGTCTACAGTTAGTCTTGTTTGTTTACTATTGTCTACAGTTAGTCTCGTTTGTTTACTTTTATCTACAATTAGTTTCCCTTGTTTACGTCCAGTTAGTCTTCCTTGTTTACTATTGTTTACACTTACTCCCCTACTCCTGTCTCCGCGTGTCAGGTGGTCAAGAATCTGGGTCTTATCGTATCGAGATCTGAGGAGGTGTTCTTCGTTATACGTCCTGGCCAGGTGAGTAACGAAGACACACCTGTTTAATTACAACAGGTAGATACACCCCCTCACGTGTCAGTCTGTACTTACAAGTCCTCCTTGCGTGTTACAGTGGCGTTACAGGTTTTTTTTTGAGGTTCTCAGATTGTCACGATTCAGTTTCAGGTAACGTGCAGGTCTTTTTTCTCCAGGTAATTTGCTGCAGTTACAGGTCATTTACAGGTCAATTACGAGGTTATTAGGTGTGGTGATATGGGTGCAGGTTATCTTTATGTAGAGTACTAAAGTTAGTTACAGGTCGTTATAGGTTCATCCTACTGTTGCAGGTTTTTAAAAGATATCAGTGATATTCTATAGTTAAGATGTTTACAGTTGGCTACCATAGTGACACACACACACACACACACACACACCTGTAATTAACATGTACACTCTCAGGTATAACTCTACCAGTTAAGGGTCGAGAAATCTGTAATAACACAGCAATCTAGTGGACAGGTAAATAGAAGTAACACTACAGGGTGTAAGAAACACACACACACTCACACGTACACACACATACACACACACACACACACACACACACACACACACACACACACACACACACACACACACACACACACACACACACACACACACACGTACATAATTATAACCCCTCCAGTACCGTATAAAGTAGGGTACACATTATAGGCCCTTCTACGTTCCTTGTACGATCACCGTCAGACATACGTAGATAAGACGCCTTTGCTCGGTCCTGCGGTAGAACTGGTAGGTAGAGTCGTTTAAGGTAACCAAGGTGCTCCCCTGTACAAGTATCGGGAGGCTGGTTGATAATGAGGAGGGGAGGAGAGTGGGTGATGAAGGGAGGGGGGAGGAGAGAGAGGGAGATGAAGGGAAAGGGGGATGAGGGGAGGGAAGGGTGATGAGGGGAACAAATCTGAGGTGAGAAATAGATTTTGATTTAATTTGTTTGTGTGGTAATGACTCGATAGATAGATAAACAAACATGCAAGGATTTTAACACGTGTCCATACTGTATCGATACAAACAGCTTATTAGGAGAGTTGATGCCTCGAATAGTGTTTGTGTGTGTGTGTGTGTGTGATGAGATCGTAAGAGAGACAGTAACGATCGATGGAGTCAGTATAGGTCAGTCAATCAATGTTCTAGGGTGTATTGTGAGGGGGTGATGGTGGTTGTGAGGGGGTGATGGTGGTTGTGAGGGGGTGACGGGGGGTGTGAGGGGTAGTAGTAGTAGTAGAAGTACTAGTAGCACCCTTTCCCCTCACCAGCAGTACCTTACCGTACCACAATACCACCACAGGACATACCACTACCACTAGACATACCACTACACCATACCATCACCACACTCCCACACAGAGCTAGACCTACAGGCATTCCAGCACCACATTCTACCACACTAAGCTACTCAACCACAGCACCACATTCTACCACACTGAACTGCTAAAACCACAACACTACATAATTGGAATCTACCACATTCTACCACACTAAATTACTCAACCACATCATCACACAAGATCAGCACTACAATCTACCACACTAAAAAAAAACTTTAATACAACACTACCAGGGAATAGCTCTCTACCACATCGTCATTACAATCTACCACATACCAAACTACTTCTACCACACTACCATGCAATACCAATCTACCACAGGTATACAAGAACTACCTACACTAATGTACCTGTGCTAAAGGGGTGTAATGATTAAGTATGAACTAGTGTGAATTAGACTAAGTAAATATGATGTCTGTATGAGTTATAATGAGTTAGTATGATTTAGATTAATCCTGAATCAGTATGAATAAGTATAGAATTGATTTAGATTAAGCATGAATCCTGAATGAGTAAGTGTGAATCGGTGAGAGTTAGACTGAGTTAGTATGACGTGTTGATCAATTAGACTGAGGTAATATGAATCGGTAGTGAGGCAGACTTGATTCACTGACGACTCCACACACACTTTAGACTGAGTTAGTATGAATAATCACAACAAGTCTTCCATGAGTTAATCAATATGAGTTGCTTCGTGTCATATGAGCAAAATGACACACATGATAAGATACTCTTCTGTTTATTTCTGTCATGTCATCAATGTGTCATATGGAATGGCACTGTCACCGTCACAACATTGTCAATAAGCGCGGGAGATGTTGCTACTCTTCCATGTTGTTACCTGATTAATTAACCTCATTATTGACCAGACAGGTAAATTTAACATAGTGGTTTTTAATTAGATTTTTTTTTCACTTATTAATGACATTATAATACGCTTCTACATCAGTCCTTACTGCCAAACTGATGGATGTTGTTCGTGCGTGAGGGATAGGTATTTTCTTTCTTCACTACGACTGAACATTGTTAATCACCCGGTGTTATTTTGGTATGTTAGATCACCTGGGGATTAATTACCCTAGCATAACACACCTGATGATTAAACCAAACCCCTTAACGCAATCTAGTTTCATTTTAGGTTTAGTTCGGTTTGTTTATGTTTGGTTAATTTAAGTTAGGTTAAATTAGGTTAGGATAAGTTAGGTTAGTTTATATTATGTAATGTTAGGTTAGGTTAGACTATGTTAGGTTAGTATTAGATTAGTTTAACGTTAGGGTGGTTAATCTTAAGGTAAAATAAACTGGTGAGGTTACAGTATTTTTGCGCTGACGTAAAAGGTATGAAAATTACTGTAATCTACCTGTATCCGTTGCCTCTTAACACCTGTGCACAATACTCTTACTAATACTGACCAATTATGCGATCGGATTCCAATTTCGGCTTTTCATTTCCCCAAACAAATATGAATTTTTTTTAATTTTTTAATTTATGAAAATATGATTGGAAGTTTTATTTAACTATTTTAAAACTTTGTGATTTAATTGTTTGTTTTCACATGTGTGTTTTGTAAATATATAAACTTTACAGGTGTGTTGTAAATAAGTAATGAATCCTCGACATAGCAGGTGTGTTGACAGTACGTAAAGCAATGCGGGTGTATTGTAAATATAAAGTCAAGGCAGGTATGTTAAGAGTTAAATATACGTATCACAGGTATGATATCGATATGTAAACAAGACAGGTGTGTTTTCACGATTTAAGTGCAGGCAGGTGTAGGAGCGATAAGCCGCGGCACGGATGAGGGAGAGGGGAAACATCCGGTGGTGAAGTGAACCCAAATTTCGAACTTCTGAACCCTGAATTAAAGGTTTATTTAAGGGGGCGATACTATTTTTTGAGAGCGTGTGCGTGTAGGCCTACGTGTGTGTGTGTGGGTAAGGGTGATGTTTACATTGTGTGTTTAGGCCTAAAAATCAGATGCGAGTCACCACTGATTGTCTGAACTGTTGACAAATAGATGCAATTTTATTTTAATTATTTTTACATGCTTTTAAAGTAATTTTTTTGTTTGTATCTTGACAGGAATGATTTTTGGGTCAATAAACACACACACACACACACACACACACACACACACACACACACGTTCCAAAACAATAACACCACCATCGCGTCGCATTTAACCCCTGATAAACCCCGTTAACATACTTACGACCGTCGTATACGCATTCGTAAAGTTTTTATTGTAAACTTTACGAAATTCGACGATATATTTTAGAATTATTTGATCACTGATATTTAATTAAGAAAATTGGTCATATAAGCTATAATAATACTCGATTTTTTTGTTCTTATAATTAACGATAATAAACTTTTCAATGTTTTTGGGTTTAAAATTTTTTACGGTGAATTTTTTTTCTATTTCATATTTTTTTTCAATAAGGCAATAGTAAAAAAAATGAATAAATATTAATAACACTTTAGAATTTTCCTTTCGTATATTAATAAAAAAATCGAATCAAACTTCCACAATCTGGTCGTGAATTTCCAAATGGTCAGTCGTACCTGCGGTGTATGGTGTGGTCGTGAGGTGCAGGTAGCGATGTGTGTGTGTCCCTCGTCTCCACACGTTCCACTTCCGTCTGAGGGGACAGCAGGTGCACAACTGTCGGCTGATTTGTTGTCGTAACTACAGCTTCCGTCCTGACACATATCGACACAGGCAGCCAATCATTGAACGTGTATTATCCTTGGCTACACCTCCCTCATAACATAATGCAAAGCTCTCCCCTCACTCTGACGTAACTCTCCCCGGGCGGCCAATCAGCTCTCGGTTTTTCGCCACCTAGCTCCACCCACTACGTGACGTCATTATCCCCTCGAACCAATCGCCACCCTAGAATTGCAAGAAACTCCTCCCACCGATAAAGTTTAATGGAAAATGGAGCTGACTCCGCCTACGATTGCAGTGTCCGGATGTCCTAATTCAGTTACAGGAGCCTGTTTGTATTTTAGTGATTAACATAACGAATCTGAGAGATACACACATTGATTCGCATGCCAATTATGGAGTATTGGACTCGCAAACGGGCCCTGCCATGAGATTTTGTTGCAAGTCAATGTCACTTCATTAGGAGAGTACGTATGTTGCAGAATATTGCATCAAGGAGAGAAGGAGAGAGAGAGAGTAAGGGGATGAGAGGGGGAGGGAGGGAGAGAGAGAGTAAGGGGATGAGAGGGGGAAGGAGGAGGGAGGGAGGGGAAATGGACGGAATTGAGCAAATTTGGGTATTAGTATTCAGCAGTAAATACACCAGCTTGATGGTATCGTGCTAATTGTGTTGAATGACTGAGCACGTGTGTGTGTGTTGAGGTATATGTGGCGTGTGTGTGTGTGTGTGTGTGTGTGTGTGTGTGTGTGTGTGTGTGTGTATATTTGTAATATGTGGTGTGTGTGTGTGTGTGTGTGTGTGTGTGTGTGTGTGTGTGTGTAGTATGTGTATGTGTGTGTGTGTGTGTGTGTGTGTGTGTATGTGTGTGTGTGTGTGTGTGTGTAGGTATGTGTGTGTATATTGGTGTGTGTGTGTGTGTGTGTGTGTTGTCAGGCATGTGTGTGTGTGTGTGTGTGTGTGTTTGTGGTGTATGTGGTGTGTGTGTGTGTGTGTGTGTTTGTGTGTGTGTGTGTTTTGTAGGTATGTGTGTGTGTGGTGTGGTGTGTGTGTGTGTGTGTGTGTGTTTGTGGCATGTGTGTGTGTGTGTGTGTGTGTGTGTGTGTGTGTGTGTGTGTATGTGGTGTGTGTGTGTGTGTGTGTGTGGTGTAGGTATGTGTGTGTGTGTGTGTGTGCATGTGTGTGTGTGTGTGTGTGTGTGTGTGTGTGTGTGTGTGTGTGTGTGTGTGTGTGTGTGTGTTTGTGGTGTGTGTGTGTGTGTGTGTGTGTGTGTGTGTGTGTGTGTGTGTGTGTGTGTGTGTGTGTGTGTGTGTGTTTGTGTGTGTGTGTGTGTGTGTGTGTGTGTTGTGTGTGTATGTGGTGTGTGTGTGTGTGTGTGTGTGTGTGGTATGTGGTATGTGTGTAGGTGTGTGTGTGTGTGTGTGTGTGTGTGTGTGTGTGTGTGTGTGTGTGTGTGTGTGTGTGTTTGTAGGTATGTGGTGTGTGTGTGTGTGTTTGGTATGTGGTGTGTGTGTGTGTGTGTGTGTGTGTGTGTTTGTAGGTATGTGGTATGGTGTGTGTGTGTGTTTGTGGGTATATGGTGTGTGTGTGTGTGTGTGTGTGTGTTTGGTATGTGGTGTGTGTATGTATGTTTGTAGGTATGTGGTGTGTGTGTGTGTGTGTGTTTGTAGGTATGTGGTGTGTGTGTGTGTGTTTGTAGGTATGTGGTGTGTGTGTGTGAGTGTGTACAGTAAAAGTAGTATGTACAATACATTACATACATGTTCTTGTACTCGACTAAAACAGACCCAGATTAAACCACAAATATGAATAAATAAACCAAAAATGACAAACACAAATAAAACAAATAAAACAAAACCATACAAGAGCTGTAGATCGACATAAACATTAACGTAAACCTAACCTAACCATCACCTGTATATTATTGTAACGTGTGTGTGTGTATATAAACTAACAGTCAACATACACAAGACATACACACAAACACGATATATAGATATAAACATTTATTATAGTCATAAACAGTCATATAAACACTAGATTTATATTAACATTAATAAAAACGGTAAGACAGACGTACTTATTATTACTAGTATAAACATTAGCATAAACATACATGAACGTACACACATATATAAACATACACACATACATAAACATACATGAACGTACATAACATTCTTTTTCGTGGAGTTTTATTCAAATTAACATAAATTATCCTATTGTGATTACAATAAATTAACACCAGAGAGAGAGAGAGAGAACAATTAAGTAAACTAATGATGCGCTTCAATTGAAAATAAGAAACGTAGGAGTTACTGAGAAGATAATTAGATACAGAGAGAGAGACAGACAAGACAGAGAGCGAGAGACAGAGAGCGAGAGACAGAGACACAATGAGAAAAAGAGAGCGAGAGAGAAAGAAAGATAGACTGACAAAGAGAAAGAGACACAGACAGACAGACAGACAAAGATAATCATAATAACACGAGAAAAGAACGATTTGTGAATGAGTGATAAAGAACGATGGAAAACTGAATAATGTGGGAGTTGGTATAAAGTAATTAGAGGGTGAGATGAAGAGAAATAATTATGTAGTTACTGTAGCTGAGAGATAATGAAGGAAGTAGTGGTAAGAGATACTGGGGTAGGTGGTACTGGTGAGAGGTACTGGGGGAGGAGGTACTGGTGAGAGGTACTGGTGTGGAGGTACTGGGGAGAGTGCTGGTGAGATATTGGGGTGGGAGGTGCTGGTGGGGAGTGCTGGGGGAGGAGTGCTGGTGGGGAGGTGGGAGGAGTGCAATTACGTTGAGTGCTGGGGAGTACTGGGTGAGGGGGACTGGTGAGAGGTACTGGGGGAGGAGGTACTGGCGAGAGGTATTGGTGAGAGGTACTGGGGGAGGAGGTACTGGTGAGAGATACTGGTGAAAGGTACTGGTGAGAGATATTGGAGGAGGTGGTAATGGACCTGTAAGTGTGTGTGTGTGTGTGTGTGTAACCAAGTCTCGTATCACCTGAAGATTCACCTGACTTACCTCTGTTAATTTATTTCACCTGAAGATTAACTACCGTAACGCTACCTGGGGAGAGAGGGGGGGGGGCGATTGATGTAGGTCTGGTTAGTTTTAGGTTAGGTTAGATTAGGTTTAGTTAGGTTAGTTTAATCTTCAGGTGAAATAAATTTGGGGTCGATTCTTCGGGTGATCCCAAGTCTCCTCATTTCTGAAATTGGTGACCGTAATATTGTGTCCGGTCTTGTTGCTTAAAGTTCTCACCTATAGACTGAGTTCATGAAGAATAGTTACTGTAGTTATATCTGACAGTCTTCTTATTATCGATGTTTGTAACAGTTGTAAACAATGACTGGTTAAAATCAAAGTAAACCGGTTATGTATCGGTACTCCAAGTTGGTGGTGGTAGTGGTGGTGGTAGTAGTGATGGTGGTAGCAGCAGTGGTGGTAGTAGTGATGGTGGTAGCAGCAGCAGTGGTGGTGGTAGCAGTAGTGGTAATGGAGGTTAATGGTGGTGGTGAGTCCATAGCCTTCACCACCTACCGTTGGAGGTCTCTCACACACGCCCGCCACAGTAACCCTCATCGATTGTGTGGCGGGACACGGCTCTAGCGGGTTTCTCTCAACGTCAGGTTATATACGCCCCAAACCCACACTCCTGAGGAAGGGACGTTGTTCTCTCGCCTGCTGCTGCTGCTTTATGGGGACCTCTCGTTTTGTAAATGTTAATTAACTCGTTAGTCGATTAGCCAGTGTTAAATGCTTTCGTCGCCAGGTGTTAAATGCTTTCGTCGCCAGGTGTTAAACCAGTACACCTGATATTTTGTACGCGTTTAAGGTCAGGAGTTCAAAGTTGGCATGGAATATATTTTTACACACACACACACACACACACACACACACAGAATCACCGTCTCCATAACTTTCAAGCTCTTGGTAAAGTTGCAGATTTTGACTGATTCTGACTGTGAGAAGTCTGATTTATACTGACGAGGTAATCCATCAGTTCCTCAACATAGTTCTTCAAACAGACAGTGAGACATTGTACGCGTGTGGCTAATGACAAGACATTATGGTGCATTCAGGAACTTATCTAATGCTCTTGATGATACTAAATATAGGAAAAAAAATACAAATTTAAGGTATAAATTCATGAACAAAATGGAAGGAAATTAATAGATTTATATTGTAAGTTCAAACACATAAGAGGTCTTACTAATACTGAAAAATCTATTACAATAAAAAGCTTTTTATTTTTATGATAAATTTACTCTAAAATCTATAATTATTTTAAAGTTCTCATGATACATATCTCTTCAAGTTACATAGGATGATGAGTAATGCTTTGTGTGTCTCTACAACCACAGTTCACATTCTCATACGTTACTTTATATTCACTAAAACACACTGTAACTCCCTGAGGGTAATATAGAGAACATGTGAACTCATATATTGTGAAACTGTGGAATAAAATAATTAATATTTCAGTATTTAAAAGGTTGATACACGTCCACCTGCCGACGTCCAGGTGATTAATTATATATTTTCTAAAAGAGTTTCCTTGGGGGATGAATTTATTTTTAGAAGAATGTATTTATTAGACAATATTTATACCCTTATTTGACATAATATTTATACATACAGGGTGTCCATAAATGATTGCCCTGATAAAAACATGAGAGCATAGTGGTTTTAGGGTAATCATTTATGGACACCCTGTAGAATAATTTAATAAATGGTGAAAAATGTGCCGAGATAATAGTATAAATAAATTGGTTATTGATTGTGTTATTGATTGTGTTTTATCCAGTCGTTTGTATTCTTAAGTTCCCGGATTGTAGGAAGAGTGTGTGGAGGACAATTGGATGATGTTAGTTCGTACAATTTAATATGCAAGATAATTAATTGTTCTTATTTATTAACTTAACAACCTCAGTGTGAATTATTGTATTTAATCCTTGTTGTTTATTAGATGGGGAGATAAGGAGATAATTTTAATACGTGTAGGTGTTTGATATTGAAGATGATTCTATACCTGACTCGTGTCCCTGGGAAGACTAAATCACACTTCAAGTTTATGTTACTTACCTCACCTATATTAGTCATTTTGTTAATAGGTTGCATTTTTTCTCTACATGTTACCATAGTATTGTCTTGGTATTATCATTAACACCTATGTTAGGTTGGGATAGGAAAGTTATTTTGGTTAATTTTGTGAGTAATGAATATAATGTAGCAGTAAGCAAAGAGATGTGTTTGTGATTTTATGTAATTTAAATGCAAGATGCAATTTTATGTAAGGGGATACTTGTTTAGTCGACTCGTTTTATTCTAAGTTGATTTATTGATATTATTTTCATTGTTTACTAAATTCTATCCATAACGAAGAGTTTTATAAAGTCTATCATAAAACTCCGTTTTTTGTTACCGAAAAGAATTTATAATAGAAAACGTAATAATTTATGATGAACTAATATATTTATTTGGTTTTGTCTTTTGTCGTTAAATGAGTCAACGAACTAGTTACTGTTGATTTATAATTGCATAGTAATTAAATTTGTGAAAATGCGTGGGAGGTTGGGTGGGGGAAACGAGGAAAACAGTCAGTCATTTGGATTTTTGAGATAACTGAATTCATCTAAACACTGTAGTATCTGAGAATGTCGTTCCACCATACTGTAGTAATAGTCGGTAGATGAAGAAAGGCACAAAAAACTAGAATGTTATAGCGTAAGAGTTAACGGGATATAACAGAGCCGACAACTAAGCCCGTTTTTATCAGCGGGAAAGCTATGGACTTTTAACTTCTCATGATAACTTTTAATCTTCAGCGTGCGGAGGCCGAGTGAAAACAAGTCTCGCCTCTTATCCTATTTGTCGGTGGTTAGTGTCCAGGGCATCCCCCGTGTATTTTACAACTTAGGAAGTGTAGGCGGCGGAGTGTAGGATATCGGCCATGCTGCCTCCTTGTGTACCGAAGGCTTAGTATACCGGAAAATGTGACCCACTTTCTTTTGTCCTGCGGTAGTAAATGTGTTCCGAATACGCCTTTGCTGAGTTTGTCGATAGTCTTTAGATAAATTGATAGATTGATAGATAGTTAGATTTTATATAGATAGATATAAAGATTTTAGACAGACAGACATACAGATAACGGTGTAACATTGTCTTGACGTTAACTGGTCCTGACGGCAGCAAGTCCTCACGTAAACAACCTCTGACGTCACAAAACATTGGCTTAGGCTTCTCATGACGTAAATATATACAGGGGTCGAGGTAAACAATGAATGAGGCAAACAGACCATGACGTTGGGGATGAGAGTGAGAATGTAACGTTTACTTGGAAGACGAAAACATACCTGGTAGCGGTTGTGGTGATGGTGGTGGTGGTAGTGATGATGGGAATAATGATCATAATAATAATAATTTTCGGTTTATTGAAAGGGCATGGCAGTCGGAAGGCTGGAAATATACAGTTGCATAATTGGGGAATGGGTCACTTGATTGACAAATAATATACAAATAACATAAGTGATATAAATATGATATATAATGACGAAGTGGGGAGAAGGTTATACTACAGGGCATTTCAACATAGTGACAGTGAAAAAAGATAAGATTGACTAGGAGTGAATACACTGGTTGATTACAAGTTATTGATAATTTTTACAATGGTTGAGACTGGGCTGTTCTTATCGCGATCAGTACGTGCTCGTATGGGCTGGAAGCGGTTGTGGTGTCGAACAGGAATTCTCGGACGAGGGATCTCGGGTGGTAGTAGGAGCCGGTGTCGAGGATGGTGCAGAAGTTTCTCACCAAATTTGCAAATAAGGTCCTGTTGATGGTCAGAGAGAGCCGAGAGGGTCAGTGTGTTGAGCGCTTCTTGATATGTGGAGTAGGAAGGGGGGAGAATAATCTTGCCTGCCTTTTTTTTGCACTTTTTATAGGGGTTTACGCTGTGTGGCATTTAGGGAGGAAGACCAGGTAGGAGAGGCATAGGTGAGCTCGGGAAGTATGAATGTTGAGTAAACACTCAGGAGCTCGGGCGCAGGAACTCCGGGGGGGGACTTGAGTCGGCGGAGGAAGTGGAGACGGAAACTGAAGGATTTGACAGCTTCACTGACGTGTGTTTTCCAATTTAGTTTGTTGTGTATGGTGACGCCAAGAAGCTGAGTGGAGTCTACAACCTGGAGTGTGTTGGGGACCTAAAGTAATGGAAGGAGGTGGGATAACGTTGGAGAAGAGGTTGATGTGCATAACCATGGTCTTGGTATGGTTGATGGTGACGTGTTTGTTGGTGGCCCAATTTTGGAGACTGTTCAATAAATCCTGAAGGCAGTATAGTCGGGAGCAGAGTTGTTGACACTGATCCCAAAGGTGGAGTCGTCGACATATTTCCAGCGAGCGGGGGTTTCTCTTAGGGCATCATTGATAAGCATAAGGAAGCAGAGCGGTCCCATCTTGGTGCCTTGGGGGACGCCACAGGTGAGTGACTGAAAAGTGGAGACAGCCCCTCGGAAGCGTACAGCTTGGCGTCGGTCACTGGGGAAGTTTGTGAGCTACGGCAGAAGACGTCTTCGAAACCTGGTGGTGGTGGTGATGGTGGTGGGGGTGATGGTGGTGGGGGTGATGGTGGTAGTGATAGTGGTGGTGGTAGTTGTTGTGATTGTACAGTTACAGTTCATTATGTGATGTGTGGTGGTGGGTGGCAGTGTATGGAGGTGGGTGGCAGTGTGTATGGTGGTGGTGGGTGATAGTGCATGTGGCGTACTGTACAGCAAGGTGAAACGACAATATTATCAACGTAACTTCCGTCTCCCCCATCCCCCATCACTATCGCCACTACAAGGCACCGAACATAATGAAACTTTTCTATTTTGCAAGAATTAATTAAATTGTTTTCTTTACATACAATAATCATAGTTATACATATACCAGGATAAGACCTCATATCTATCAGCTGGATTTTAACTGCAGCCTTACAAAATGTGAAGACGGCAGCGCTACCAACAGACCGCCGAGTGTACGTAGAGATGAATTATTTAGCCTTAATCACGTATCTCTCTAACTTGTCAGTAAGGTGTGGCATATAGTAAGGATATGTGTATTACGTCACTGCAGATCCTCATTATATAGACAGACAGATACATAGATACACGTCTGAGGATGTGCTACCTGGCAAGTACAGGTGATCTCATAGTGTTATCCTCAACAAACAACAACACTGGAATAATCAACTAAGTATAGACAGGAGCCTAAATATAATTACTGTAATGGTAAAAATATTCTGTAACCTGTCATTGATGTATTTGTACTATACTAAAACTAAAAAATACAGTTATGGGTTAAGTGAGCAATGAGGAGAAGTGTAACAGGTAATTGTATATATAATGTTACATAAGATCAGATCACCTATAATTTATCATTTGAATCATCTAATAATCTAGATTAACCTTGAATTAACTTAAGTTTCCTCACTGATTATATCTTAATTCTTTTCCATTCAGCCAAGGTGATTCTTTGTTAACCCTTTGAGTCCTGGAGAGCTAAATCATCGTCCTCAAATACTCTTGTGAGACTCGTTCAGTGTTCATAGTCTGTCTCTCCAACTTCATTATCGTCTTCCACCATCAGCTTTAACTTGAGTCGGAATCTCTTGTCGACCTCCATCAGCGCCATGGTGACAGGACGCATGACTCGGTTTTGTTTGGCGAACCTCAGGATGGCACTCTCGCTAGGTAAAGCCAGTTCGACCGTCGCTTCCTGCATGCTCTCCTGCCTTGTATAATCTGGAGTCAGAGGGAGTGCAAAAGTAGCTGACTGGAATTCTTTAGGGGGGGAAGGAGGGACGGGAAGACAGGGGGAGGAGGAGAAGGTGTTGTTTTTTGATACAAGGTGCCTCTTAGGGGATAGTCTTGGGTCTCTATTGGAAACAGACGGGGCAAAGGGGAGTGAGTGCTTAGGTTTTGAGATGGGAAAGCGAGGCCTAGGCGAACGAAGGTCATCGGTCTTGTAAGTAGGAAGTCGGGATGTGGCTTTCGGTAAGCTGTTGAATGGGCTGGATTTTTGAGGCTGTGAGTGGTAATTTTGCCGTAAATATGACGATTCACTTTTAAGAGGAAGTTGGAATGCTGGATGATGAGGTGTAATGGCGTCCAGGTAATCGTAAGGATCGTCTGGTTCTATGTAATTATGTTCAGGGGCTGCAGGAACTATCTGGGATGGTAGATTGTACGATATCTCATTGCTTGGATTGGCAAACTGGTCGTATTTATAGACTAGATGATTCTGATCAGATTTTACGTTACAAGTCATCTGCTTGAAGGTGGAGGTGTTTCTTCTATCCTGTTTTGGTAAAGTCTGCAGGCGAGGTGGAGGTAACGGCTTGGGGCTGGAAGCTGCTGAGACCGAGAGGGAGGCTGCTGAGACCGAGAGGGAGGATGGAGTCACGCCCTTCTTCCTCTTTTTGGAACGACGTGACTGAAAGGGTCGAAACACACTCACCTCAGCTAGAACAAGACATATTTTGTAGATAAATAATTGTCCCTCGGAGGGGGGGGGGTGTTATATCAGGGCTCTGAAGATGGCTCGACACTGCTCTTAGAATCCCCGTGTGTGTGTGTGTGTGTGTGTGTGTGTGTGTGTGTTAATAAAGAAGACGTTTGTCGTGTGTCTACGAAAAAAAAAATGACCCCAGGCTTGTGGGGGAAGAGTGTACCTCCTCAACACACATGAAATTTTGTATTTGTTCAGTTTGAAAATTTCAATGTCAGCATAGCATTGATTTCTAGGTACCAGGATTCATTACAAACGACTTTTACACACACACACACACACACACACACACAGAGGTTTCCCTCTCCCAAGGAAAACATGTTTGTGTCACTCGTAAAGCCCTGATATGATCCCCCTCCTCCCCTCCTGCCCTCCCCCCTCCTGCCTCCCCTCCCCCCCTCCTGCCCTCCCCTCCTGCCCCTCCCCTCTGCCCCTCCCCTCCTGCCCCCTCCTGCCTCTCCTGCCCCCTCCCCCCTCCTGCCCCTCCCTCCTGCGCCCCTCCCTCCCCTCCTGCCTCTCCCTCTCCTGCCCCTCCTCTCCTGCCCTCTTCCCTGCCCCTCTCCCCACCTCCCCTCCCCTGCCCCTCTCCTCTCATGCCCCTCTCCCCACCTCCCCCTCCCCCCAAAAAAAGAGACGAGACAAGAAGACCTATTACATAAAACACTTCAGAATGTTACTGTGTTTACTTCGCCATCATTATCTGTATACTCCTTACCTCACCCTCTCTCGGTAGTCGTTGTGGAAATGGTGAAGAAAACTAGATAAGTGTGAGAGATGATAAAGATTACGTTAATATTGCTCTGTAGTGTAATTCTAATACATTTATCTCATCTCATGTATGGATGAACGTTAATCTATGCCGTCAAAAATATACATATCAAGGTGTAAGGGTTGGGGAGTTTTCATTGATGTCGAGGAATAGATAACCAGCATCTTTGAAGTTAACATAGACTGAGGTATAGGGGAGGAAGCGAAAGAGCTTTAGATGTACAGTAGCTAAAACAACTATCTGTGCAGGTGGGGGTTCGATATGCTCCGAAATTTTACGTGTGACTTAGTGACAGCCCTCATATATCAAAAGTTATCGTCCATGGTCTCATAATGTTTCCCACAAAGTATGCACATATAGTTGTTTTAGTTACTGAACACTCGCTATAGAAATTATCTAAAAGGAGCGGTCCAATGAATTTCAAAATGTACACCCGCTCTTCCCGTTGGCTCGGTAGCGTTGTCAAAAATCCTTCGACTTTTGTCACGTTTAGCAAAACAAGAAAATTTCCAGATATTTTTTGTAGCTAGTGTACATATTAATCTTGTTGGAAAAGAAAAAAATGACCATCAATCTTGGGATCGTAGAACCGTAGAATACCAAATCTAACCTAACCTTATTTAACCTAACCAACCCCTGATCTGACTTAACCTATTCATGATCTAATCAATGTTAAACCTGATCTGATCTACCCTACCCTACCCTACCCTACCCTACTCACCCCACCGGACCAAACCAAACCTAACTTAACCTCACCAACCCCAAACCCAGTGGAATTTGACTTTACCATTTGGTTACTTCGCTTGGGTGCGGTGTTGACCTTGATGAAGCGGCAGTAACAATATATCAGGTAGGCAAGGAGTACTATAATCACCAGGCCGCATACAACTGTCGATACGTAAGCCCAGTTTTCTGTAGGACGGACATAATATTAGAAGATATATATGGTGGTCTTAATTCCTCTCTCTACTTAAATATATATGTGTGTGTGTCTTCGTCTTCTTGAATTGCTTTTCCTTCATTTACTCTTTTTCTCTCTCTCTCTCAAATATATATATATAATCACGTATTATACATGATCCATTCAATGTATAAACAAGATTGCAATTAAGATTATTAGATAGATGGATGGAGTCAGTCAGTCAGTCTTTGGGTGTGATACGGGTGTTACAGGGTGCTAGGGGGTGTGATACGGGTGTTACAGGGTGCTAGGGGGTGTGATACGGGTGTTACAGGGTGCTAGGGGGTGTGATACGGGTGTTACAGGGTGCTAGGGGTGTGATACGGGTGTTACAGGGTGCTAGGGGGTGATGGGTGTTACAGGGTGCCAGGACAGTTATGGGTGTTACAGGGTGCTAGGGGTGTGATACACAGGGTGCTAGGGTGGGTGTTATACGAGGGGTTGATACAGGTGTTACAGGTGCTATACGGTGTGATACAGGTGTGGGTGCTAGGGGGTGTGATACGGGTGCTAGGGGTGTGGTGTTATACGGGTGTTACAGGGTGCTAGGGGGTGTGATACGGGTGTTACAGGGTGCTAGGGGGTGTGATACGGGTGTTACAGGGTGCTAGGGGGTGTGATACGGGTGTTACAGGGTGCCAGGGGGGGGTGTCAGAAGGCATTAGAGGGTGTCAGAGGGCGCCTGAAGGTGTCATAAGGTGGTAAAGTGTGAGCTTCAAAACGAGAGAATTATATTTACCCTTAAACCAATTCTGTTTATCCATGATTCCTTCGAGTAGTTCTGTATAGGTTGTGATGTGGTGTTTTTATCGAAGCACTTGACTCCCTTGCAGTTTATAGGTTCTTTCCATCATGCTAGCGTAGGTGATACTGTCGGAGGAGGAAGGCGGCGACGGGGAGGAGCCAGAGGTGTTTGTTCCGGTGTTTTGGGTGAGTTATCATACATCAGGAAGAGAGAGGAAATGGATAGAGATATAGCTACTTCCATATAATAAGGCTGATGTAACTTTACTTCTGGGATGATATTTTCAACCTTATAGTCTTTGAAGGTGATATGAAGATATATTCTTTTTATGTATATTTTGTTACCGTGTGCGTGTTGTTTCGTGTGTGTGTGTGTGTGTGTGTGTGTGTGTGTGTGTGTGTGTGTGTTGTTCGTGACTTCCGAGGTAAATATGGGCTGTTTTTTTGTGTTTTTTTTTACCATTTCGGAAAAGATTGTTGTTTTTATTCTTAGTAGTTTCTACAGTGTGAATCAGATTACCCATTTAGTCTCTATTGTTCTTGTATCACATTACCCAGCATCAGTCATCAGTAACTCGTCCCTCCCCCTAATAATTGATTCAATGCTGTATTCTCCATTCAATCCACACACTAGAGAGTACTTGTCATTTTTCGGCCTCTTATATGTATTCAGTCAAGTCCTAATGGAAAATATTTACTAAATTCGCTAAAAAAAAAATGCCTAGCTATCAGTTACCTATATATAATCGTTTCAAAAGAACAACATAGATTTTTTTCCCCCATCTTTTCAGAACTCATTATTTCACTCGCCAGTTGATAAATATTGGTTAGGACAATTTACTGTATGCTGTCCCTGCCGTAGAATGTTATCGAAGGAATCATATCGTTGGTTTGAAATACCTTTTGAACATTGAAGGACAAATTCACAGTCATAGGCACTATCAAGACTTAGGTTTACAGTCTCGAGGGAAATATTCTGATGTTATATAATTCATGACAACAAACTTTAAGATGTTTAAAAGGATATTAGGTGTAGCCAACATTATTTACCCCCTTTTGCTTCATATTAAGGTCCATGGCGCCCAGTAAACACCTTAGAATCAGATTTACAAGCTTAATCCCCCTTTTTAATAAGTAGAGCTAAAAATTACGTGAAGTAAAGTCTGTGGCATATTTTCTTACATGTTTCAGCTCTCCTTCATATGTTGACGTGTTTGTATATGTTACATTGTAGTTGATCTTGTTTGATTTCTTTAATACATTACATACATGTACCCATAACAAAGACAATGTTCCCGCTCATCAGCCAAACTCTCACATCACAGCAAACATCACGAGTGTAATCACCAGACACTTGTTTTCATTTACTGAGTTCCATGATTTTCTTTATCAAATTTTTCTTTACGTGGAATTGTAAAAAAACCCCAATAATTTTTGGTATCTGTCCTGCTCCTAATTTTACTCCGTTTTAGGACAGAGAAGGTTAAGGTAGTCCTGTTTACATTGCGTTATGTTATGAGTGGTTTGGTTTAGGCTTAAAAAGAGTTTGTACAAGACTATCAAGAACAAAAATAAGTTTGACAAAGAAGGTTCAATTTATCGGGGATCGTGTCCTTGGCGTTAAGCGAGGTCAAGTTTTGATAGATTTAGCTGGAATTAAGTTGAGTCAAACAATATCTGTGATTGATTCGCTTCACTAGTTCTTACGTAAACTTTAATAGCGATAAATATAAAAAATAAATGTTTGTGGTTTAAAAGTAACACGATCATGAAAGTAACAATTTACTTTTTTGTTGACCAAAAATAACGTCAGAAGAGCCACCGGTGAATTAAAAATAATTACTTACATTTAATATATAAATTAATTTATTAAGGATGGTTATAAAAGCCTGATACTTTCACAATAATTTCACGCAAACCAATAAAATCAATTTCTTAAAAGTATAGAAAGCTTTAAGAAAATTAGTGTAGTTAACCATAAAAATTGTTTTCTTTGTACTGTATTTTTAACATAGAAAATGCAAACGTCATCTATAATTTTTGGGTAAACTTCTTTATAAATCTAACAGTCATCAAAGTCTATGTTTCTAGTTAATTATTAGGTTATTTGAATGTAGGGAACAGGGTAGGTGTTAGTACAAATAAAAGAAATGCACTATAAAAAATAATTGTTGTTATTACTAAGGCTTTATGTGTTATAAGTGTTTATATATGCATGTAAAGTAAATTCATATCAAATCAACTACAATACGGTAACTTTACGAAGGGGTTTGATGAATTTAAAAATGAAAACGGCGACTCCTGTTTACTCGGTAGGGCTGTCAAAATCCTTCGTCCGTCCGGTCATAATTATTGTCTTACACAAAAACGTAAAGATACTTGTGCAGTACACTGTATTATTATTATTATTAGTAGTATTAGTATTTATATTATTATTATTATGATGAGTGAACTGAGGTCAGAGAATTCTTTTTTTCTTTCATCAAAATGTTACAAAGCGTCAGGTGATAAAATTGACGAAAGTACAACGTGATTCATCTCCTGGAAATGATCATCACACCTGAAGACGGTAAAATGAGTACCTTGGGAGGGGTACAACTCTCTTCAAGATGGTGAGAAACGCCTCTCTTAATATAACATAATGCACATGTAATATTTTTTGAAGGTGTCCTAATTTTTTTTTCGCAGTAAGGAACTGGTAATATATGAAACAAAATTGTGAGTGCAAAGGTATTGTAGTAATATTATTATCTGTGTACATACCGGAGATCATGTTCATCCCGCGACACACAAGAGTTAGTGGAAACCAAACAGACGCACTGGAATATCTGTCAAAATGAGCGGTCCTAAATTCGGGCGTGTACCCCGTAAAACCTTTAGCACGAGGCAATTTTTCCATATAGTGGGAGGCGGTGGTATCGTCTCCTAGGATCAGACAAGCCCACCCATCCTCTCTCACGACAAACACTGATTTATTTACCCGTTTCGCTGGCGTTTAATCGAAGGTCGCATGAGAGGAAAAAAATATATATTTGAACACGTAACCCCTTTGGCTGGAATATGGCGGAGCGTATCGGGTCGCCTCATCTTGACGGTCCTCATAACTCGGTGTTTGGTATTCCTGCCTTCGGTTATGTCCAGATGTGTGTGTGTGTTTATATAGTGTCATTGAGGATGTCACCCAGCCGGCCATGTGTCACAGTTTATGGTGGTGTGACCCAAAGGGGTGTGGAGCCACTCCTTCATGCTCGCCTCAGAGAAGAGTGTAGCAAAACACATTGTCGAAACGCAATTTATATTTCCAACTCATTATATATAGCAAAAACAAGAGAGAATTATATATATATGAAGAAAAAAGAAGAAGAAAAACTCGGTAACAATGTATTTGTGTCAAGTCACGAATCCACCGCCTGAAGCTCATATTGTGACTGTCACCTTAGTAGCGTATTTTACGAATTAACAAACATAACTTACAAATATTTATATACAAGATGTAGATGCGTTTATATATTTGGAGAACAAACTCGATATGCGTGAAGGGGTAGAATTCTGTGTCGTGTGTTTTGGTGTGACGTTATTGCCACTTAATGGTTTGTGTTTTATTATAAGAATACTAGATGTGTGTGTTATATTTGTTTAATTATTTCCTCACCCTCACCCTCTCCCTTTCCTCCTCACCCTTCTCCCCCTCGCCCTTCTCCCCCTCACCCTTCTCCCCCCCTCCCGTCTCTCTTTCTCTCTACCCTCCTCTTATCTGTTTATCTCCATCTCTATCAATCATACTTAGTGAGTGTGTTTGTTTTCGCTTACGCCTTGGTGTGTGTGTGTGTGTGTGTGTGTGTGTGTGTGTGTGTGTGTGTGTGTTTTTTTTTTAAGTATGTTTACGTGTAATTTTTATCTTCAACCAAATACACCAATACACCATAAATAACTGTCCACTTAACACGTATAACCTCTCATTAATTATACAATCAAATGAATAACTTACATTCCTTTACATATAACTGACTAAAAATATTAACTACCTTTATTCATAAGTTTGATATTATAATTCGAATACTTTGTACCCCACTGTTTACTTTGACCCCACTAGGGATAATATTTACTGAGAAACTTTGGGCTGTAGTTTGGGTGGAGTCATTGTGTATATCCGAATGAGAAACACAATTAGGGAAACTTGTTTAACTTTGAGGAATAATTAGTATAAGGAGTTTTATATTTGGTGTTCTGAATAGGTTTTTGTTAAGGTGACGTTGTGTTATATTCACTGATAAGATGGTACCAATTTCGTTTTTATCTTTTCGAATAAATTATTTAAATATAAGAGTCTTTAATCTTCAGTATATTGTTAGTTTTAATATATATTGTTAATGTTCTGGATAGTTTTGTTAAATGGTATTTTGTTTACTTAAATATGTAATTTTTTTTAACGGTCATCATTTTAGGTTTTCATCACAAATTACTATAACACAAATGTAAAAAGTAAACAAACATTACTGAGCTATATATTGTACCGTCCTTAAGAATTCGCTCATTACTTAATTTGCTTTATTAGTATTGAAATATATACCACATTGCTATATCAACACTAATAAGATATATATACGCTGATCATATATTAAACCTTAAGAGAATACTGAAATAAATAACACATATATTTAATTATTAATATCCGTAAGGAAAAAAAAAAGCGGATTCACTCACAAATGTCATGATAATTAAACACCTTAAACTCACCTTCCCCATACGTGAGCTTAATTACCTTAGCACAAGATACCTTCCTCACCTGTGAAATATTGAGTCATCTATACAACTGGGCCATTTATTCCTACCTGCCTTAATTACCTTACAACAGGTGTCCAGCAGGTGTTATGGTTTACTTTTATTGTGATTTCGCGATTTTTTTTTTTAACTTGTGTCGATGTTAAGTTTAGGATTGCTTATACAGGGTGTCACAGTCTCACGCCTCTAATGTTTTGTTTTGATGAGTCAGCAATTTCTATCTCGTTGTTGTTGTTGGGTTACCGATGACGGTGTGACCTAAGGAAGATCGGAATGACTGGGATAATTAAGGTAATTAGGAATGACTGGGATGATTAGGACGATTGATAGTGATTAGAGTTGCTTATAATGATATGTATGATAAGATTTGTATTCGTACTTATATCAACATTAAACAGGAAAACTTAAAATTCTACGGGATAACTTAAAGACCTTACTCTCAAGCGCCCAAAGAGGAGCCTGTTGTCAGCGAGAATAGGATCATGTTGTCCCCCTTCCTTTTTTCTCCTTCTTCCTCTCTTCTTCCTCCTCCGCCTTGTACTCCGTCTCCTCGTCCTCCTACTTCCTATCCTCTCCCTTCTTTTCCTCCTCCTCCTTGTACTCCGCTTCCTCGTCCTCATCCAACTGTTCCTCCTCCTCTTTCTTGTTCTCCCCTAATCATCCTTCTTGTCCTTCCCCCTTTCTCTTCCACCTCCACTTCCTTCAGCGCGCTGGTGGAGGTTCCCAAGGGCCTGACGCTGCTCCCCTCGCAATCTGCGGTCAAATGGACACCACCAGCCCACCCGTCCGCTTTATAAATGATGCATATCCAGAGAGGGTCTATATCACGCCTCACAAGCTTGGCCTCACCACTCTCCCCAACTTCCATTTCCCCCAGCTTCCCTTTGCCCCCCCCCCTTGCTTCCCTTTGCTCCAAGTCAGAAATAACAATAATGTGATTCAGTATAAGTTTAATGACCGGATAAACGAAGGATTAGAGGGATTACCTGAAGATTACACACCTTAACTTATTTCACCTGAAGATTTGATTACTTATTCTAACCTGACGTAAACTCTCCCAGGTAATGTTAGAGTGTTTAATTATCTGGTGAAATAAGCTAGGGTGTTTAATCTTCATGTGACCTAAAAAATACTCCCTTCCCCCCCAAAAAAAAAATGGTATCAAAATTGCAGAGGTTCAACCATACTAGATACGTTCACACAACACAACATTAATGAACCAGTCATCTGAAATCGTACCTTATTATAGTAGAGTCTTGATATAATTTCGACGCCTTTTAACCTCCATCTTTATGTCATAACTTAAACGAGACAGATGCGTCCTCGCAGTTTTAATTAGACAGAAGAAAATATACACGGAAGGAGTTTTGAGAATCCGTGGGTAAGGATGTATGAATGTGTGGTAGACGATTGAACAGCTGACTGAATGTAAACAAAGATATGAGGGATATTGCTGTTTGGGTATTGGTACTTCTGGATGTAGAGGAGTTGAGTTCTGACTACCATCATTACAGAACAGACGACAAACATTTATTATTATTATTATTATTATTATTATTATTATTATTGTTATTGTTATTGTTATTGTTATTGTTATTATTAAACTTTACAAATACCTTTATGGGCAATCTTCAAATTCATGATTATTTATTTTTTAATGTTTTTGAAGTGTTTGTTTTCACATGAACATTGTTAATGCTTATATTCTAGAGTTCCAATATTACCGCCACTGTATTTATTCGCTTAAGTGCATATTTCATCTTTGCTCTGACACGGTTATCAGTTATCAGAACCCTTACTTGATGAAGGTAAATCATTTTAGGATAGCGAACGAAGTCTTTAATTGATAATAATTATTTACTACATATGCCTTTCTTTCCACGAGGTTATAACACTAATAAACAAAGAATTATTATAATTTACTATTTTAAAGGCTAACCGAAAAAACAAATATTCCTAAAACGCATAAATATAATGTATTCGCTGATTTTTTTTCATTTACCAATAATTCAAATCTATACGTAAAGGTAAACAGATTATTTTAATATACCGAGATATGATATAATCACTCGGGAAATATGAACGGTCAGACATGTACAGTATACACCAGTGGTTCTCAACCTTGTTTGCCCCATGCACCCCTTTCACCATATGTCAGAATGTCATTCCCCCCCTCCTTTCCAAGATTGTCTGCCTCAAAAAGTGCATTCCAAATAATATGCATATAATACTGAAAATCCTTTATTTTTTCCGTATTAGTGCATATACATTTACAATTTTACATGGATTATTTTTATAGTGGAGTTTTACAAATTAAATGCCAATTGAAAATGTTGATGGATTTAAAAAACTTGAATAAAAGTAATATAGTTTTTTTTATATTTATAATGAATTACTTAACAGACCAAACTGAAGCATAATGCAATAAACAAAAAATTCAATAGAATACCAGGATATTGTAAATTCGTAATTAATTTTATTCAGATGAAGATTACAGTCAATGAGAAACCTGTGATTGTTTTTTCTTCGCCAATTCTGGGATACGCGGAGGAGTGCTTGAAAGGGCACAACGCAGGTCATTTTCTACCTCTAATCTACTACGTTGCTTCGTTTTAATTTGCAACAGAGTTGAAAAGCCTGACTCACAAAGATATGTCGACACAAACGGAAGCAATGCACGGATAGCTCTTTCTGCCACTTTTGGGTAGGAATCGCACATCAAGGGCCAAAATTCTGTGATTGATTTCTCATCGAACATATCTCTTGCTCCCGAATCAGTTTCCCCCCCCCCCCCTGAAAACCTGAATTCCCCCCCTGGGGGGAATTCCCCCCTGGTTGAGAACCCCTGGTATACACAGTCTACTCGTCGCCGCTGATGCCGTGTACTCGCCGCCAACCAGCCAGCCAGCCCCTGTGTTTACTTCCTCACGGGGCGGCGGCGATGCTAAGAAAACACTCCGACACTTGCCTCTTCACGGAAAGTTTGAACGTGAAGAATATTTACTCTTCTTATCACTAGAGAACAAGGCAGTAAAAGGCTACGGGAGTTGCCAATTACACAGGACTAAAAAATCGTCTCCTAACTTAAATATATCCTGAACTACAGTGGCATATGGTGATATATTTCTCCATATTGTTGGTATGTTATTTCACTCATCACTGCCCTCTATGTCTTAATAAACAAGTAAACAAATAGTGATATAAACAGTAGCGATAATAACAAATAATATTGTTATTAAGACCAAACAAAATACTGTAATTTCACTTAATTTGATAATTTTATATTTTGTGTATCAAGGATTTTTTTCTTTATTTAAAATAATGTAATTTTGTTTTCATTTCAGTAAACCAACATAGGAATCGGTCAGGACGGAGGCCATTGTCAACACCTGTGCATATACCTGAGACAAGGTAAGTCACTTTATTCTATTAATTCCCTTATAAACACTAGACAGGTAAGTTATACATCAGATTTCTCGAAAGGATTATTATTGGTTTGTATACAATCGTAGTTTTTGTGGGATTACCGAAAAAAAAATTATATTGTAAATTTATAGACATTTAAATCGTCTGGTAATTGTAAACATAATACCCACATGTTGTTACGTCTTTACTGTAGCTCATATAGAAAGCGATGATATCAGGTTCTTATATAGTTACCGTCTCTGTTACTCTCAAGTCTTTAGTATTCATTTTCCGACCTACAAGGTATATATTTTTTTATTATTAGTTACCCTTAAATTATTGATATATTTAAGACATACAATAAATAGGAACCTAAAAATCAGATAGGAATTAATTCTGATTTTTTTTTACTGATTTTCTACTTTTTTTGGGGGGCGGGGGGGGGGGTGTTTATTGCACCTCTTATATCCACTTAAGTAATAATTAACGTAATATTTTTAAAGCATATTTCCTTAAGTTCCGTCTGAATGTTTCGAAGGTCGTGTTTACCTGCTTCATTTTACTCGACCCGGCAGTAACTGAAGCACCAGTAAGCTTAGTTGAGTCATGAGGGCGCTAAGCTGTATACAGAAAGCTTGTTTAGCACATATACGGTCTTGGAGATCTTGTCTGAGTCAAGCTTTGATCGGCTCACCTGATATTACCTGTGGATACGAGTAATTAATTATAGTTATCGTTTTATTTTTACAGTAGGCATTAGCGATTCAGGTGATATTTATATTTTTCTCGATGGTTTTTATTTTCACTGGATAGAAACATTAGCGAAAGTAAAAGAGAACCAAGTTTTAAGTAATTGATAACACTAGCTATATGTTGCTTGTGTGTGTGTGAGAGGACGTCATTTAGCTGGATATTGTTTACGTGTTTGGTATACGAGTGGATAGTTTTTGTCTCTCTCTCTCTCTCTCTCTCTCTCTCTCTCTGTGTGGGTCTATAATGCCTTCTCTTTTCTCTCTCTCTCTCCACCTCCTTCTCTCTCTCTATCCTTCTTTCTGTGTCTGTATCTCTCCTTCTGTGTGCGTCTATCTACGTCTGTTATTTGGGTTTATCGGCACGAGTAAGACGGCTGACTATATACCTGTTCGTTAGGGCTTATATACTGTGGCAAGGTATTGTATCCTTCTATGTCACCCCTTAAGAAACAGATTTATTAAGATGCAAAAAAAAAAGGGGAAATTATTGCAACGTTGTGATGGAAAGTTGCAGAGACACAGATGAGAAATATTAACCTGGTGATTCTAAGTTATTGTTGCTTGTAACTATTTTTGATTGAGTGAGAAATAAACACAGTGATTGTAGTAGGTATTGTAAATTTAAGAATGTTCGTTGGTGTTGGAGAAGGGAATTGTTTATTTTAGTTTTATTTACTGGAGGTGATGATTATAACTGATACTGAAAAGAGTTTATTTAGATGAAATTATGTAATGGAAAAAACAGAACGTCATATTTTTTGGAGGTTTGGAGGTAAGGCATTGAGTAAAGTTTCTATGGAATTAGACGTGAATACAACGAAATAAAAGCGTATTGTAGTTAAGTAATAATGCGTATAGTATATAAATTTGTACAATATTAAAAAAAGAAGAGATAAATCATTTAATTAAAGATAAAACAAAAAATCCGTGGCCTCCCCCTTCCTTCCTTCCCCTCCCTTCTTCCCTCCTTCCCCCAGCCTCCTCCTCCTCCAGTACTCGGAGAGAAGCTGCGTCAGGCCCGGCCACAACAAACTCCCAGATATAACAAGTCTTATCACAGCCATTTTCTCGTCGGCTCAGATCAGTGGTCGCGGCCGAGGTTCAAGATTTTCCAATTTGTATTCGTAGCTATTTGGTTGTATCAGTCCATCCTCTTCTCTGATTTGACTTTGGGGACAACTAGACCATGGGGCAATGAATTCGTGCAATAAGTTGAAATGGCATTCAATAAGTGTCTTGTGAGAGTCTTGAGCTGTGTTCGTTGTCGTAGTGGAGTGTTCAGTGTGTGTGTAGGAGGGACGTATGTTACCAGGAACGAAACGAACGCTAGGGGGACGAACCTTTTTGGTCATGGGTTCCGACTTGACACCTAAATTCTACAAATATGGGTTAAGTAAATAAGAGAATATAAAAAGGAATTGAGTGCGGGTGTGATTGCCATTTGTTGGGAATTGGTTCAAAATACTTCGTCCTTTTACCAAAATAACAAATTCAAGCTTTTTCGACAGTGAACGGTGACCTGTAGACGTGTTTCCACCGTCCAAAATATCAACTTGGTGAGGCCGCGTTTACGTTCATGAATCCAGAAACAGAGAATGACTTTAGAAAGGCATAAAACATTTTAAGAATAAACACTCACTAAGACGCATCATCTACCTTAACCAAAACACAAAGCAGTATCCCTCTTCCCCATAAACCTTAAGACCATCTGAACACAACGACTTGGGGACGAAGGAAAAAAAAAAAAAAGACGCGGAACCCCCATCAAACCATCAGCTCTAGGCAGGGTCGTTTCCTCGAGGTCGTCCCACTTCGCGCCACGACTCCCCTGCCGGCCATCACACGTAAACAAACTACGACTGTCAGCCCCCCTTCCTTCCTTGCAGGCAATAACGGGTTAGTGGCGTCATTGCTGAATATTGTTATCTCCAATGGTGGGGGGGGGGGAAGGAGACTCAAGTAATAGGTTGGAGGTGGAGTAGGAGGCTTGGTGGGGGGCGTTAAGTGGTTGAGTTTACTGCTATATATGCATGTGTGTGTGTATGAGGAGTTTGTGGTATAAGATAAGTGTGTTTGTGTGCAGGCCTACTAGGTTGCCTACGAGAAATATGTATATGAGGTTAAGTGTAAGATATATAAAACTATTTTTTTTTGGGCTGACTTTATATCTCACTGTTTACATGTTTTTTTTTTGTTTTAGTATATGTGTACATAGAGTTTATGAGGCGGGGAATTTGTGTTTTTTTTTCACCTGTTCCTGTAAGTGTTGAGTTAGTGCTGTTTTATCGTCTTGAGGCCCACACTGTAAACACAAACAATTTACTATACATATTTTTTCACCTCAGCCTGTCTATTTTTTTCCTTAACGTGAACAATAGCCAATTTCCTAATGATAGAAGGAATACAGTATTGGTATAACAATATAAGACCTATAATATTATCTAGTATTTTTTTAAGGACAATTATACTCTTAAACTGGTATAATTATTATATATCTTTTGATAATATAATAGTTGTGTGTTATAAGATTACACAACATCTGAGGGAATTTTTTTTTTACAATTATTACGAACCCCAGTAAAAATTCCATTCAACTTTGTGCTCCGAATTACCGAGGAAAAACCCCTTGATACTTTTTGTCTGAGTGGAGTTCATGACGTGTGTGTGTGTGTGTGTGTGTGTGTGTGTGTGTGTGTGTGTGTGTGTGTGTGTATGTGTGTGGGAGGGGTAGGAGGAGGTTCACATGATGATATTTCTCTTAAGATTCTTCATGCTACTAAACTCATTATATGTTTACAGCGGTTAACGATAGTGCGGTGTCAAATATACATCATTAAATTGCCTTATTGGTCGAATAGATTGAAGGCTTCAGATGGAGGAGGAGGAGGAGGAGGAGTTTATCGTACAAACTATCTGACCAGACAAATTACACAGCCATTAGTGTTGTTAAAGCCTTTACTTAATTGCAACAAAAATCAGACAACGTGGAATTCAGAAGGTTTAGTCTTTTCATCTTTTATATATTCCACGTGATCAATATATTCCCAAGTGCATCGCCTATATCATACCAAAGATTTATGAAAGCGAACGAGGCCCAAATATGGGGAGAAACATTAATCATATTGGTCAACACACACCTTTAGGGAACTGCAGGGCCTCAGTGCACGGGGAAGATGCTACAGGATGAGGCAGCTGGGTTTAGACTAAGTCCCTCTTACTCGGAAGATGCTCGAACCGAGATGTGAAGGATCGCAAGGCGTATCCCACTCGTATCCTTAAATCCTAAAATCACCTTTTAAAGGACTTGAAGCTTCTCGACCGAAAGATATCTAAAAATGACTTCCTCAAGTCATCGAATTTCTCCGTCACATGAGATCAGTATGGCTGAGTGTACAGATACATCCTGAAGCCTTACTGGTGTGTTAGAAAGCCCTCGACAGGAGTTAGTGGTGGAGGACGACCCTAGCGTGAGGAGCGGTGTTAGGGTGGAGTGTTGCATCCTCCCGTCCGCTCCCCGCCACCCGCCTCGCCCACAGTTGATGGCGAGTCAGCTGCTAATTTCTCAAGCTTGTTTATGGGTGATTGAGTGACTGCGTGGGTTTGGTTTTCAGCACGTAAATTAACTATTAGAGTAGGATCGGAGGGTGCTAGATTTAGCGGCCGAGGAGGAAGATTGGTATGTTGCCCTGGTGTGTGTGTGTGTGTGTGTGTGTGTGTGTGTGTGTGTGTGTGTGTGTGTGTGTGTGTACATGTGTATGTACATGTGTGTGTGTGTACATGTGTGTGTGTGTGTGTGTTTAGACTGTGTATTTTTGAGTGAAATTTTGTGGTCTCGTGTACTGACAAGAGGTGTATTTGATGCAAGGTGTATGTGTGAGGGGGAGGGGGAGGGGGGGTTGAGGGGGTTAGGATAGGTTAAGGATACGCGTGATAGTATCTGAGATGGTGATGTGTGTTAGCTTATACCTGTGTGCGACCAAGCGTGTACACCATATTGTAGATGTGTCTGGATTCGCGGGTGTTTGTTGTTTGGCGTGTAACAGTAACTGAATGATTGTGTGTCTCGGTATAATTTGGACGTTACGTGTACCAGTTGTCATCAAGGTAAGTATCACTAATAGGGCGAGGTGATGCTGAACGTTTATGACGGTGTTGAAATGTTGGTTGGTAAGAAAGGACGATGGAGCCACAATCATCCGGTCATTCTGGTTAACGAAAAAGAAAAGACATTGTTTTTCCTCTGTCTTGGAAATGTTCGAGGAAGGATTTTCATTTATATATCGAGTTAATTATGTATATAAAGTAGTTTATGAGGTACAGTTGTCGCAGGGACGTAGTATCGGAGTGGTCTATGGCATCCCTGTAGTGGAGTCAGGTTGAAAGAAGTCAACATAATCCTGGCTGGCAGTCTCTCCACCACACTGTAAAACATGAGATTAAATACTCAATAATTCTACAGACGCTTCTAAATGAAAACTCTAGAATTTAAGGGAAGATAGAGCAGGGTGGGGAAGGGTTTACCCACGGTGTCCAAGGTTGGGATGCGCGTGTGGTGTGTGGTGCGCATGCGTGGCCTCAAGTGGCCTCTGACCTCAGTAATTACAACGAAGATTACTCACAGCCTTGTTGGCAGATTGGTGGCCGCTTCCAACACCCGCCTGCCAGGGGTCAGTCCGGCTCCTGCGCTTCCCTGGTTCAAGCCATCTCGATGCTCTTCAACCAAATTGATTTTTGCATTGTGGTTTCAAAAGTGAAGATTATGTAAGATAATGGCTGGAGGTTGACTTTTGTTAATGAAGAAAGGATTGTTTTAATGGCTGGTGGTTGACTTTTGTTAATGAAGAAAAAGTAATGTTCGTGTTTACTCAATTGAAGTAAACGTGATGCAGATCTTGTCTTGTGAAGTCCTCTGTTGTCTCGCTCTCTTATCATTATCCTCGTCTTTGTCAGCGGAGAGAGAGAGAGAGAGAGAGAGAGAGAGAGAGAGAGAGAGAGGTCATTCCACCAACTCTCCAGCTTTGTCAATAGAAGAAATCTCATCAAACTTCAATATTCCACAAGAGTTTATACTGACATACTTTATACCTCGTTGATCTAGTTAACTTCTATTACCTTAAAGTGATCAGGTACTTCGAATAGGTTAAAACATCGTACTCAGAAGGTTAAAACATCGTACTCAGAAGGTTAAAACATCGTACTCTAGATGTTGACTCATCGTACTCAAGACATAACACTTGCTGCCTCTTTAACTTGATGTTATTTAAAAGCAAAACACAAGGAAACAATAAAGAGGTGATTGCCCCCTCCCCCTCTCTCCTCCCCTTCCCTCTTCCACCCCCCTTCCCTCTTTCCCCTTCCCCTCCCTTCCCTCTTTCCCCTTCCCCTCCCACCATTCCCCATCCCCCCTTCCACCATTACTTTCCCCCCTCACCCTCTCCCCTCCTCCCCCAATAACAAAAACAATACGAAAAAAATTCTCTTAATTCACGAAAACTGAAATTCGTGAATATTTTAACATAGTCCGGGTTACAATGATAGGACGATCTCAGACTAACAGGTTAAAGAAATATTTAGTGCATCCTGTTGGGGGAAGACAAGTAAGGGGTGAAGGGAGGAGGGGGGGGTGATCTGGGTATGAGGGGGGGGTGGGCTGGGGGTGAGAGGGAGGGGTGTGATAGGTGATTAAGGTCGGCTGATGTGTTCTGTTGTCTTAGTAAGGGGAAAGGAATTGACACAGAGGAATGCAAGCTCGTATACTCGTGAGTCAATGGCTGCATCTCTCTCTCTCTCTCTCTCTCTCTCTCTCTCTCTCAGAAACATTGAGACGGGAAAATATTCTTAGGTCTTATTCACACGTAATATTTCCATGAGCAATATTTTTCGATGACTTGCGATTGAAAATTTTGTAAGAAGCCTGTGAATGGCCGCTAGTATATTCGCTTTTACTACTACTACTACTACTACTACTACTACTACTACTACTACTACTACAACAACTACAACTATAACTACAACTACTACAACTACAACTACTACTACTACTACAACTACAACTACTACTACTAATAATAATAATGATACTAATTATACCTATTGCTATATAGGTTCTCAGTAAACAATTTGTTAAACCTTAGGAATCGAGATGAGTTGGACCTGAAGGTTTACCCCGCAGGTGTTTGAGGCTAACGTGTTCCCCGGTCTAGGTGTTCAAGGTTGAGGGTGTAGGAGGAGACGATAATAAGTCCTCAGACCTACTCTTAATCGTTATCTTGAATTTATCCAACTCTTAAGGGTGATATCACACGACTTAGATATCATAACATCAGTACACGGAGGGGTATATTCCAACTGAGAGAGAGAGAGAGAGAGAGAGAGAGAGAGAGAGAGTCCTCCGTCGACATATTTGTTCCTCCTAGAGAGTCCTACAAGGCGATGACCTGGTTCCTTCTCTAAAGTCACATTGGATTCCTAGTGAGGTATCGTCGCCTGCCTGTAACCCACCAACCATTTGTTGTGTCAGGCTACCCAAAGTTACGCTCTTGTTTACAACCTTCCTGCACAACTGTCTCCAACCTCTTGCCTGGAGAACCTTGGAGACACTTTATTGGAGTTTTCTTTGGAGTATTGGAGTAAGATTTTTTTTTTTCCTTTTTCGTTTCTTTCCTGGGTCTTGGAGGTGTGGTCACTATGTGTGTGTATGTGTATGTATGTATGTGTGTGTGTGTGTGTGTGTGGGTGTGTGTGTGTGTGTGTGTGTGTGTGTGTGTGTATCATTCTCTACCGACTTCCTCAATCATTCCTACATTCTCTCCTCCACCTGTCGTCGTTCTGCCTCATAAGGGGATAATATATTGTGTTTATCTTCATCGTTCTACTTTGGTGAATGATTAATTGCTCCTCAGTCTTTTATTGCTCCGCTTCTCTCGCCTGAAACTCGATACAGCGAACCATTCCATATAACGGACTTACAATAGAGAATCCGTTAGATGGGGGTTTCACATATAACGGACCCTCAATATAGCGGATTTTTCCTTCCCGCTGTATGAAAGGAAAATCCACTCAGATGTGAAAAGACGATGAATTTGCTTCAGTAGGTGAGGAAATCAGGAATAGGTGGAGGAATAGGTGGAGGAGGACACACGAGAAATAGGAGAAGTGAAAGGGTGAGAGAATAGGTACAGGTAGGGTAGGTGAGATAAGGGGGAGTAGAGGTTAAGTGACGTAATCTGGCACCTAGTGATTCTCCGGGTGAAAAAGAGATGAATTTTTGTAGGTTGTTTTGTTGTTTGAGTTTTGAGTTTTTTTTTTTTGTGTACTGTTGGTGGACAATGTTGTATCTCTAATTTGTATTCCTCAGCTGACTATTCGATTCTCCTTCTCTCCTTCCATTCCCTTTCCTTTTTGTACCCTCTTCCTCCCTCATTCATCCTCCTCTCTTTTCCTTTCCTCATTCCCCACCTACCCTTTTTTCCTTCCCTCTCCTACTTCCCCTTTCTCCACCTTCCCTTTACCCTTCCTCTTTCTTCATTCCCTCCCCCTTCCTCCATCTTCTCCTTTTGCTTCATCCCATCCCCTTCTTCTCTCTTTCCTCCCCCTCCTCCCCCTCCCCCTCCCCTTCCCCCACCAGGCCAGGGAGGTAGGGGTCGTGAGGCAGGGCTCCACAACGTGCCATTTCGGCGGCGGCATCCATCATGCACGTTTGTGATTACCGTGCGTTTGCGGTCTCTCCCGCCCTCCCAGGTGAGCGGGCGGGCGCCTTGCCTCACGCCCCCGCCCACTCAGGTGAGCAGGCGGGCGTCGAGTCTCACGCCCCCACGCCTACTCCCGCCCACAACCTACACACACCTCCTGATTCTTCTTTTGCACGCCACATCACTCTCGTCATCACCTTCACCCCGGGTGTTGATATCAGGTGACGGGATGGTGTTGACCTTCCTAATGAACACCGAACATGACCTCGTGGTGCAGCTGGACACGTAGTGATAGCTGGACTACTGAGTTGTATAGAAGAATAACTCTTCTTGACAGCAGTACAAATGTTAATCTACATCTGAACTCCCTTTGACAGCTATATTATTATACAGCTGGACACCGTAGACTAGTAACTGACAGAATAGTGAGTAGCAGACTGGTGATTATGGCAGACATGTTCTTACGGGATACTGATAGACTGCTGACTGGTGGTGGTGGTGAGGGACTCCCCGGGGCGTCAACACGACAGGTGGACTGGTCACACCCTCACCTGCCTGATTGAAAATGAGGCTGTGTTTGTCCTTAGGCTTTTAGCAGGAACATTTTGACTATTTGTCCTGAGGTTATGTGTATTCATCAAACTCACATTAAAGACAAACAATAACAAAAACCCCACAGGAACATGTTGTAAGTTATTGTTTTGACTATAAGTTTTATTGGGGAACTTCAATGCGAATATTAAATCATTAAGATCAAGTTAAAGTGAGAAATGTTAAGAAATATCACAGGTATAGTTTCTAAGGTACAGGTGTTGTGGAGGTTGTGTAAAGGTGTGTACATCTCTCGCTGAATGTCAAGGCGACTCTCTTAGTTTTAGATCGATTGATCAGGTGTTCACTTTTAGGTTAGAATGGTCGATCAGTTTTATTAGTTGTCAGTTAATGGTGATGAATGACTTTTTTCTTCTTTAAATAACTGAACTCTTTCATCAGCTGACGACTTTGGTCTGAGGAAACTGTTTAATTCTCGTCCTAAACACTTAAGCAGCGTATTTATATTGCATTATTACTCAAGTTAACTGAATCTCACTTATCTTTAATCTAATTCCAAGTGTTGACAGTCGGCAGGTGATGATACAGTGATCAGATATAAGATTTCGGGACACGAAAGAGTCATTTTCTGATGAGTGACATGACGTAACCAATAACTATGGGAGATAATGTCATGTTCACGAGGATGAGGTCGTCTACATCAACCATGTTGTCACGACTCGAAGGGAAGGGTCAAGTTGTAGGGGCTGTGGTGTCTCTCCTTCAGCGTCTAATTGTTGACAAGAATCAAATTAAGTTGACAGTAACATCTTCTTCTGTAAAGGTACGCGCGGACGCCATCAACTCCCCAGGTAACACCAGATGTATTTACACAAAACCTGTAAGAGAACCGAGTCTTTGGTATCATGTTATTCAAAGACCGACAAGGAAACTTTTGGACCCTTTGAGGACGATGGTTAAAGCAATAACTCCTTAAGGACGATACTTTAAGCTATGATCATCAAGGGTTAAAAGGTTAAGAAAAAAGGTCCAGAGCAATTGGTGTAAAATATCCCATCATCAACTCACTGAGGAGGTGGTGTGGGGGAGACCTGACTCTGGAGCTCCTGAAGATATAGAAGAACTATCTGTCTGTAAACTAAGATTGTTGGTGTTTTTGAGGAGAAGGAGCGTCCCCCTGTCTACAAACTCAAGATGTGTAGCCTGTAGAGGAGTGACTATACCTGTTAACCCATAATACAAAGCTTTGAAGCGGATGGAGGTCGCAAGTCTATCTGCAAGACAAGGATGAGAGGCCTTTTAAACGCCTGCCTTCGAATCCAGGATGTGAAGCCTCTGAAGCGGTGAAGGAATGCCTGTCTGAGGCTGAGAGCACTTTGACCTGGGAGGATGAGGGGCCGTAAAAAGAGTCCGTCAAGCGAGGCGTCACGAGCGGGCGGTGTTTGGGGCGGCGAGCGAGGCTGTCGGCCATTACCCAGTACACACACATAGCGGCTGACGAGACCACGCCATCACCTTGTCCTCCGACCACTAAACTACAGCTCACTACACCTCTGGCACTAGGAACCTCCCATATACCTTCCTTACACCCCGATACACCCAGATATACCCCTCCTCCTCCCTTATGGCCTCAACCTCCCCGTCAGGATTTTAACATCGAGGAATTTACTGAATGTTTGAAAGGGAAATATTTTGATGGTCCCGACTACTGTGAGGGGATGTATAAGAGGTAGTGTTGGCGTCTCCTGGGAACACTGGAGATGGTGAGAGCAACAAGGGTCTGGTCACCGCCCCTCCGATTGCCCAATGAATTTTGCATTGTTCAGACTGACTGTTGAACAACATTACGAATTTTAATGCAGAGGCGAGATAATAATAGTTGGACATTAAAGGCCCCTTATGGCTCACCACGTTATGAATATGATAATGATGATGGCGCGAGGGATAAAGTGCGTTAAGTTATGAAGCCATAAAAACAGGGTGCATCAGTTGAGGAAAGCTGTTACGCCATTATCATAGTGGCGCCTCGCCTTATCTGCATATATACGAGTTTCTGAGAGATATGATGTGACGGCACCCACGATTGTCGCTCGTCCACACTTCTGAAATAAGACTCATAATGCCACTTCCTCCCATGACGGAAATCAATCTGTTAGATATATATTTTTTTTTCTCTCCATTGCCAAAGAATGATTCAGCTCTGTTTTGCCGATCTGTGCTTCACTAAATCACTCCGAGGTGCTACGGGTCAGGGTTTATATATTAATTGTCAAATGGGGACACAGGAGGAACACCCACCTCGACCAGTGGTGTTGCCTCACGCGCCAAGCAAACCCCGTCGTCCCAGTCTTGACAGTTGTCGTAATGGCCGCCTCCGTCGACTCACATGGATCAGGAACCACAGCAAGATTCACGTGGACTAGGATCCAAAGGGAGACTGAAGAGGACCCACACACACACACACACACCCTATATGTATATTCCAGAGATCCTCACAGTAATTCAGGGTAATCCCGAGTATAGGAAATGCCACACCATGTTCTGATTAGAGTTGCTGTTTATTGTCCCCCACTGGGAAGTAACAAACACTGGTAACACATCTCAAGAGTTTAACCATAGTCACCACTGTAACATTGCTAATACGGTGTACCACTTTAATAAGGCATCTATAGACGACTTAAAAAAAATCCTATTAAAAATCACGAGGAAGGCTTTTAATAATATTGTTATGGTCTTGAAAGGCCGACCTGGAGGAGATATAAGATACGACGTTTGTATATAATTTGTCATGGAGGAAAACACCGAGGACTGTGAGGGAAGGAACCCACTGTGGTCTACCTTACCCCCCCCCCCTCCCTTACCCTCCCTACCTCCCTCATCATCACTAAACCTTCACAGCAAACTATTCCCCTTAACACGGCAGTCAATTCCCTCCTTCCCCTTCCCACACACACACACACAGCGTCAGTCAATCCACAAGAGCACCTGACTGCCGCATTAGTCGAGCCATAAACCCAGGTGAGGACAAAACCCATTACCGGAGTGAACACCTGAGATAAACACCAAACGAGGGTCTTATTGCCGCCCCTGTGCTCATGATAACATCTAAATTGGATGCAGACTACTAACATATGATAGGGTTTTAACTTCATATATGTATTTAAACTTCCTCTCTTGAAGACAATGATGAGGAGGATCTTTCTTTTTTTACACACACACACACACACACTCTCTCTCTCTCTCTCTCTCTCTCGCGTTTGTTGTGAAGGTGTCGTTCCCAAGTCGACCAAGTTATCGTATTGGTGCTGAGCAAATTAAGCTTTGAGGAAGATTAATGCCGATACAGTATTAAAAAACATAAGAATGGAAGAACACCATAGTTATGTCCTTCTGTTTACCTGCCAGTCTCACCTGTGAATGTTACCTGGAGCAATAATAAGTTGGGTACCTACGAAACCCTTAACTCATTGTATAGGTTTATTTGTAACGAGGATTAGAACTCAAAATATGGTATTGTTTGTATATTGTCAGAAAAGTATATTGTATTATGGGTGTATATATTGTCAAGAGTGTATTGTGTATATTGTCAGCGGTGTTGTATTAGAGTAAAGGTGTGTTAGAGTGTTGCACCTGTATTGTAATTAACATCTTAACATGGTAATCACGACTCATCACCTGACACACCTGGACACTTAACACCTCCGGATCACCTGAAGAATCTCCACCCCACCGCTTATTGTAACTAAAGATTAACCACCCTAAGAAATATTTGGAGGTGAGGTTAGGTGAGGTGAGGTGAGGTGAGGTTAGAACACAATCTAGAGATAAACGTCCATTCTCTTGCCTCCCCAGTGTTGCCATGACCACCCCCAGGCCTCTGCCAGTGTTGCCATGACCCCCAGGCCTCTACCAGTGTTGCCATGACCACCCCCCAGCCTCTACCAGTGTTGCCATGACCACCCCAGGCCTCTGCCAGTGTTGCCATGACCACCCCGGCCTCCCCAGTGTTGCCATTACCACCTCCAGGCTTCTACCAGTGTTGCCAGACCACCCCAGGCCTCTACCAGTGTTACCATGACCACCTCCAAGCCTCCCCCCAGTGTTGCCATCAGATAAAAGAAATATCCCTTCACCAGGATCTTATTTGTAACTCACCAGACTTACAAATCTGCCAACACTTCTGGGGGAATCCAACCTTAATTATGTATGCAGAAGAGGTTGTGATCCTTTGTTTTGGGGGATCGGTCACGCTGAGAATATGGCCGCCCAAGGCATGCCTGTAATTTGTCGGCTGCCCGGTAGGGGTCTGTCGGGACCAACACAAAGAAAATGGGATGTAAGACTTTCTTCCCTGTGTTGTTGTTGTTGTAGTGTTTCAAATTTTTATTGTTTTGTTTTGTTTTTGAGTTGGAAAAAAAACATTTAAAAAATTATGAATTTATATTTGTATTTAATGTTATGTCAATCATGTATTTATTTACGTATGATTAATAATATTACTTGACACACACACACCAAGTTTTCTTTGTGTGTAAACTGGGTCCAAACTTGGCACCTGAAGGAATACATTTCACACTTCCTTCCTCTGAGTTATTTGACCCTTCGTGCGGTGTTTCCTTGACAGTCTGAACAAACATCATCTCTACTGTGATATTTTCTTTATACATTATACACGTGTTTATTAAATGGTGTCAGGTGTTTGAGTGGTGTCACATGGCAGGTGTTTATTGAGTGGTGTCGGGTGTGAATTGGCTGGTGTCACGTGTCAGATGTTTATTGGTGTTTGAGTCGTTTCCATCTTTATCCTCATGTTTAAGGGTTCTTCCTCTTTATTTTTCATCTCCCACCCTCCCTTTCTCCCTGTTTGTTTGTCTCTCCCTTTTCGTATTTTATTTCTTCCTTCTTCCTGTATCTTCTTACCTCTCCCTGTGTCACCGTTATCTCCCTACTGTTAACTCTCTCCATCTTCTGCCTCTCCTTCTCTCTCTTTCTCTCTTTCTTTGTCACTGTACTGTACATTTTCTTTCCCTATTCCCCCTGCTCCTCCTTCTTCTTCTTCTCCTCCTCCTCCTCCTCCTCCTCCTCCTCCTCCTTACCGTTCCTCCCCTTTGTTACTACATTAGTCTCTTCCCCTCCTCATCTTTCTCCTCTTCCCTCCACCCTCTCTTCACCACCCCCACCACCCCCACCACCCTCACCACCACACACTCTCTCCCTCATTAATACCACAATATCTCACCTCACCAGCACCTTCACGCCCTCATCACCAACACCAACCCCACCCTTCTTCGTCAGGTTTTTTTCCCCTCCCTCACCCACCCCACCAGGCAACCACCACCACCTCCTCCCGCCCACACTCCCTCACCTCCGACCACTCCTCAACACCGCCTATCCCAGTCTATCCCGTCTAACCTCTCCTCTCCCCCAACTCTCTGTTCAGCTAGTGTCATCCCAAACTACTTCATCTCACGCTATCCCTCTCTATTTCTCTAAGTCTATCTCTCACCCCATCCCACCCTACCCCTCTCTCTTCACACTCATCCCACCCTATCCCCTCTCTCTCTCTCTCTTCCACCACCCCCATCCTACCCCCCAACCACTCCCATCCACCCTCGGAGGTGTGGTAGGGGAGGAAGGTGGTCTCGGTAGGGGGTCGCAGGCCGTGGGTAAGCCCGTACCTGGCCTCGCGGTAAATCACCAGACCAACGAGGCCGCCCGTCTGTTTTACGAGGAGATTTAGGGGCGTCGGTGTGGCTGGCTGGTGATGGGTATTGTTTTAGCCTCCTCCTGTGATCTACACGGTATTTGCAGTTGCATATTGATCGTTCGAATTAGTGAAGGGATAGGTGATGGTGTACTGTATATATATATATATTTTTTTTTTTTTCACTCTATTTTATGATTATATTAATATTTAGTGTTTTAATTTGTTTTTGATGTTTAGGATTTTTTTTATTTGTCTTTAGTAGAGCATAGTAGGGTTTTTCTTTGTATATTAGCTAGATATTAAAGGAATTTGTATTTTTTTTACAGATAAATTATTTCTAGTATTAATGTTTTTTTTTATTAAGACTTTTTAAATTATCTTTAACATTTTCCGGTGTTAAAATGTTCAAATGTTAGAATTTTTATTACGATTTAATTTTAATGTGAGTTTCTGTGCTAAAATATTTACACTTTAGCTTATAATTTTTTTAATATGATTTTTGCCGTTTAACTGTGTAGCAAATACAGTGTTATGGTAATTATTTAACAAAAATAATTGACTTCTTAATATAATACTAATTTTTGTTCAACTATTCAGAAAATGTCGATACTTTTTTGGGGGAGATTTGCGATATGAATATTTTATTTTTTATTCAATACTGAAAATTTTAAATGAATAATGACGATTTTTTGTATTACCTCATGGTGAATTGTGATACGTATGAGGCGCCAAGTGTTTGATCGTCTTGACACAAATAAATACATATTTTAACCCCCCCCAAAAAGGTGTTTTTTTTTACCTTTCAAACTTGACATTTTTACGATTTTCATTATCTTTTTCCCAGGTTAATGAAGGGGTGTGTTATAGGTAGTTACTGGCGCAGGTAGAGCTACACACCTGCCTAACTACCCGGGTTTACACACCTTTCCTTCCACCTCGTTAACGCCTGATGGATCTCACTCCACGGGGAGAGATTTTTAACCCACAAAAAATAATGGAAATATTTCTTCCCCCCCCAGACAAATTACTTAAGGTGCCCCTCCCCTCAGTTGTGGATGGTAGACCTGCTGGCTGGTGTTAGTCAGAGGCTGTTGGTGTTGTTGTTATTGTATTGTTGTTGTTCTTCTTCTACTACTACTTCTTCCTCTTTACTACTACTACTACTACCGTACCTTGATGGGATGTCACGTTACGTTATTATCGAAATGTATTTCAGGGTGGGTGAAATCTATCTGAGGATTGGCAACCACGGCCCACCGACCCCCAAATATTTTCGGGTTGTTTCTTAATTCTCTTTCATTCATTTATCTTAGTCTGTGTTTTCCCTCACCCACCTTCCTCTACCATTATCACCTCATTCGTGATTATGAGTAAATTATCTAATTTTTCTCATTCAATTAATTTCTAGGATAATTAAGCTATGGAGATGACGTTCAATGATGCTCTGAATAATATAGGAGAGAGAGAGAGAGAGAGACTGCTTTAACCCCCCCCCCCTTCTGCCCTCCTTCTGCCCCACCGTCAGCATCCCTCCGGCCCCACCCATCCCCACCCACCATCACCACCTCCTTCGTGTCTTTACCTGACGGAGGTGAGAGAGCCCCAGCCAAACGTTCCTAAGTCCTGGCCACATGAATCACTGTCACGTGAGGCGTCCCTACCTGGCATCTCCTCGTCAACATGATCGACGCAGCTGTGTACCGAGTTAGCATAAGGCCTCTATAGAGAGATGTTAACCCTTGTCGGGATGAATAGATCTGTCAGGCTGGAGTATAGTAGAGAGAGAGAGAGAGAGAGAGCGACTGCTTTAAGCTACCCCCTCTTCCCAACCCCCCTCTTCCCAACCCCCCCTCTTCCAACCCCTTTCCCTCTTAGCCAACCCCTCTTCCTTAACCTCCCTCTTTCCAACCCCCCCTCTTCCCAACCCCCTCTTCCCAACCCCTCCCTCTTTCCAACCCCCCCTCTTCCCAACCCCCTCTTCCCAACCCCCCCTCTTTCCCACCCTCTTCCCAACCCCCCTCTTCCCACCCCCCTCTTCCCAACGCCCCTCTTCCCAACCCACCCTCTTCCCAACCCCCTCTTCCCAACCCCCTCTTCCCCAACCCCCTCTTCCCAACCCCCCCTCCCCCCCCCCCCCAACCCCTCTTTAACCCCCTCTTCCCAACCCCCTCTTCCCCCTCTTCCCCACCCACCCCCTTCCCAACCCCCCTCTTCCCAACCCCCCTCTTCCCAACCCCCTCTTCCCCCCTCTTCCCAACCCACCTCTCTTCCCAACCCCCCTCTTCCCAACCCACCCTCTTCCCAACCCCCCTCTTAAACCCCCCTCTTCCCAACCTCCCTCTTTCCAACCCCCCCTCTTCCCCCCACCCCCTTCCCAACCCCTCCCTCTTTTCCCACCCCTCTTAACCCCCCCCCTCTTCCAACCCCCCTCTTCCCAACCCCCCTCCTTTAACCCCCTCTTCCCAACCCCCCTCTTCCCCAACCCCCCCTCTTCCCAACCCCCCTCTTCCCCAACCACCCTCTTCCCAACCCCCCTCTTCCCAACCCACCTCCCTCCCCCCCCTCTTCCCAACCCCCCTCTTCCCCAACCCCACCCTCTTCCCAACCACCTCTCCTCCCAACCCCCTCTTCCCACCTCTTCCCAACCCCCCTCCCCCAACCCCCTCTTCCCAACCCCCCTCTTCCCACCCCCTCTTCCCAACCCCCTCTTCCCCCAACCCCCTCTTCCCAACCCCCCTCTTCCCAACCCCCCTCTTCCCAACCCCCCCTCCCCCTCTTCCCAACCCCCCCTCTTCCCAACGCCCCTCTTCCGCATGTCAGACTAACAGATCCATCAGTCGGGTCCTCAACTGTACCTAAGTAGAGGAGTTTTCATCCCTCTAGACTAAACTTTCTCATCACATCATTGAGACCTATCAATCTCTCTCTCTCTCTCTCGCCATGAGGTAAGAGCCTTCATGTTGGATAATGTTATTAGTGTATAATGAATGTATGAGTGCAATGTATAATTTTTCTATTTTTTTGTATGTGTTGTGAAAGATTGTTGTTGTTGTTTTTGTTTTGTGGTTATTTGCGGTAAGGGATGACTGATGTATATTGTTATTGTTATTGTTATTATTATTATTATTATTGTTATTATTATTATTATTGTTTTTATTATTTTATTTTTGGGGTCTATAATTATTATATATCTTTAATGTCTTGTATATTATTGTTTTATTATTGGTATTATTATTATTATCCCTTTGTGGTACTACAACTATTGGCTACTACAATTTCTACCACTATTTACGACCCCTGTCTGGTACTACAACTATTGGCTACCACAATTTCTACCACTTGTGTTTCTAGTGCCTGTGTTCCTTGTATACCTGTGTTCCTTGTATACCTGTGTTCCTTGTATACCTGTGACGTATGCGGGTATAGGTCCTTGTTCCCTCCCACAATCCCTTCCAATCACCACCTGTCACCACCATCCATCAGTAGTTAACGAGATGGTATAGTGAGGGGTGGTAGTGGTGGTAGTAGTGGTGAATGAAGGTAAGGGCGGTGGTGATGGTTGGAGAGGTGGTGGTAAGCTGGATATAGTGAGGAGGATGGTTGTAGAGCTAGTGGTGATAGTGTGGGTGGTGATAGTGTGGTAGTGTGGATATCCGAATTCTTAGGACGGATCTGCCAGTGGTGGTGCTGAGTTCACTAAGTTCTCTGTGTAATTTCTATGCAATATTTAGCACACCTTAATATCTCTTATACCAGCCCCACCACCTAGCTCCTGTCACCTGAGAAACACCTGATATATACCTGTATGTTTATTTAATTTCCTTTAGTATTGGTTTGAAATGTAATGGAGGTGTTAAACTTTAAAATACAAGAAGCTCTAGTATAAGGCACACATTAACCATCATTTACCAGGATCCATTTCAGCTTTTCGGTGGTCAAATCGCGTTTTAAAATGATTTCACTTTTTTTTTTTTTACTTCTCATTCTAGTTTCTTTCCATGGTCGTATTGCGTCACTGAGTCCTGGAAATAACCCAAAAATTCGCTCCAAATTTTTTTAATATCATTTTGGCTTAAGAATGGACCACTAGTCTCTCGTGTTGTGCCTGACCCAATGGACCAGCCCACCAGTACCCCTGGGCCACGTCTCCTACCACCACTACCTGTAGCCGATAAATCATCCACTAACTAGACGTCTGGCCCGACCCGCTTCTGGATAGACCTAATCATTTATAATCTCCTCTGTATTTGGCAATTAATATGAAGGCATTTGAGACTCTGGTGGAGGTTAGTGATGCTATATTTTGGGGGAAGTTAGCAACTAGTACGCTAAGTGAAGCTGAAATACAGTCTTAAGGCTTCAGGGAGTCCGAGAAGAAATATATGTGGTGGAGGGATTTAGGGGTAGGACCTGAAATATGAGGATATAGGGTATAGGGAATATAGGGAGTCGGACCTGAATTATGAGGACATAGGGTATAGGGAATATAGGGAGTCGGACCTGAATTATAAGGGATGATGACCTGAAGTTACATGAGTATTATGAGGAATTAGTATTAAGGGATGACCTGGAGGTAAGGCAGAAGGATGTATACAGAACTTAATGGCATGCAGAGAGTCTTTGGTCCGTGATATATACAGTACGTGGTAGACTACCCTGTGTGTGTGTGTGTGTGTTGGTACAGCTGTGTGGTTGAGAGTGCCATAATGAGGTAGATGTAAGGCACTTGTGTAGAAAGACTTAAGACCTCTTCATTTCCATCTCATTTACATCTTGAGTTATTATCCTAACTCACTTAACCCTACGACGAATATATTGATCTAAAAATAAACAAAAAAATATCAATTCGTCGGTCAGTCACTAGGAAGAAATCGTGTCTCTCAGAAAGTCCAACACGTAAAAAACCTTACACGGAACTTTCAGATATTAGTTGTTATACATCATACAATAAACATACATGATCATACACAAGAGGTGGTGATAAAGTTGTACAGGGGTGCATGATACTGGGGTGAAGTGGGGGTTACCGGGAGGCTGATGATGACTAGGTGGTGTTTACCGGGGGGGTTACCTGAGGCAGTTGGAGCCCAGCGAGCTCTCAGGATAACCATCGCATTAATCTCTCTCTATCAGGTAAGAAGGATTTGTCTAAGCACGATAGATTACTACTGTTTTCGTCCTGAGTGGTAGAGGGAGCGAGTCTTTGTGTTGCTATCGTCTCCTGGTTGTGTTGGTGAGGCGTTCGTCTTGAGAAATGAGATAAGGAATTGGTTTATCATCACCTATCTTGGTTATGTCTCTCACAGGGGAGGTATAATTTAATATGTTGTTATTTTTAAGTTGGTCGTAGCATTCCCGAAAATGGCCGACACGCAGAGGCACAGATTCAAAGGACGGAGGAATTTAGAACTGTGATAAATAAGTATAATAAGAGCTTTAAAGAGTCGCATTACTATCTCGGTGATCAGTCAAGAGCCTGGGGCGAGTATTGCTATCCTGTTATTTTGTAAACTTAAGATGAAATATTACCCTTAACCATCTCTCAGCCTAAACATTATTTTAAGGAAGATTTATAGATATTTTTTTTCTCAAGCTGCCATAAACTAGTGGCTGATAACGTAATAATACCTATGTGCCAAAAATCACACACTGGGAGTGATCCTAAAAACCGAGAAATACGGTGCCCATTTTCTCTACTTGGGACCATTTTCTGTGGGTGTGAGGAGGGTCCCCCTGGCGCGTTAAACCCACCAGGCGGCCGTCCACCGTCATTACCCACACAAACACACTCTTTCTCCGCCTGCCACCCGGCAATTAGCCACGACTCCATCTCCACCGCCTCGCTTGGGGGATATCATCAGCTCATATACGGTGCCAGGGTTCGAGGGTGATTTGGTAGTTCTTAATGATCGGGTCAAAGTCTGCATTATGTATTTGGCTCCTCGTATAACATGTCATTTCTCTCCTATTCATTACAAAAACATGTCATTTGGAGTGTAATTTCAGACGGGTGTGGTATTATCCCGGTGGTGGAGAGGGTCGCGGGGCAGCCATCAGCTCGCTCACCATTTATCAGCTCCACCTTAACTCCACAGTTTCGTTACTGCCCGTGAGCGGCGCCGATGATTTAGTAGTTACTGGAGGCGAGATGGTGACAATTTCTACCAAGAAATAGCAGAGAAAATTGTCGTAGGAAGCCTAAAGAAGGAAAAAACACCAGCATGTGTACTGGTTTATGAAGGCAACTGATCGGTAAACTCAAAATGTTTTAAAGATTCTTGTTTTCTTGGCGTCTCTTGGCGAGGGAATATTCCTCACCAGATAACTTCACGACCTGCCAGTGCTTGGTGACGCGAAATTTAACCAACACTTAAATGTGATAAGATAATCAAGTCATCTGTGGGCTAGGAGTGATGTAGGGGAGGACTCAAGTGTACAATCATCTCTAAGATATTGTCTCCCTTCTTATTACAGTATAAGTAAAGTCACCGTCTAGTGCCGCCTCTTCACGACCCTCACGCGAGACTAGATTCAACCAACGTTTAAATATCAGTAAAAAAAATTAAGACATGTTGTGAGTGATGCAGGGAGACTGTGAGGGGAGGAGGGAGTGGGGGAGGACTGAGGCAGGTGTCTAGCGCCTCATTAAGCCGAGGTCTTGTGCCTTGCGCTGTAAATTCCCACTGAAAGACATACATGAATTTTATTTTATATATCTTCGTCGAACTATTTCGTTGAGGAGCTTGTACGACCTCGGTTAAGTCGAGAGAGAGAGAGAGAGAGAGAGAGAGAGAGAGAGAGAGAGTGCGTGCGTGCGTGCGTGTGTCAGTCATTTACATCTTTGCAGGACAATTATTTCACCTTTTCCATTCATTCTCATCATACACACAAAAATATAGACGAGACGCGACCTTTATACCATCTTCAGGTGCTCTCTTCCTGTACTCCCACACCTGAAAAAAAAAAGAAACATTATATTTTAGGTATTTTCCTCTTCTCTTCAACATCAGTAGTTTAGAAGAACCTTGAATAGACGCCGGCTGCGGGGGTACACATTCCCCCTGAACAGCCGAGGAACAAAAAAAAACCCACCTCAGATACCTTAAAAATAAATCAACAATATAAGTAGATCAAATAGAAATTAACTTTGTATGATATTACTCTGATTTAAGTGTAGATAATAGAATAAATATTACCTTGTAAATTTAAGAGCAATGGGGAAACAAGTTCTCCCGTTCGATTATTACGAATCATTTGAGATTTTTATCATGTGACACAAGACTCGGCCAAAACCAAGCTCGTGGAAATCTGAGACTTCCATGAACCGGCTCACAAGGGTCGTAATCCAGTGTGAACGGAATTGTGAGTTTCTGGGCCAGCTGTAGCCATGCAGACTCTTACCCGTGAACTTGGTCAAAATATTTTGTTGTTTTGAGTTTACTTTACACCCACTACACAAGGTTTTAACACCTCCTGTGAGTAAGGTTATGAAATATTCTGACCCTAACGCACTCCTTCCTTCCTCCTCCTCTCTTTGCCATTGACCCTCTTCCTTCTCCTTCCCTATTTATTGCTCCTCTTTCTCCTCCCCCTCCCCTATTCACCCCCTTTCTTTCTTCTCTTCCCCTACCCACTCCTCCTCTTCCTTCTTCTTTCCTATGTACTCCTCCTCTTCCACCTCCTTGCTTGTCTCTCCTCCTCCTCCTTGCTTCCCTCTCCTCCTCCTCCTCCTCCTCCTCCTCCTCCTCCTCCACCATCATCTCACGCAATAGTCTCAAAACAGATGTAAATACAATGGTTGAGTGTGACGCTGCTTTATATGTTATTACCAGTTCGTGAAATGGGATCTTTAACCTAACCTAACCTAAGTTTGGCAGGTTAGTTTAGCGTGGGCTGGGTCTAGGCTGGATTAGCTTGGGTTTATGTTGGGTTAGGTTGGTATAGCTTGGGTTAGGTTAGCTTGGGTTGGGTTAGCTTGGGTTGGGTTGGGCTTAGGTGAGGTTATGACTAATTTTTATAATGTAGCCATGATTAATGTTTATTACCTTGTAAAAAGAAAATACACAACTGAGAACAAATCATATTTATGGGATTTTAGTTATTTTATTTCTGTTGTCATAGTAATATATAGTGTTGATGTTTGAGAGAGAGAGAGGGAGAGAGAGGAGAGGAGAGAGAGAGAGAGAGAGAGAGAGAGAGAGAGAGAGAGAGAGAGAGAGATTTATACTGATGGATCTAGATGTGGAATCGGGTGTAATTTTCCATAATTTGTGGTTTGGAAATTACAGTGAATGTCTCCAATAAGAAAACAACACACAAAAAATCAGGGAATTTTTGCACAATTTTAGGACGTAAAACTGATTTTCAACCACTGACTCATTGACTGACTCACTGACTGACTCACTGACTGAGTGCAGGTTATCAAGACAGAGAAACCCATAACTAAAGTTTTCCATACGACGATAATAATAATAATAACACATAGTAAAACAATGGAACTGGGTCTGAGTTATTGCGGAAAAGCAAAAACACTCACTGTACTGGATCAATTGTTTACCAAGAGAAGAGAAGACGTCTCTAGCACCACATAACATACCATCTAACCTTACCATTTCTCCATTAAAAAAAATCACACAATCCATTACCCTCAATAAAAATGTTCAAAACACTGGGAGTTATACACGTTCCACACCTACTTGACCACTATCCCAGCATCAGAGAAATGACCAATGAAAAAAAAAAAAAAAGGAGGCGAAATTATCACTTCTCAGCTGCTAAACTCCGTCCAGTAACAAGCCTCGCGTATAACTCCTTACAAATACCCACCAATTGAACAAACAGAGACCACATAGAAATATCTGACGTTGTTTTTTTTTTGTTTTTTTTGGAGGGGGAGGTGTTTTTTTTTTCTTTCTGGTGGCAATAAAACAAATACCAACCACTACTCTCTGCTCCGTCCCTGTTCATGCCTGGGCTAAGAGCTATACTTCATCTTGGGTGTAATTACTGTTGTTGGCTTGGACTAACGTGCACTTTGCCTTGTCGATGGCTAATTCGAGCCACTTGGAAGTACCAATCAAGTGGCGTAGAGACCAGAGTTACTAGCGGTGAGCTTGGGGTTGTAACCGTCCTAAAAACAAAACACAGAGTAGATATATTACATGATGTTGAATCAGCTGATCATTGACATTAACCTTAATCTCGGGGTAAAATACAATAGATATTACCGTTGTTTGGCTGAGTTATGAATCTCGAATTAACAGTTTACCCTCGTTAATGGGGCCCATGTCTTCCCCCCCCCCCCCTTCAAAATGTTTGCGGGTTGTAAAGTGTAGGATGGATTGGGTATGATTAAAAAGACGGAGAGGGCCTATCATGGCTGTTGTGGGGAGTTATGGCCCCTCTTTTACACATATGCTGTTGGTAATTTGACCACGGATGTCCGTTCTTAAGTCTTGTGAGTTGCTGAAATCTTGGCCAAATTATGGATTATCGGGATAATATGTGAGTGAAAGCCAGGGTTAATGTTTATAACTGTCAATATCGGCGTGAAGATGGTAGGGATTACGGCCGACTGAGGAAGTTATGGAATGGCGAGGGAGAGAGAGAGAGAGACAGACAGACGTTCGTTGCCATGGATTGTTGAGTCACTCTCTCTCTCTCTCTCACTCTCTCACTTCCACGTCTCCACTGCTGATGTTCTTTTGTATAGACAGTGGAACCTCTATATAACGGACTTCTCCCTCCATATAATCTGTTATATGGAGGTTTTAAATATAACTGACACTCGATATAACGGACACTTGATATAACGGACACTCGATATAACTGATACTCGATATAACGGAACACTCGATATAACGGATTTTCCATTTAATATATTCTGTAAATATATAAAAAATACCAGCAGTAGAGGCCTGAGAGATTGCCACTGAGAAAAAAAAAATACTTCCGAAAAGTCTCGGTGAAATTTCGACTCTATTTTTCGTTAAAAGTCACATGATTCAGTTTTTAGACGTTTTATATCTCGCAATCAGTTGTCGGGGGGAGAGGAGGGAGGGAGGGAGGGAGGAGGGAGGGAGGGAAGGAGGAAGGCAAAGATTTTTCTCTTTCTAGCGAAAAACAGTACAATCCTCCCGAAAAAACGAAAGAAAGAAAGAAAGAAAGAAAGAAAGAAAGAAAGAAAGAAATAAGGCACAACTTTTGAGTCTTCCGAGACATCCGGGCTGAGTGTCTCGCTGAGTCGACCCTTCAAGCGGACCATAAACACGATAGATAACTACGAGGCCTTGTCTATTGCGATTTGTCTTCATCTGTGCGTGTGTGTGTGTGTGTACAGTATACATATATACTGTATGTGTGTGTGTGTGTATGTTTATCTTCGTTTTGTGGTCAGTATTAAGGGTTTGGGGGCAGCGATGATGTTAGCCCCCTCCTCCCCCTCCCAACCCCCCGAAAACAGATGGCCAGATCATATACAAAGAGTCTGATAAAGTCTCCCTCCCATTACCTTACAAGTACATGAGAACAATTGTTAAACTGTAACAGATGGCGCTCTAAACTAGGTGCCCCAGTCATCGTGTGGGTGTAATCTGCAGCGGGTATCCTCAACAACACTGATAAGGTGCTCTGCGGGCCTCTTCACCCCCCCCCCACACACCTCTTTTGGACATGGTTGGGATATATTAAGTTTTAAATCGCGTCATACCGGACTATTTCTCTAGAAAATTGTGAGATAACATGAAGGTATAATAATGTGGTGATGAGGATGATAAGTGTGGAGGAGGTGGAGGAGGTGGAGAGAAGAAAGGGTTATACTTGAGAGAGAGAGAGAGAGAGAGAGAGAGAGAGAGAGAGAGAGAGAGAGAGAGGAAAGTTCTCTGGCGTTTATCAGTACATATAAAAGCAGTGATTGTGTTGGTACCTGAGTTGTCATCTGTTCATTGACACTCCCTCAGGTGAGTCTGATGCAATGTTATTATCTCTTGTGACACGAGAGACAAGATGTAGGAGAGAGGAGAAGAAGAAAGAAGGAAGGCGAAGAAGAAAGAATAAGTAAAGAAAGGAAAGAAGAAGAAACAAGGAAAAGGCGAAAAGAAAAGTCAGAAAAGAAGGAAGTGAATAAAGAAGGTACAAGAGGAAGAAAAAGAGAAGCAAGAAAATAAAAAGAAAGAAAGAAAGAAGGAAGGAAGGAAGAAGAGAGAGAAAGAAGAAGAGAAAGTCAGTTGATCTGCCTCACGGTCTTCTACAAGGTCTACTCTCAGTTTCGTGGTCCCATTTTCTTTGTATATTAATTCTTGTTTTCTATAACCTACGACACACACACCCACACCTACACACCCACCCACCCACCCCACCTCCCACCACCTCCCACCACACCCACCCACCCACCCCACCACCCACCCCACCCCACCCACCCACCCCACCCACCCACCCCCACCCATACACACACCCACACCATTTTTTCCCTAAATAGGCGAGGAAGTTAAAAATGAAATTGAATTACTTTGTCGTATTCAGTAAGCTTCATGTAGACCCTCAGTGAAGCGTAAGTTATTATTTTCCTCTTAGCTGGTAACGTGTGATCGTATCTTATTGGTTTACTTACGTTACGTCAGAGAGATGGCAGCCAATGGCGTCAAGGTAGCACTGTGACTGTATAGGAAGTAGATCCAATCTGTTGCCTCTACAGTATCTGGGGAAAGTTTGAATACGATATTCTGAGAATTTGATGCTATTTTGTTTGCAAAGGTTAGGCTACGTGGCACTAGTGTAAACAGCCTGGAGGTGGTTCTAGTGGCCCTCGTGTATAGTGTGGCTGGGAGTGGCACTGATGTATAAAATGACATTGTTGTAGGCAAAGGGTTAAAGTGGTACTCAGAGGATGGGAGAGGCACTGTTAGTATACAGAAACTGAAAGTGTCACTTGTGGCACTGAGTCTACAGAGCCTAGGGAAGGGGGAGATGGCACCTCACCTGCGCTTCTACCTGGACTAGACCTGAGTAGACTCTTCTAAAGTGCTACGCGGGGCGCCTCTATTACACCCTCAACACGCCAGCCATCAACCCAGCCATATTTTTTTCACACCATCCCATTTAAGCCATCCGGGATGCTTGCGAAATAACCAAGGCATAAATAAAACGTGATTGGCAGTAAATACGAGTATTGTATACCGAATTTATCGTTCAGTCATCCAGTAACTCAAAGTCTAGTTACTCAGACACGAGACGCCTTCGACCGCGAATGTAATATCACAGTTTGGCCAAGTAATTATAAGTATGAGAGCCACTTATTGTATATTCCCCCCACTCTTTAAGTCATAGCTATGTCAAATTTGGCGCTGGCACGTATTCATCACTCCCGTCAGATTAACCCTTTATCGTCAGAATCATCAAATCATTATTTTATCTACGGGGGCATTGTAGGTTACCCAGCCAGCCAGGCAGCCACTGAAGACGGGCATTATTTGGCGTGATGGTTAGTCCACGAAAATGTTCCTTGCCTAGAGGGGGAAGAGATGCTGGTGGTGGATGACCTGGTAACAATGTTCGGTTCTAGTAGAGACCTGACAGAGGAAGGTCTGAAGAAGCCCTGGTAACACTGTTTGGGTCTGGCAGGGTACAAGGTACAGGAAAGTTGGATATTCCCTGTCATTTGTACTGGAGGTAGGCAGAGGGGAGGTACAGGTAGGTAGGGGTTAGGTAAAAGACATACGGGGTCGAGGTATCGGGAGTAGACATGGGTTGAGGATAGACAGTAATATGTGTATAGAGAAGAGTGTGTGTGTGTGTGTGTGTGTGTGTGTGTGTGTGTGTGTGTGTGTGTGTGTGACCCTCGAAACACCATGTGGCAAGTAGGAGCTCCACAATATGAGAGAGATCTATGACAAGAAATTACAAGATACCATCGCAGTAGCTGAACAAGAGAGCCTTTCCTTAGGGCACCGGGCAGTAAGGTCATGTGATTTTGTAATTGGCTCCCGGTCACTTGGCCGAACGGACATTTGACCGAACTGACATTTAGCCGAATGGACAAACTGGCCGAATGGACAAATGGCCGAACCTAACCTAGCCTAACCTATACAAATGTGCAAAAATAATAATTATCATGCAAATGTATCACTTTGCAATTATGTTATCTTTTTATCCCGTGTCCGTCGGTGAAAAGTCCGTCGGCCAAATGTCCTTCGGCCATCTGTCCGGCCAAGGGCTAGGATGATATGGGATGGGTTCGAGGACCCTGTGTTGTGTGGGTTGAATGATTGAGGATGATTGAATGGAGTTGAATGTTAGGATGATGTGGGATTGGCAGGTAGCTAAAGGAGTGAGATATCATAGGTAGAGAAAATTGGATGGTGACCTGGATGTGGGTGTGATGTAGAGAGATAGATAGAGGGATCAATTGTAGCTCACGAGACTCATTGACTTGTGTAGTTCTCTTCACTGCCGATAGAGGGCTTTTGTTTACCTATCTTAGAATGTCGTTGTAGTGGAAACAGGAATCGGAAGCAATACAGATTTTACCTTAGGATTTATTTAATTATTTTCCGTAAAGAAACTAGTGATTTGATGTGTTTTGTTACCTGGTTGTTCGATGAGGCGCTGACTAGCTTCGTCTAGGGATGGACAGGTGATCAATGTGGCTGTATTACACTCTGGTGCTGATAAATGTACGGGTATTTATCTAACATGAGTTGCCTTGTAAACTGAGTAGGCTAATGTTGCTGTTGCTTACACACACACACACACACACACACACACACACACACACACAGCAAAATTTGTTTGATGCCTTTAAAATAAATTCTCTCCGAGCATCGTAGCCAGATAGGGGGATCACTTCACGTAACAACTCCCAGCGTTACTTAGCGTTACCACCAGGTAGACAGAGAAGTTTTAAAATGCTGATGTGTGAGAGAGAGAGAGAGAGAGAGAGAGAGAGAGAGAGAGAGAGAGAGAGAGACTTGGCCGCTTTAATCCTTCTTCCTAAATTATACAATTATTCGGAAGATGAATCTTCTTATGGGAGGAAAATCTGAAGGCGTTTACACTAGGCTAGCCAGACTTCCATCCCCCCATCCGTCATGAAGCTTACACAGACATTGGCGGCTCCTTAGGGCAGGCCGAAGCAGGGTGAGGTGAGTGTGGTAGGGTGGGGGCGGATGAGGTGAGGGTAAAGTGAGGGAGGGTGTAATTGGGTAAGGGGTATGGTGAGCGAGGGTGAAGTAGGGTGGGGGGAGGGTGAGGTCGAGTGGGGTAGGGCAAGGTAGGGTGAGGGGAAAGCTTAGGGTGAGACACAAAGTGGAGTTTCGGTTGAAGGGGGTGGCGAGGTAGAGAGGAAACGGCGCGGTGGAAAAGAGGAAAGAGAGAGAAGAAAAAGAGAGTTAATGAAACAAAATTAGTAAAAGATGCGGAAATGAAATATACGAGAGAGAGAGAGAGAGAGAGAGAGAGAGAGAGAGAGAGAGAGAGAGAGAGTTAATTAATTATTGAAGCGTCGAGTTATATGGTCATTATATTGGTGTGTCTCCCTACATTATGAGACAAAGCATCATCTATTCTCATCGTAACCCATTAGGAGAAGAAGAGGAGGGGGAGGAAGAGGAGGGGGGAGGAAGAGGAGGAGGAGGAGGAGGGGGAAGAAGAAGAAGAAGAAAGATAATTCATAATCATCTCATAACCTTCAGCTCCCCACAACAAACCAGACACCCAGCGAGGTCTTCATCCGCCCTCCACACCTCAACGTCCGTGATTCAAGTCCTCAATGATTCGTACGTTAAAGCTGTCTCATCTCTTCGTAACTAAGGACGAGAGATCGAATCCAGTTACGTTAAGAGTTTCAAGTGGCATTAGTGATTACCGCCCCCCTTTCTTTTCTGTTTGTCTCAAGATGATTAACTCGGGTGGAATTTTTTTTTAGAAGATAATCATTTACCGAGAAAGATATTAAACGTACGAAGCTTTCAGAATTCGGACGTCCATAGCCTCAGCGTCCTCCAGCTTGTCGTAGACAGATGAGCGTCCATCCGTCATCTGAGGCCCCAACCAACATGACTGCACACACTCCCAGCCACCGCCTACCTCAACGACGCCACAAAAGCCTTCACTCGTTAGCGGTTCAGCGTTCACAAAGAGTCTCAGGTAACACGGTGTTCAAGAACTATAGGTCGGTGGCGGTGGTTCGTGGTGCACAAAGAGGCTCAGATGCCCAGCGTGTCCAGCAGGAACCAAAGAGCCTCGTTGAGTTCCTTCCCCCAGTCACCGCCAACCTCAGCTGAAGGGGAAGAAAGAAATTGACTTTATTCGTTTACGCTTCAGGGCTAAAACTGTATTTTTATTTTATTTTAGCATTTCGAGAGAGAGAGAGAGAGAGAGAGAGAGAGAGAGAGAGAGAGAGAGAGACTCGTAAGGCAACAAAGAGACCTCAACAGTTCGTCGTTCCAACCATCAGCTTGTTGTCAGCGGCGCGGTCAGGAAGGAGGGAAAAGTGGGAGGAACCCGGCTTGTAGTAAGGAGAATCTGACTTGTAGATGACGTTGTAGATGAAGATGTTATGGATTCACCAGATGATGGGTAGCCTTACTTACATGTCTGCCTGCTTCCTCCTCCTCTTTCCTCCTCCTTCTCTTCCTCCTCCCCCTCTTCTTCCTCCTCCTCCTCTTTCTTCTCCTCCTCCTCCTCCTCTTTCTTCTCCTACTTCTCTACTGACTCCTCTTCCTACCCATCCTTCCTTTGAACAAGGAGGAGGATGCTGAAGGTGCCTTGTGTTCCGGTGGAGAGAGAGAGAGAGAGAGAGAGAGAGAGTCGGTCGAAGTAGTGTAGGTGATTAGAGGTTACTAAAATAAAAATAAAAAATAAACGTTTTAAAAGAGGAAGAAGAATAGACTGCTAAATAAGGGTATACAAGAGAGATGGAATTAAGGAAGGTTATTTTGACCTACTTAACACAAAGAAAATGATCCGCAAGTGTTTTACCAGAATGAGTATTTAGTAAGACAACAACCACGTGGGGGACAATCAGTACCTGAGAATGACCTACACTTACCATAACTTGACCTGACCGACTTACCTGAAAGATCATTAAGCACAGGTGTCTGAAGGTGGAAAAAATAGTGAAAGATTATTATTATTTTTGTTTTCATCTCTATATATGGAAGTGAAATTAATTTTATTATTGTTATTTATTGTTGTTGTTGTTGTTGTTGTTGTTGGTACATGTTGTAGACTGGTATTAATATATTGTTGGAGGTTTTCTATGAGGGTTGGTAACTACTCTCTGTTCTCTATGCAAATCACAAGTTCATACCTGGACTTGTTATGCGTAATTGTTTCGTGTCTTGTTCCTGTACAGCATCAGTGTTCAGTGTCCATTTCTGTCTGTCTGTCTGTCTCCCCCCCCCCCCTTTGTTTGTTTGTATCTGTTTGTTTGTTTGTTTCTTTGTTTCTTTTAATGACTCATAAATAAACAAACCTCATAACACAACAAAATTGGTTAAAAAAAATTATGGCTCTTGGATAATGAATTCAATTTTTTTTCTTCATATTTGGAAGTTCCGGCGATCGATCGAATCCCACTTGAGAGACGCTCATAGGAATACCTTCTGGCGACAAAGTCCATCTCTCCTTCTCGGTACTTTGGTTACGGTTGAAGTCTCTCTCTCTCTCTCTCTCTCTCTCTCTCTCTCTCTCTCTCCATGCTGTTATTAAAGACCTCATCAGCAAGGGCCTCTTCATCCCCTTGATTACGATGACTTAATCCTCCTGAGTACGATTACTTAACCCCTCTAGAGTACAATAATTAAGATGTCTTGTGAGGACGATGGGGAAAAGTTAAGTAATTTAATAAGGAAGGAAGGAAGGAAGGAAGGAAGGAAGGAATAAATATAGTGATTGAGGTAATTACTGTAGCTATATAAGGTTATACAGTCTTGTAGTTTTACAGTAAATTACCGATACAGTTGTTAGAGAATCATATATCGTAATAGAGGACTTGAGGAATACGATCAGATATTAATATAGTGATAATTATATATTTATACAGTGATAAAGTGATGTAGCTATATACTAATAAAACACTAAGGTAATATATGTATGTGTCTTCTCGTTAAATCTAATTCGGTGCTTGAAAATATCTCATTCATGTGATTTAATTAGGATTTTAATTTTCAGTACAGGTGAATTAAATTTTTCCTCGCAATTAAATTTTTATTCGATCTCATATTTCACGCTCTCACTCAAAGGGGGGTAGTGTAAATCACGCCTTAAAAAAGATTAATAATAATAAGTTACACTAGATGACAAGATAAATGCTTCCGGTGTGTGTGTGTGTAGCTTTTTTAAGGTAAAGTGTATAAGTGTTAGAGAGAGAGAGAGAGAGAGAGATGGGTCATATAACTATACCTTACAAAACTCTTAATTACCATATTCACAGGTGTTCCTCACTTCACCTGTCTCTCTTTCTTCCTCCCTCTCTCTCTTTCTCACGGGCCATTAACATCCCATATTACCATGTAAATACCTAGCGCCACCACAGCATCAGATCATATCACCAGAAGCCAAAAGATACGTCACAACAGGAGTAGGAGGGTAGGTAGGAGGAGGAGGAAAGGTGGGAGGAGGAGGAAAGGTGGGAGGAGGAGGAAAGGTGGGAGGAGGAGGAAAGGTAGGAGGAGGAGGAGGATGATGGGAAGGAGGAGACACGAGGTATCATTAGTAGTGATTCTATTATCATCTCCCTGCAGCCCAGAGTCGCTGCTTGCTCTCCTAGAGGTGTAACAAGACCTTTGAGAAACCGATACGACATCTTGTTTTGTTTTCTAATTTAATTTTAATGTCAGATAATTCCACAAGGTTAGATATTGTGATTATTTTTATTTCTTGTTCTGTAAAGTGTGCATTGGTTTTGAATTGGGTTTAATCCGTTTATTTTTTTGTGATTTGGTTTAGTAAATTGGGTTTTTTTTCGCGTTAAGTGTAAATCTTGTACAAATTTTGCTCTTTATTTTCGTATTTTGTTTCAATGGTTTATAGTCTAATGGCAATGGGTGTGAATCTTCTTGAGTCTATACTTTCTTTCTTTGTCCTATGAACGAATCGCAAATCATTTATAATAGGGCCGCCCACCCCAGATCTCTTGCGGTACACCCAAACAACTGGCTATTGGCCTTGGCTTCTACCAGGCTCTTATAAAAGTGAAAGGAAGAGTAGAAAATGACTCCAAATTTCTATTACCTCCTTTAAAGTGGCTGTTGTTTTGAGTTCTTGTTAAGTTGAGAGTAAAATACACTTACCGACGCGGTGTTTATGACGTGAAGGAACAGCCGGGATGAGACTGAATGGCTCTCAATAATTCGTATTCAACAGAGGCTTTTATCTATTGATTTACTCATGAAATTTTCCTTTTATATCCGACGGCAGGTTGTTACAGGGAACGAACATTGTGTTAGTTTATGCATACAGTAGTTGATAACGGTAAATTATGGCGTGAGATAAGATGTGAGTTTGGAGAAGCAATCACACGAGGAATGCAGAAGGAATTATGAATACACACACACACACGACCAGGCCAGAGGAGAGAGGGAAGGTGTATATGGAGAGTATTGTCTTAAAGAAATAATTAAGATTGGAAGAGGAGGAGGGGTAGGAGGAGGAGGAGGGGTGCTAGGAAGAGGAGGAGGAGGGGGTAGGAGGAGGCACGAGGTTATTGATAAGGACACCAAAACGAAAGAAATGAATTCAGTGAAGAAAACAAAGTCCTATTTATACAAGTTAATGTTATATTTCAATGAGATAATTTATAAAGATTTTTAATTAACTGTTAGGAAATTTCTCTCGCACCTTTACCTGGAAACTATGATTCGTGAAAATACTTAAATATATATATCCTCAAAAAAGGTGTTTAGGTACAGAGAGAGAGACAGCGATCACCTACTACATGGTAATCGTGGTCATAAAATGATCCAACAGACGAAACGAGATACACTTTACTGGTATAAGTTGTATCAGTAAACATATACAAAGTAATATTCATTGTTTCTGACACGGGATAACATACACGCTTCAAACTGGCTGCTATATATACACAAAGATACATTTTGGGTCGTGTCCTGCCATAAAGCTGCCAGTGTGTGCGTATCCCCTGCAGTCGAGTGTAACATAAACAAACTTTCTGACGTTTGACTGTACATTACCTCGGCGTCGGAGGTAAACAGATATTGTCTCAGATACGCCAGCCATCACCACCCTGCTGATGGTGGTGGCGGCCTCATAGATAGTTCATCAGCGAGATGCTACTTTATATAAACAACCTTATAACCACAACCTCGTCTGTATACTCGCCACGGGTCAAGAGGTCCTCTGCATTCTCAAGCATTCGTACGTAAATCTTATACTCCATAACTGAGGATAAAAGACGCATCCACTTACACTCGAGTACCAGTGTAATTTTGACGCCATTTTCTGAGTCTTGTTTGTGTAATGGTTGATGTGGTTCAGTAAGAAATGTTATTAAATTCAAGTCAGGGAGAAATTTACTCAAGGAACTTTTAGTGAGAATTTGTGGATAAAGAGTGTAAGGATTTGAGTTGTAATGACCACAGTATATCACACCACATCTATGGGTTGCACACCTCGGCCACACCTCCAGGCTCTCCACCATCACGCTGCCAATTACCTGGATGATATTTTAACAGGGGCAGGTGAGGAGCGGGAGCGTGTGTTGCCCCTGCAGTCTCATTCGTCAGTCCTGCCTCCGTCATTACCCGGCCACACCATCATGTCCATCACGCCCTCCCTCATTACCTTCCTGTGTACATCACGCCCTCCAGCTCGGCTCTAGTCACTCCTGAAGCCTTCTGACCTCAGCTCGGGTATAAGTTTTGCAGTTAAACAGGATGACTGCAGGCTGCCATTTCCACACTTTACAAAATTCGGATTCTCAAAAAATTCGCACATTAATTTTGTTTATCCAACTTCACGTAAGACAAGGCATCAAACTTTAGTAGCGTCTCGTTGTAATTTATAACCATTTTGACTATTGATATTCTATACCTATTTAAATAACCCCCGATTGTATAGATAACGTCTTTATATTTCGACTTTGGTGGAAGGAAAACAGGATCTCTCTCTCTCTCTCTCTCTCTCTCTCTCTCTCTCAGGATGGTAGTATAGGAGTCACAAAAGTTCTCTACGTAAACAAAACGCATTAGATTATTTACAGTCTCGGGGTAATGTTAACGCCATTTTGGGAAGTTGTTATCGACCATCACTTTAATTGGGTCGGCGAGAGGCGTGTTTACAGCTATAGTTACGAGGTTTGCAACTAACACCACAACACCACAACACCACAAAAAAAAAAAATCGTCCTGGTTCGTCTACTGTTTTGTCTTTAAATTATTCTCTTCTACAGTCTTATATGGTGGGGGGTTATTCCGGCGTGTCATTTCCTTTTCGCAATATTCGTTTTGGTCCATTTATGCACCACTAACCACCGTCACCACTATCACCACTAACTACCACCACCACTAACTACCATCACCACTAACCACCATCACCACTAACTACCATCACCACTAACCACCATCACCACTAACTACCATCACCACTATCACCACCACCACTATCACCACCACCACTATCACCACCACCACCACCAACTACCACTAACTACCACCACTATCACCACCACTACCCAGCTGTTGTTACCTCCTCTGTTTATCGTTCCTTGTGTTACGAATCGTTTAATGTTATGAGTTTATCTTCTTTTTATCTTTCTTTCCCTTCTCTCCCTCTCCTCACCACCCACTCCCTGTAGTCTCCCCTTCCCCTCCCTCTCCCCTCATTGGTGTATCCTTTCGTAATGTGTACCACTTAATGTCATTCCTCCCAGTGTTACCTACCGTCCGTCCGTCCGTCCGTCCGTCCGTCCGTCCGTTCGTTCGCACCTTTCAGCGGGTCTTTCGCCTCCAGGCGTCGACACTATTAAACCTCTTATTTCTCCATTAGCTTCATCGCTCTCCTGGAAATAACCTGTAATTTCCATCTCCGGAAATTATCCCCCCTGCTTTTCGCACCTCCAATTTAGTTGTGCTGGAACACCTGCGGGTCACTGCGGTGGTCTCTCTCTCTCTCTCTCTCATGTACCTGGTGGTGATGACAGCGGGAGTGGTGACTCGGTGTTGGTGACGGTATTGGTGACGGTGTCCTCTCCTCCACACTGTCTACCATATACAGGCAACTGACTCTTGAGGACTTAATTCACCGCCTCCAAGTTATCACCTGTAGTCTATTTCACCTGAGGGACCGCCGCCGCCGCTGACGTGTAGGTGAACGTGATGAGCGTTGAGGTGACGTCATTGTTTACACTGGATTGAGGGGTATATGGGTGACGTCATTGTTTACACTGGATTGAGGGGTACATGGTTGACGTCATTGTTTACACTGGATTGAGGGGGTATATGGGTGACGTCATTGTTTACACTGGATTGAGGGGTATATGGGAATGACGTTATCAATTATCTTGGTATGACGGTATAGGAGTGACGTCATTACTCAATTCACATGGTATATTTTTCTGAGAATGGGTGTGTGTTGTAGAGGTGACGTCATCACTTCCATAGGGATAAGAAATAGGAGTTGTAGGGTGATGACATCACTAGTTCCATAAAGCCGAAGGAGGCTATGGGAGGAGGAGGATAGATGACGTCATGGCAGGTAGGGTTAACTTTCACCTATATGTTCTTAACGACTCGCTGCCAGGTGTGAAGGACAGGTAATGTTCAGGACAGTACCACGCGAATTTTCTGTCAACTTAGTTTTTGGTGTCGTAGTTAACTTTCTGGGTTTGATATTTCTACGAGTGATCTTAATAATAATAATAATAATTAACGGTTTATTGAAATAGCATGGCAGCCGGAAGGCTGAAAATATGCAGTTACATAATTGGGGAATGGGTCTCTTGATTTACAAATAATATACAAGTAACATAAGTGATACAAATATGATATATAATAACTAAGTGGGAGAAGCTCAAACTACAGGGCATTTCAACATAGTGACAGTGCAAAAAGTAAGATTTCAATGGGAGTGAATACACTGGTTGAATACAAGTTATTGATAATTTTTACAATGGTTGGGACTGGGCTGTTCTTATAGCGATCAGTTCGTGCTCGTTATGGGCTGGATGCAGTTGTGGTGTCGAACAGCAATTCTCGGGCGAGGGATCTCAGGTGGTAGTAGGAGCCCCTGTCGAGGATGGAGCAGAAGCTTCTCACCAAATTTGCAGATGAGGTCGTGGTGATGGTCAGTGAGAGCCGAGAGGGTCAGTGTGTTGAGCAGGAAGGGGAGAGAATAACCTTGCATGCCCTCTCTTGCACTTTTTCTAGGCGTTTCCGTTGTGTGGCATGTAGGGAGGAAGACCAGGTAGGGGAGGCATAGTTGAGCTTGGGAAGTATGAATGTTGAGTAAACACTGAGGAGCTCGGGTGCAGGAACTCCCAGGGACTTGAGTCGGCGGAGGAGGTGGAGACGGAAACTGGAGAATTTGACAACTTTACTGGTTTTTCCTAAGTTCCTCTACGTTTGGTTTGGGCTTCACTTGGTGTGGGTGTGACGGGGTGTAGTGAAGCTCTGTTACACCTGAGGGAGGGAGGCTTCACTTGGTGTGGGTGTGGCGGGGTGTAGTGAGCCTAGACTGACAGCTACGACACACCAGGCCGCGTCACAATTGAAGGAACACAGATAATGAAGCCAACATGTATAGTAATGGTGGTAAAGTAATGCTCCCTCAAGGAAATAATCAAAGCGTTAATCTGTAATTATACGAAAAAACAAGTGAATTTTCAACCCGCCCGGAAATATAAGTTACCATCAAGACCGACACCTACTTGAACCCTCCAGTCCTTCACCCCCTCCCTTCCTCTCTCCCTCCTTCTCTCTCTCCCTCCTTCTCTCTCTCCCTCCTCCCTCCTTTTCTCTCTCCCTCCTCTCTCTCCCTCCTTCCCCCTCTCCCACTCTCCCTCTCTCTCCCACTCTCCCTCTCTCTCCCTCCCTCCCAGCATCTCGGAGTATTACAAGCCGTGTGGCACAAGTTATCTCCGCCGGCCAGCCCAACACATGCCGTCATTCGTCAGCCATAACGAGGCCCTGGAGTAGGCGTGACAATGAGCCCTGGAGTAGGCGTGACCCGGGGCCCGGCAGTGGGCGTGACCTCCACTAACCCACCATTATCAATTCAAGGCGCGGAAAAACCAATAAGGAGACAACCACGGCGCCTCTCTGCCTCAGGGGTCCATCCATTACGCTCGCTACGGGGCGCCTCGTCCAGACTAGTGGGGTTGCCAACTCTCGCACGTGAATGAGTGATGAATGCCTCTCTGAATTGCGTGTTTCGGAGCGATGGATTATTTTCAGACTAGTGTTGATTATTCCTGGCGTTTGGGGGTCTAACACGCCAGATAATCAGCGGAGTTATTGGCAATAAGTTTAACATGCTGGGATCTTACATTACGTCCCCACCTAAGATCACCGCCTGACACGCATATGCAAAAGAGAGAAGAATACTGGCGAGAGAAAAAACAGCCCAGGTTGGTGAGACTGACGGCTGTGAAAAATTACTCCAGCGATATGGGCGGGAACAGATCCGTTTTGCAATCTTCAAGTGTGTCTGTAGTTTACAAGTATGAATTTTTACATCATACTTACTCATGTCTGGTCTCTCTCTCTCTCTCTCTCTCTCTCTCTCTCTCTCTCTCTCTCTCTCATACATCCCCTTTGTTCTCTGCCTGTGTGACAGGTCTGGGGTGAGAGGAGGAACCCAGGTAAATTGTCCAGTAAATACAGACCAATAATCTTCTTACTGTAGTTTCTCCACCTGTAGAGAGAAACATCTTGGAACTATATGGTACGCGGGACATCGTATTTTCTTTTTATTATCACATTACTCGTCTGAAGATCTGCATTGTCACGCTGCCAGCAGATGTTACCACATATTATCGTCCATCCGACTCTCTCACTTTCTTCCTTCCTTGTTTTTATTCTTTCTTCCTTGTCCTTTTTTTCCTATATCTCCCTACCTTCATACATTGACTCAGTGTGACAGACACACTTCATTAACAATCCTTACGGTCTTTACTGACTATACGGTTAGGGTATATTTGGTGTTGATTCTTGGTGGTCGGCGTCGTAGTGTTGGTGGTGGTGGCGAAAACAGTGTAGGACCCAAACGATGGCCTGTGGGACCCCCCTGCTGCCCGCTGAGAACTCCGGCTGAGGCGACGCTATCTTCACTACAGAGATTAGTTTGTCATTGCCCAGACGTCTTCATAGGTCGCAGGGTGGAGAGATGAAGGAGGGGGGGCAGCGAGGACAAAGACAACTTGATCTGAAAGGGAAAAAAAGGAAATTATGAAACGAATATATGATAAGACGAATATGTAAAGTAGACATGAGGACACTGAATAATTGTGTGAAATAAAGAAAAATAGACGATAATAATAGGAATTGAATTATAAACAAAGTGAAAATGAAGAAAGTTGTTGTGTATGTGTGAGAAGACCCCAGGGTGACAGACAGAGTAAACATTGCGACCAGCTCTAATGTAGCGAAACAGCCATTTATGCTACACTAGAGCATTTCTAGCGTTAATAGAAAGAATCCCCCAGACGTGAAAAATATTACTAATGAACCCAGGTAGTTAGGACAGGTGAGGTGCTGCACTGGGCTGAGTTAATGGTGCCACAAAGGGGTTTTTATTTTATCTTAATATAAAAGAGATTTCAACACTGGTTAGGAAATTATCTGCGTGAGATTTACTTTTTCGTTTACCTGTGTGAGTAATTACTTTTCTTGTGTGTGTGCGAATTATCGTTTATTTGAGTAACTTTCTACATTCTATCGACACTTACCCTTCCTATTTATCATCACCTCTTTATCCCTCTTCTTTATCATCTACTCTTTATCCCTGTTACTCTTTATCTTTTCGTTTCAGTTCTTCTCTTTATCCGCTGAATATTTCAAATTTTTTAGTTATGAAAAACAAAACCGAAACGCTATGATTGTTTTAGTAATATGAAAAAAAAAAATTCTTTTTCTATTTTTGAATAACATGAAAAAACAGAATGTAAATTTATCTAAAGACGAAACAAAAATCATGACAATTCTTTTTACATAAGATACGAAAACACCTGAAAAGCTGAGATTTAATGCATTTACCTTTGTTTTCATTTATTTTATTTTGGGGGGTGAGACATCACAAACGGACCATTATAGCCCCCCCCCCCTCCAACCCCCCCCCCGCACCTGTTCTCACCTCTACCGTGTACCTTGATAGAATCTGAGAAACAGCTTACCTGTTGATGAAAGTCTAGGTTATCTGATGACCTCTCACCATTACGATTTTCACGGATAATTTCCACAGAATCTCTTTGCGAAGTTGACTCAGTTCTTCATGTGTGAATCTCTCTCTCTCTCTCTCTCTCTCTCTCTCTCTCTCTCTCTCTCTGTACAGAATGTCCCAACGTGGCATGAAAGACTTATTGTGTGGTTCTTTGGTAATAACTTTTTTTTGGTTCTTATTTATTTGAAGTTCTGTGTTTCGTCTTTTTTTTTCTTCTTTTGTTTGTATTTATAGAATGTTTTATTATTATTATTATTATTATTATTATTATTATTATTATTATTATTATTATTATTATTATTATTATTATTATTATTATTATTATTATTTGAAGTGCATATTGTGGGGTATATAATTTGTCCCTGTTACAGCGTGTTTGTAGGTTTCTTTTCAGGGGTGATTTTAAAGGGGGAAAATTTCAGTGGTTATTTTTTAAGAGGAGGGGCGGAGTTCAGGGGTTATTTTTAAGGGGAAGGGGAAGTTTCAGGGGGGATTTATTCGGACGTGAGTTTCAGTAGGTGAGTTTTCGGAGCTTCTTATCAGGGGCTGTGTCAGGGGTGATATTTCATAAGAGGATAAAATTTTCGTGGATTAGTTTCGTGCGGTAATTTCGTCAAAATTTTTACAGAGATTCGTAACCAGACACAACTTGTATCTCAAAAGCGTCATCAATCTAGCGGGAAAGCAATATGGCGTCGGAAATGAGCCATGACTACTGTAACTAGATACGTTTACCTAACCTAACCTGACCTAACCTAACCTAACCTAACCTAACCTAACCTAAGGTGAGAAATAAAGGTATGTTATTATGAGTTAAATTTCTGGTTCAGAGTTTCCGTGGAGAGTTACGTGAGGTTGTGAGTGTTCTGAGTGACGGTGTGTGTGTGTGTTCTGAGTGACGGTGTGTGTGTTCTGAGTGACGGTGCGTGTGTTCTGAGTGACGGTGCGTGTGTTCTGAGTGACGGTGTGTGTGTTCTGAGTGACGGTGCGTGTGTTCTGAGTGACGGTGCGTGTGTTCTGAGTGACCTGAGTGACGTTTTGTGTGTGTGTGTGGGGGGGGGTATTTAAGTGATGGTAAACTTGGTGTCTTCCAGTCATTCTTTCAATGGTTTACAAGCTCCTCCTCCTTCTTTTCCCCTTCCTCCTCCTCCTCCTTATTATTCTCCTCCTTCTCCTCCCCTCCTCCTTATTATTCTTCTCCTTCTCCTCCCCTCCTCCTTCTTTTCCTCATCCTTTTCCCTCTCCTCCTCCTCCCGTTCTTCTCATCATCGTCATCCTCCTCCTCCTCGTTCCAACAAGCCAAATTCAAGAATAGGTCCTCCCCTCCCTCTCCTTCCCCTTTCCCTTCCAGAATGTGTATTTGAACACCACTACTCTTCCCTCCCCCTTTCCAAAAGACGATCAAATCCGCCAATGAGATCGATTTCGTCACGGCCTCCTGCCACAGATGTTATCACGCTGGACGAGCTCTCAACGTGTGGCCGAGAAAGCCTCACCGATTGCCACAAGAAAGCTGCGCCTCCAACTTTTAATGGGTAAATTGATACGCATCACCTTGCCAACTACGCGTTTCATCACACTAAGTCACTGCCTCGGTCTTTTTGCTGCGCTGTTTGTCTGCTGTGGTTTAACTGCTCGAATTCCTTTCACCTTTAATCACCGGTGTAAGGTTACCTGTGAGTGAGCGAGGCTAAAAGAAACTTAAATTGATATCTCTCATACACCACACTATATGTTAGTGGTGATAATAATAATAATGAGTCTAACTATTGTAGTAGTTATTAAAAAGACTTTTAGTGTTCGCCGAAAAATCTTGTAGTTATTGATAATTTTAGTGATAATTATAATCTATGTTAATCTGATGTATTATTATAATCATCATCATCATCATCATCATCATCATCATCATATTCATAAGGGCTGTTATCGCCTTTACAATGATCGTGTTAGCGACCTTATAACTAATAATGATATAATGTATTACTCCGTCTCTATAACTCAGGTATTTAAGTACACTACTCGCTATAACTCCACACACTTATCACCAACAACTAAAAAAAGATAACCTCGATTCATCTCTGCTGAACTGATAACATTCTTATCAGAGTTTTGTAGACATGACTGACAGACGGACAATATCAAGACTAATTTTATATCCAATATTTTTTTGGTATTTTGCTTTGATAAATTTAATCTTCTTTGATAAGAATGTGTAAATAAATTGAATTATATATATATCTATAATGTGTATGTATGTATGTATGTATGTATGTATGTATGTATGTATGTATGTATGTATGTATGTATGTATCAGAATCTATTGAGTTACTATTGCCTCTTAAATATAGAAATAATTCCTTGTGGTATGCTGGTATGTGGTATGGGTTATATTAAGTGTGTTTTGATTCTCTGAGATTTACTGTAATGAGTGACAAAATAGGGCAGCTAGAATCTGATTGGGTAGTCGTATATAAGGACTAAGGGTCGTCTAGAGGAAGTATACAGGACGACCATAACTGATTCATTTATGAGAGAAATTATAAAACTAAAAATAAACTAAATAATTTATTGATTTACATAAGACAAAACAAATCAATAAACCAAATGTAAAGAAAAATCTTACAAAAAAGCGACTTGGTGTGATGTTTACGGTTTGTGGTTAAAGTTTGAATTGGTTAAAGCTTATTTGATGGAGAAGAATGGTGACGGGTTGAAGGTCTTAAAACGACTCTTGACAATAAACCCAAAGAAAAGAGAGAAAGGGTAAGTGACGGTAATAAAAATGGTGGTGACAATGGTGAGGTGGTGATGATGGTGAGGTGGTGGTGGTGATGATGGTGTGTGTAAAAACATTCAGAGATAGGGAGAGACAAAGAGAGGGAGGTGAAGGAAGAAGGCGAGGAAGGAAGGAGGGAGGGAGGTGAGGGAAGGAGGTGAGGAAGGAAGGGATGGAGAGAGAGAGAGAGAGACCAGGGGGCGGTGCTAGGTAAGGGGGTCGTGACGATAAATTATTAACACAAGTGTAAATAATTATCATCCTCATACGACGACCTCCGGAGCCACACCAGCCGCCATGACACCCCGGGAACCTAGAAGACTTTTGTAATTATACCTACGTGTTGAAAAGCTTTATAGGCATATCTACTCTTCTCTCCATAACACTGAGATTAATAATGATGCCTATAACACCTGAGGAATTATACTGATCAGTGTAGGTTTATAGCTTAATATTATATACATCATGGTTGTTCTGGTATAATTTTTCAAGGGTTTGGTTTGGTTTCGACTGCTGATAGGTGGTGACGCTACGGTGGTCAGATTTGTTCATAAAATTGTTCGTCTACTTGTTCTTGTTGTCGATAAAGAACAGGTGATAGTGGATCGTGAAGGGACTTTCTCTTTATATAATCCGTTAAATGGAGGGTTTCATATCTAACGGACCTTTGATATAACGGACTTCCCTCTTCATATAGTCCATTAAATAGAGGTTTCAGTGTAATTTCGTAAGGTGTTCGTTGTTTTTTAATCCTCTGAAGAACATGAGGTGACGTTATAGAACTGTTTAGCACGTGTTCTTTATAAGGTTGTTCTCTGGTTGTTCTTCAGGACGCTGGTGAAAACGAAGCAAGAACAACAAAATGGCGGCGATGGTGGTGGTGGTGGTGGTGGTGGTGGTGTTGATGTAGTGTCGCTAGTAGTGGTGATGGTGATAGTGGTGGTGGTGGAGACGCTGGTAGTGGTGATGGTGATAGTGGTGGTGAAGACGCTGGTCATGTTGATGGTGAGGACGGTGGTAGTGGTGATGGTGAAGACGCAGGTAATGGTGGAGGTGATAGTGGTGAAGACGCTGGTAGTGGTGATAGTGGTGATGAAGACGCTGGTGATAGTGGTAGTGATGAAGACGGTATGGAAGTTAGTGGTGATGTGATAGTGAAGACGCTGGTATTGATGGTGATGATGGTAGTAGGAGTGAAGACGACACACACACACACACACACACACACACACACACATACATCCATAAGCCAAAACACTGCCAGATATATTACTGTCGAAAAGTGTGAATAACAAATAGGTGAGAAATAAAACAAGCGGGAGGATCTGATAGGAGGGAACAAAACAGATAACACAAATCTCCACTTAAATAATTACCGGGTTACAAGTGACCTGCCACGGGCTCCGCTATAACACTTTTATTAAGAAGAATTATGAGAAACTACGCGTATGAGTGACTGTCGATTATTTTACCTCCAAAAAGTATTTAAATGATAGAGTATCCATAAAAATAAAAACAAATGATCAATAATCATCATGTTGCAACCACAGATGTAAGACCCGTAAATAAGAAGGCTCACTAACTAGCTACCAACCGCAACACGCCAAGGATCGAGAAAAACGAGTCTACGAGTCTCTCTCTCTCGTTCTCTGGGCTAGTTGTGCCAACACCGCTTAATAAAGGCCCTTTTTTTACACTAAATTCAAACAACATCAACTATACCACAATTTTCTCCCACACTCATGACCTAACGTATATATTTTATCCTAAATTAGTACCAGAAATGGCTTTAAAAAATGCATGTTAATCTCCCAGAAAAGAAAATATGGTAACTTGCCGTGCCGTGTTGGAGCCCCTCTAAGGTGGCAACACTGGGCAAGGGCTGGCCGCCAGTATATCTTTCAAGCGGTAATTTGCCATCAAGTTGTGAAGGCTCGCGAGTAGGGTGTGAGGGACTTCGCAGCCTGCCTCGCTTGATTATCATAGTTGGCTGGGTCCACACGCCCTTCCAGGAGAAGTGGGAATAGGGGGGAGGGGTAGGGCAGAGAGGAGGAGTGGTGGTAGTGACGGGGATGGGCAGGGGAGATGGTGGTAGTGGTGGTGATAGGTCGTGGGGGTTTGGTTAGATAGGGTAGACAGGGGTAGTTGTAGTGGTGATAGGTCGTGCGGGTTGGGGGAGGTAGAGGTGATAGTTGTATTGTGTGGTGTGGTGGTGGTGGTGATGGTGAGAAGGGTAATTGTAGTAGTCGTAGTGGTTATAGCAACGGGTAGTAGTGGTAGACAAAGATCAACAAGAATAGTGGTAGTAGCGATGGTGGTTGTGAAGGTCTAATGAGATTAAACCACCATACATGGAGTTGATGGAGAAGGTATAGTAGGGATGAATGTTTGTTGGATAATGGTGGTAGTTGTGGTGGGAGTGGTGACGATGGAGGTAAGATAAGGTTGATCATGGTGGAGTATCATGGTGGAGTAGTTGATGACCATTATTATCATGATGGTGATGAGCGGCAGGGTTGGTTTTATCCCATTAAGGTTCTTGGCCGGCGTGATGCAAGGTGGTCGACAGGCACCCCAGCTGTCCTCTCATGTTTGAGGTGCAGTCATGTCGAGACGAGATGGATGGTTGATGGGCAGTAAGGTTGAGATGGATGGTTGATGTAAGGATGAGATGGATGGTTGAGGGATAGTAAGGATGAGATGGATGGTTGATGGATGGTCAAGATGAGATGGAAGGCTGATAAACGGTAAAGTTGAGATGATTGGTTGATGGAGGTTGAGATGAATGGTTGATAGACGAGAAGGTTGAGATAGATGACTGGTAATGAGTAGATAGAGGATAAATGGATGATTGGTTTGTTGATGGATAGATCAAAGCGAGAGGAATGGTTGACAACACAAAGTCTCGGTACAATTCCATCGCCATGTTTGTGTCGTAGTACACGCGTGTGATTGTGACCCGCTCTTGTGCTCTCCGTCACGGGAAGACAACAACTTTTAGGGGAGAATTCTGTCCACCCAAGAGGCCAGATTCTTACGTGGAAGTTTTTCTTGTAACTGATGGTGCCAAAAGAATCTCTGTTTTATTGAAGTTAGAGACGACATGGCTGCCCACATATTATCAGAACACTCATATTTACCGTTTTTATTGAGTACATGCTTCCTTGATCCCCTCTCTCTCTAGTTACGAGGTAAAATGTGATCTTACGAAGCTTTGAGAATGAAGACACAGGTGTGGAGGCTACCAGATGGTTTGGGCTCAGGAGGGAAGCTATTGTCTTCTGCGTCTTTACCTTTGTCTACCATCGAGGTTCAGATCTTCAAAAGTTCTTATGTCAATTTATCCCCATATGGGTTGTGCACAGTGATAGGTAATGCACACAGGTATTGTTATGGAATGGAGGAGGAACAGGAGGGTAACTGGTAAAGCAAATAACTATTACTCTATAAGAAGACAAGACTCTATTTCATTATCGTTTAAGAACTGACCATAAACAACTTTCTCTTCAAAGTTGTATAGTTGTCCTCCCGGCAGCCATATTGTTACCGATGAGAAGATTATATGAATGTGAGTTTTTATATCGTGGATGACTGTAGTATTGTTTGTGTATCCTGAGAAGCCAGATGAGTATTGGGGATATGGTGTTATGGGATCACCTGAAGAAACTCCACCCTAACTTATTTCACCTGAAGATTAACCACCCTAACCTAACCTAACCTAACCTTAAGTAGTGTTAGGGTGGTTATTCCTTAGGTGAAGAAATAAGCTGGGGTGGTGATTCTTCAGGTGATCAGTGTTATGAATGTGACTTTTTGTAGTACAAGTGACGGTGTGGCAGGGAAGATAAAGTCAGTTCAAAGAAGGTGAGAGAATTCGGTCAGCGAAATTTTGCACCGGTTTGATATTCATCTTGGTAAGGTATCACACATGACCGCTACACAATGCAGATTAATGGCATGAAAACTGGAGCCGATACACCAATAGGCAATAGCCAATAAATCAGGTGAAATCAAATCCATTTACTCAATGAATAGTGCAAATATTGGGGGAGGTGAGCGCGCCTGCCTGCCCCGCCTTATTCATCTGGGAGTATTACAGGGTATGTTATTAACTCCAACTCTGTTTAAAGTAACAATTAGTGGATGGGCGGGTAGGCGACTTGTCGACCACTAGGCGCTTTGTTTACACTTGCCTACCAATCAACATCCCTCATACATCACGCCTGGGCTCCTGCAACATGGAAGCCTCTAGCTGATTGGCTCTTTCAAATTCCGACCTTTTGCTCACAGCCGTTAGGGTCTAAACGCTCGGAATTAGAATCCGGGGATAGGTATTTATTGCCTTATCGATATAACTATCCTTATCAATGCGATCCTGGTGGTAAATGGGCGTATGCCGAGCCTAAAAAGAACACAATAATAAAACTTACGACCACTGTTCACTGAGTTGCTATGCAATTATTCTCAGTCGGTCGGCCGGTCTTAAATAACAGCTTTCCAAACACTAACTTATTAAGAATAGCTCATTTACATGGCTAAATAGAGAGCAAGGTATACATCGAGGGGGAGTATATCACAATACCTCGGGACAGGTACCAATTATTGAAGGCAAAGTATGGGCCGAGTCCTATCTAATACCTTTGAAATGAATCTTATCATCAGAGGCGATCACACAACCTATTGTTTAACGGACTCACTCGCCAGCAATAATACATTTTGATGTGATGGTGGACGGTGTCTGCATGCTTAGTGAGAACCAATCCCCCGCTAACCCGACCACCACCCTCTACACCCGGCCCATTACCGAATCATCAGCTACCGGATGGATGGTAACACAACCGGCCTAAAGTAAAGGAACCATCCGTAAGATCTTCAGTGAAGTATGTAACCCTGGCGTGGTAACCGAAGGGCCGGGTAACTAGGGTTTTGGTCCGAAACTGCATTTGCCAACTCGACCATTGTGAGGTGTAGATAGAGTTTGCATAATTACATGTTTCACTAATAGGTCGTTGGACGCCGGCGAATCAGTCGTGTCGGTGGTTAGGTGTTCTTGTAGGGGAGAGGGGGGGGGGTTCATTTCTCAAGTGGTCCTTCTTGTTCCTCTTCTCCTTTCTTCCTCTTCTTGTTCTTTCCGTCTTCACCCTCTTTCTTTTCTTCTTTCCGTCTTCTTTATTACTCTCCTTCCTTATTCATCTTCTTTCTTCTTCTTCCACCACCTTCCTCTTCTTCCTTTTCTTCTTTTTCTTATTGTCTCCTTCCTCTTCTTCTTCTTCCATCAAACACTTATCGCTTTGATTCAGAGTATCAATTAGCCCCGTGTGAAGTAGGTAGGTGTGTGTGTGTGTGTGTGTGTGTGTGTGTGTGTGTGTGTGTGTGTGTGACCACCATGTTGTTTACCATACGAGGGAAATAATGACGAACTAACCTTCTTATCCACCGTCAACTCTCTGCTTGTTACCTATCTATCTATCTGTACCCCTTCCCCTGGTAGACTCCTTCCTCTCGTAGTCAGTCCCCTGGTACTGTCAGCAGGTGGTGTCAGCCACAGGAGGAGTGATGGGGCTGACAGGTCGAGCTGACGAGAAAGTAACGAAACTATCCTTCCTGGGATCATTTTCACAACAGAGTTACCAACGACAGTCCCTCCACAACCTAACTGGTGCTAAATACCTTCATATATCTTTTCATCAGTAACATCTATGTAAACCAATGTATATATAACCAAACGAAAATAATAAGATTTACATACATACATACATTAATTTATTGTGAATAAAAGGATAAAAATACATATCTACATTCGTGTTGTATCCTTGTAGATATGGGGAAGACCTTGACAACGCTGCTCAGGGGTCGTTGCCTAAGAAAACATAAACGTGACCTGTCGTGGCACCAGGTCAGGTCAGAGGTCAACCCCCGCGTGGGAAGGAAGCTAATAGGCTGTGACCGAGGATTGACAACCTTGACAAATCTTCTCGTTGACGGCTGGGAGTAGAGTAGGCATAGGGAGAGTAGGCATGGGGAGAGGAGGCATGGGGAGAGAAGGCATGGGGAGAGTAGGCATGGGGAGAGGAGGCATGGGGAGAATAAATGTGGGTAAAGAAAGCGTGGGTTAGAAAGGGCAGGGTCGAGTAGGTGGAGTAGGTGTGGGTAGGTAAAGTTAATTAAGAAACAGGACAGGTGTGTGTAAGGTAACTCTCACCTGGTGACGTAATCATTAACTTGATGCGCCAGTTAGCTCAATGTGTGCCTCTCTTGACTGACTCTCTATCTTTCGTCGCTGTTTCCTTCTTTTGGTCAGTCAGTCACTCTGCTTTATCTTGGACTGTCTGTCTGTCTGTCTCGTATATATCTCTTTATTCTGTCTTTGTATTAATTATCACGTGATGATTCAGTCATAACTGTCTTCAGGAATACCTTAAATTCTAACCTGTTTCCTGTCGTGATGAAGCAACACACACACACACACACACATCAAAGAGCACTGGTACATTATTTCATTAACATAATTTTTTTCCCCGAATATAAATATATATATATTTTTTACCAATAAATCATTAATGTGACCTGAGTGTGGTGGTTGTAGGTGTGACCTCCCGGGGAGAAGACACGTCAAGTGACCCCAGGAGCGGGAAAGTCAGGTCGGGTCATAGGGTCTTGGGAGTGCCGGGGTCAACCTCAACACATGACCAGACCAATGTGTTTGTTTTGGTTGGTGGACGTAAAGTGGCGGGGTCTTGTGAGGGAGGAAGAGGAACGGAAGGGGAAGAAAGGGAGGGAAGGGATGGAAGGAGAGAAGGGAGGGGATGGAAGGAGAGAAAGAAGGGAGATGATGAAAGGAGAACCTACTGGAGAGGGAAGGAGAGAGGGGAGAGGGAGGGAGAGAGGGTATCGGTGACTAGTGCCAGCATGGGGGAGGCAGGGAGTGAGAGCGATCGACACTGTCTCAGTAGGGGGGCGCCGAGGCTGGGAAGGAAGGCAACCCCGAGTGTAACACAAGGGAGGTAAGAGGAAGAAGAAGAAAGAGGAGGAGGAGGAAGATAAGAGGAATATGGATGATCGTGTAAATAACGATGGACGAAGCAGCTTATCAACGAAGTCTGTAGATTCCGTACCTGTATCTATGTATCTGTCTCTCTCTGTCTCTGTCTCTCTCTCCATCTGTCTATTTGTATCTCTCAATAATCCTCCTGAGTCAGAAGAGTTAAATGGTCTTAAACTACGATCAAACATTTCCAAAGGAGAATGGCGGAGAATTCTCAAGAGTGAACTATAGTTTGTACCGAAGGGCTGTTATCACTCTACGGGCTCTCTGAACCTCTTAACAAACTCAGGTGTCCGGGATAAGTTTTGGTCACCTTATGTATGTTACCTGTTTCGTCAGCCAAGACTTTAAATACCGTTCATTAATTCTTTACTAATTCTTATATTTATTTGATATACAACATTTAATTTATTTTTCTTAGTTAATTGAGTAGAACTATTTGTCTGGTTAGGTTAGGTTAGATACTTGAAGGATTAATTTTTGAGATTTATTGTTTTTTTTTCAATTATTCGAGTCTTTTTCCTTGCTATGATACAGGTGAGCTGACAGGTGTTGGAGTCTTGATTGGGTTACCTGTCTCACGGTGGTCTACCTCTTCGGTGGCCGGTAATAAAGTCACAGGAAAAAAGTCACAGAAAAAAAGTCACAATTTTGTCTAGGAAAAAAGTCACAGGAAAAAAGTCACAATTAATTTAAGGTGGCCGGTAATAAAGGCTAGGTTAGGTTAGGTTAGGTTGACATAATAACCTTAAAAAATGTGAGAATTCGATAGTTAACTTTTCTTTTTTTCCTGTGACTTTTTTTCTGTGACTTTTTTACCTGGATTCACCTCTTCCCCCCCTGGCAGGAGTCTATAGTCCGTGTAGAGTTGTACCACCATCGACAAGAACACCCAGCAGTGTATTCATTTACTACTGAGTACACAAGAGGGGGTATTGGTGTTCAAGGTGGATCTGATTCTCCCACACGATCGGGATTCGAACCTGTGATCATTAGCTTGTTATTCGAACCCTATACCAGGTGAGATACCAGGTGAGACTGTAATGTGAGACGTTTAAAGCCTTGTAGTACTGCGACCAGCCCTTGTACTGTACCTGTACTTGGACCTGCACCTGTACTAATGTTTCCGAATTAATGAGTTAAATATTTATATCAGAATAATATATAAAAGTATAGTAAAATAATCCGATGCTCACGAGGCTCAGTGTTACTGCCACAACAATAAGAGTTATAATCATCGTGTTACACTCTATAAACAAGACACCTCAAGAATGCTTGGTGAGAACGGCCCCTGACTCCCTCCCTCATCTGCCCGCACATCAACATCTCAATATTCCCGCCGTCAGCTCCCCACCAGGCTCCTGGATCCTATAACTGACCGGATACGGACCATTATAAGCCTGAACACGATCCCGCTGACGCCTTAGTGGCATCTGATCCCCCATTGTGTGTGTGTTTACCCTGGCGCGGCCCTCCTCGCGCCCTGGAGTTGAGACGTCAAGCAAAGACACTGAGAGACATTCGCCGGAAGTTTCCTCAGGCGGCTGTCTCTCTCTCTCTCTTTCTCCCCCCATCCGCTGGCAAAGGCAAACGGAAGAGGATATTAATATGTGAGGGGAGATGGGAGGGGAGACTAGGTCCCCTTCTCTCTTATGAACGCCCTGGGTCAGTATTTGGGGATTTATTGCAGGTTGTGGGGAGATCCTCTTGTTGTGGCTCGCTGTCAAGAGTGTGTGCTGGTGAAGACAGTCGCTAGCCACTCGTCAAGCGTTTAACTATTATTTATCAGCATCAGTTGGTTAAGTGAAAGTTATACGAGTTAATAACAGAATAAACCACAATTTGTTAATGTAATTTTATAATTTTTTTGTAATTTTGCGTCATATAATCACTTAGCTTTTCACTATAACAAATTCATATTCATTGTTTAACTTCAGTAATTTTGAGAAACAGATTAACATGAATAAAAATAACACACACACAGTTACCATTAGTGCCACCCAGGTAATTGACAGCACACATTGGCATACACTTCTTGACACTAAGGCGCGGGTGGGTGTGCCCCCCCCCCCTCCTCCTCGGCCTCCCTGACTCGGGAATCGTCTTGTTTGTATACACACTAATTGTCGCCTCTTGTTGACCTCCACACATGGTCAACATATGAGGGCTCCAGAGGTCAGGTCAAGTGGGTCATAAGGTCAAAACCCTTTAGAAAATGTCCTCAATAGGTTGGCAGTGATTTATAGGGTCAATTTTTGGCTGTTTCGGTCTTCCCAAAGTTGCCTTTTCTGACTTGACTGAAATTGTTTTACCCAGGATGGAATATAATCGATGGATCAATGAAGAATCTCCCCCTTTGTCCAAAACACACCAAACCACCAGTTCCAAACCAGGGTTAACAACAACACTGTTTAAAAAAAATATACATATTTTTTTTAATGCTATTATGTTGGTTTTAATAAGTTTCAAGTGTGTTTAGTCCTTTACACGACTTTTTAACATGCTATTAATCATAAACATTACATTCAGAATGATTTAGCAATTATTTATACTCATTTCCACCTCAAAAAAAAACCCCTGTGCATAGGCCAAATTTGAAAAAAAGACCTCAACATTTGGTCAGTCACCCAGACTCATCACACATGCGTTTTAATAGCCTTACTCCCACTCCATACGCCTGTAATACTTCCCACAATGCTTTTCTGTTCACCCTATCATATGCCTTTTCCAAATCTACTATAAACCATTAAAACCATCTAAGTACTAAAAACAAACAAAAAAACTTATCAAAACCAAGAAAAAAGGCATAGATTATTTATGTTATTTTTAAATCGGCCAACCTGTTCCAAGCACACCATCCTAGCTTTTTAAATCAAGGTGAACTGAGAGATGTATTGCTATTCACTGTATCTCGTTCACTCAATATATATGTGTGACCTCGATTAACCTGTGGGTATCTGACTTGAAGGTGGATCATGGAGAGGTCAACTTTCTATCCTCTTGTGATCCTTTCCCCTTCCCATGCTTCAGAACCTCTTGTTATAACCTGTGTTCATAGGTATGAGGGAGGAAAGTGCCACTGCTTACCTCGTGACCTGGAGATAGTAGGCGTGTCACTAACCTGTTGATATAAAGACGAAAGTGCCATAAAAGAGAGAGAGAGAGAGACCAGGACCAGGCACCCTCCTAAAGATAGACACGAGTACTGTAAACTGGTGAACATAGACACACACAGACACAGTGCCAGGGTGCCACTAAATTACAGCAACGTGTAGGTCATCATTCAGAATACCACAACACAAAGCTTCCCTTGCCCCCAATGACCCGAGAAAGACATATGGCTAACTAATTGAGACATCATATCCGTCGGAACAGGAACTTTTAACTCATTATTTACATTTCTTGTTTCCTATTTATTGTCTATTATTGATTAGTTTATCATAACAGTGAGAAATTCTAAGATAATAATTAAATATCTCAAGTTTATTATTTGGGAGCTTATCTGATTAACAGAACACGTATGTAAACAAAACAATCGGTGACTTCGTGTCGACTAATGTGTCAAAATCCTCGGGGAAGTGAGATCAGTGTCCTATGGCGGGTGGTCAGGAGGGGGGTGGGGGGAGGGATCAAGTGTATAGGAAAGCCGATGGTAATAGTGGGAGATTTTTGACACCGAACACATTTATGGCGAGTTTCATGGGGGGGGTTACTGAATATTTCACGAGGAGAGATGATTATGATCTGTAAATGTGTTTATTAAGGAGGGAGAGGATAGGAGGAGGAGGAGAGTAGAGGAAGGCAAGAGAGAAGGAGAAAAGAAGAACAGTAGACTTAAACACACACACACACACACACACACACCCATGCTTCACTAACTAAGGTCACTAGCAGTTCGCCACGCTTCGCCTGACCTTACGAGAGTGTCATTAGTGACCTTTAACCCTCCATACACCGGTAACCTGCCGAGTATCAGCTGTCGCGCGCACACACACACACACACTCAAGACATCCCTCTTTACGTCTTCCGTAACAACCTGTATCTTGTGGACGAGTGTTTAATTGATGAGAGAGAGAGAGAGAGAGAGAGAGAGAGAGAGAGAGAGAGAGAGAGCTGTAAATTAAGGATACACAAACAGATCGCTAAGTATATGGATGATTATACATAAATACAGACCCCTCAACCCCCCCCTCACCTCACCTCCTTCCCTCACCCCCAAACACCCTCCATCCCCCCCCCAAGGGCTCCAGGTTTATTGTCCCTCCAGCGAAATTATCAGGACCCGGGATTATGTCAACAAACACTCGGAGGGCCAGAACCAGGTGTTGAACGAAGGCATGACGACAAGGATTCTCTTCTTCAGGTCTTTTGGTGGGAAAGGATTGGTTGGGGATGGATTGGTTGGGGATGGATTGGTTGGGGATGGATTGGTGGTCGTGTTGGTTGTTGGGAAAAAATAATGTATGTGTTTTTTGTTTCTGTTTTTAGGAATAAGTTGTGGTGGTAGTATGATGGTGGTAGTATGGTGATGGTGGTAGTATGATGGTGGTAGTATGATGGTGGTAGTAGGGTGATGGTAGTAGTAGTGGTGGTGGTATTATGATGGGGGTAGTAATAGTGGTGGTGGTAGGGTGATGGTGGTAGTAATAGTGGTGGTGGTATGATGGTGGTAGTATGGTGATGGTAGTAATAGTGGTGGTGGTATGGTGATGGTAGTAATAGTGGTGGTGGTAGGGTGATGGTAGTAGTATGAACAAGGTAGAATGAACATGATAGAATGAAGATGATAGAGTAAACATGAACTCGATATTGTTTGCCATTAATCTTACTCCCTTACCTGCAAAAAACCTCATCAGTTAGGTCACAACAGGTATGAATTAGAGGTCAAATAATTTAACAAAATACCTGACAATTTTAACACGATTTAAACTACTTTTTTTTTTACACACTAATCAAAGTATTTTTTTCCCACCCATAATAAAATATAATAAAATATCACACTTGAGGTTAAAAACACCACTATTTCCTAAAGCTATTAATTTTTTTTTATTTAGTTACCGTACGACATTTAGATACGATGTTACTTAAACTTTCAACGGTAAATATTATCCCGTTTATTGAATATAATCTAATATTAAATCGACTTGAGGTTTTTTTTTTAATCATATATTTACATTTTTCAAGACTTTGGATATTTATAGAAGTGTTATAATATTTTCATAATATGTATAGTTCGTATGATTGAATTCCTGATTACGTATACTTCAGTTTATTTTGCCTGATGATTAAACACCTGAATGTTACCTGGGGAAGGGATTTGGGATGGTTAGGTTAGGTTAGGTTAGGTGGTGTTGGGTCATATTAGGATAGTTTACTGTAAGGTTAAGTTAGGTTAGCATTAGGGTGGTTAATCCCTGGTTGAAATAAACAAAGTTGCTTAATCATCTCAATGTGAATCGATATTTCTTATACTTCGGCAAGAAATTATGACCGCCGCATTAAGATTAGTTCAGTAACACCAACAACCTTATCAGGGGTCAAATTTGAGTGTGTTTTGGCCAGTTAATTTTGGAAGATTCACGACCGAGGAGAGAGGTGTTATGTGTGCCGTGATTTATAGGTCCTTATGGCAGCTATCCTTATGTTTACCTTAGCTAATGGAGGGCTTTACCAACCCCTGCTTCTTATACCTCTCCTCCCCTCGGTCTCTCTCTCTCTCTCTCTCTCTCTCTCTCTCTCTCTCTCTCTCTCTCTCTGTATACTTATGTTCATCCCTCTCCCCGTTACCCTCTCTCAATCCCTCGGGTGAGTGTGAAGGTGTACAGTATATGTATGTATGTTCCACCTCACTCATCTCATCTCACACTCGACGGCTCAACTCTCGCCCTCCAACTAGCTATACTCGTCCTTGGTGTCTCTCGGGCCGCTGTGACGACAATTTAAATGTATTAAGCCTTTAGGTATGTTGTTGTTGTTATTATTCTTGTTATTATTGTTGTTGTTTGTTGTTGTTGTTATTATTCTTGTTATTATTATTGTTGTTTGTTGTTGTTGTTATTATTTTTATTGTTGTTGTTATTGTCGTTGTTGTTGTTATTATTCTTATTGTTGTTGTTATTGTTGCACTCAGATCAATACAAAAAATACAGTCACTCTCCTCCCCAATCAGGAACCCAATGGTTATTTCAGTACGAGAGAGTTGTTTACTTAGCGAGTGTCCGGCCTGTGTGTTGACCCAGGATAACGCTATGAGCCATAATGACCTGGTATTAAGTGATGTTGACCTAGGCTAATGGTGGTAATCTTCGCCTCTCGCCTCCTCCACCTGTCCTCATTATTGGGGGATTATAATTTCCATTTAATTATTTTATGAGGCAGGTATTATTATTATTATTAGTTTTTACCTGTTTTTTAATGTCAGGTGTTGGTGGTGTTTAATGTGTTACAATTTTATACCAGAAAAGGTTTATTATATCTTATCCACGATGTTAATTATCCTAAGATGTATTTTAACATTAATGAGACTACTTACCTGTTAAAATTTACGCTACAGGTATTATATAACATTTAGGTACCATTTGTCACCTGTGATATAAAACCAGGTGGTGTTTTTATATAAATTACTTGATTAATCCGTTTCTACCTGTTATGTGAAGCCAGGTGTTTTGTGTTTATTTACCTTCGACATAACAACCTCACCTGTGGAGCCAAAGTTACTAATTTCATGAAGCTTATTAACGTGTATGTAATGGGAGGGAATTATTCATCGTACCTTATGGGGTATAATTAATTACACCATTTTAGAGATTATAGGAATTATAATCTCTATTTCCTGTGACATACGTGTGATTATTATGTTGATGATTATTGACCAAGTGACATCATGGTTCGGAGGTATGATTCATTCTCTCCAGGTATTCCATACGATCTAATTATCATACGTAAATTATACCATCCTAATTAAAATGATGAAAGGTAATGATTGTAATGTGGTATGTTAATTATACTAGAGAGGATGTCCCTAGTGATTACGTTAACTGAAGATTTTATTTATTTTTTATTTTTTCGTTTACCGGAAAAATTTCACCGATTCATTTTGTTTCTGCATCAATCTTGAATTAATCAATTTCTTCATTACAGTTTTTTTCTAAATCTGTTTCATTTTAGATCAGATAATATGGAGGAAAAAATATTATCCACTATTTAAATTGAAAATGAAATTGAACCAGTTTATATAACGAGATGGATTAAGAGAATAAATTATTGTGTGAATCTTGTCAAAGTATGTATGTGTAATTTTGAGACCAGTTTATTTAGATAATTTATTCAGCTACAGAATGATGATGGTTTCACTTTTAACGGACCCTCGATATAACGGATTTTATAAGAGAGGAGAGATAGGCGAATAACTAACTAAAAATAAAGTAAACAAAAAACAGAGATAATAAAATTAAAATGAGAAAATACACAAAACAAGTGACGTCATATCAGGTGAAGGTAAATAAATGACTCGGGTAAGAAACGAGACACAATATAGGTAAATAAGTAAGGGTAAGGTGATCAAGGTAAGGTGATCAAGGTAAGGTGATCAAGGTAAGGTGGTGGTGGACACACACACACACACCTTAAAACAGGTTCTTGGGCTTAGTTTTAATGATACCTAGTGGAGCAAAATGCCATACTTATGAAGGCAGCATTAAAAGCAGTAGCATGGACCCTCTCCTCCACATCTTCCTCCTCCTCTTGCCCCTCCTCCTCCTCATCCTCTTGCCCCTCCTCTTCTTCCTCCTCTCCTCATCCACCTCCTCATCATCCTATTCCTCTCCACCTCCCACCTTTCGTCTTCCTCCTCCTCCTCCATCCATCATCCTTAGTAAGGGAGGGGGGAAGTGAGGGCTAGAGAGAGATCCTTCCTTGTGTTCCTGCCTCACTCTCGATAAAAACTGGGCGCCAAAACAATGCCTCATTATAAAGGGAGGGAGAAAACCACGCAAATATTGATAGTAATAAAGATATATAATAGCCAGCTGGTCTGTCTGTGGGTGGGATATTAAGCGGAGAGAGAGAGAGAGAGAGAGAGAGAGAGAGAGAGAGAGAGACCACAGACAATCATTATCAAACTGAGGTACGGAAATAAAGAACGTATAGTAATGATTCTCTTACGTAGAATGAATGACCTGTTGGACTCGTGATCCCAGATGACAAATTTGACCAGGTCACCGAAGTGTACTCAGGTCACGTAAGGGAAATGACCGAGAAAAGGATTTGGTGATATTTTTAAGAGGTATTTGCAGGGTTACAGCCACCACAGGAAGACCACAGACAGAATGACAGAACACAAAGGACAGTAATATTACCCATCACAGACAGTATATTGGCCACAGAGACAGTAGTATGGCCACAGAGACAGTAGTATGGCCACAGAGACAGTAGTATGGCCACAGAGACAGTATCTTGGCCACAGACAGTATATTGGCCAGAGACAGTATATTGGCCAGAGACAATATATTGGCCACAGAGACAGTATATTGGCCACAGAGACCGTATTTAGACCGCTATAAAAGACAGTGGCACGAGAGAGAGAGAGAGAGAGAGAGAGAGAGAGAGAGAGAGAGAGAGAGAGAGAGAGACTCCTACCTACCTACCATCAGATAGATTGATTAACCTTCAAATTCCACAGGTGTGTTGATATGCATGTTGTTGTCTCTGCAAATTCTCCTTCACATTGATGAATTAATGGGTAGGTGAAGCTGGACAATAAATCGAGAGCATAAGGTTGGAAATCCCTTGGAAAATACACAGCCGAGTGAGTCTTATCAACCACCGGGACATACTCACCTGGGGTTCCCGATGACCCTAGGCTTGATACAATGATAAACGACCGGTATGATGTTTGGTCGAAAGTTATGATGTATCGAGGTGATGTTTTGAGCTTTATGACATGTTGTGGGTAGTGTCTGTGTGGTTTCTGTCTTCTATGTGCTCAAGAGATCCAGATGTTGTGGCGGCATTTTACACGTGTCTCCGTTGCATTGTTGGTCGTGATGTCTCCCTTCTCCGTCTTCTTCCCATTCTCTTCTCTCTCCCCTACCTTCCCCTCTCCCCCAACCTCCTCTTCTCCTCCCTCCCTCCCTCTCTTCTACCCTCCTCCCCTCCTCTTCTACCCTCCCTCCCTCCCTCTCCTTCCTCCCTCCCTACCTCTCCCCTACCCTCCCCTCTCCCTTCTACCCTCCCCTCCCCGATCGTCTTTTTTCTCTCCATCATCCCGAGTCCTTTCCATCTCGCAGCTGCAACCTTATGTTTATATAATTAATGGCTCGGCAATTTATACTAAGTACCGTCGATTAGACATAATAAGTTTATATTGCCTATCACATTTTTATCTCTCTCTCTCTCTCTCTCTCTCTCTCTCTTCATTGAATTTCATGAGCTATGTTAGATAAATGTGAGTAATTTGTATGTTGTAAATCTTTCATTAGATACTAACACACCTTAAGATGTTTCATAATGACTTGTGAAATTCTTCTCAGCAGATTGACATAAATTACCTCCCAGCTGTTATCATTCTCCTCTCCATCTTATTCCACGTATCTCAAACCTTCATGGTACAAAGTTGTATATTAAAAAAAAATAAATAAATAAATTGCGTTTATAGAAAATACCGAAAGTCGTTACGTAATAAAACACAAAGAGATATTAGTTTAGAAAATTATGGCTATTAATCGTTGTTATCTTGCAGAGAGAGAGAGAGAGAGAGAGAGAGATATTACAACTCAATGGCCTGCCAAAACCAGAATTCATCACCTCTTTAATATTGATAAACTAATTCCAAAATATATCACAACACGGAACTCATCTATAAATCTTTAATAAAGTCGTAAAATAATAATTTGCCGTCAATAACATTTAACACCCAAAAAAGCTACCACAAAAATATCTAAAAAGTAATGTTATTTTTCCATGTCTGTAAATAACTAATTATCTCACCTGTATCTCTCACCTGTATCTTTCACCTGTATCTCTTAACGTTATCAAGAACTCGTTAAGCACTAATAAACAGATCGATAAGTAATAATGTCCTGACTGTATCTCTTCCTTATGTCGTGTCGTGTCAGGTCGTGTCGTGTCGTGTCAGGTCATGTCGTGTCGTGTCAGGTCGTGTCGTGTCAGGTCGTGTCGTGTCAGGTCGTGTCGTGTCAGGTCGTGTCGTGTCGTCGTCATCGTGTCAGGTCGGTCGTGTCGTCGTGTCAGGTCGTGTCGTCGTCGTGTCGTGTCAGGTCGTGTCGTGTCAGGTCGTGTCGTGTCAGGTCGTGTCGTGTCGTGTCGTGTAGTGTTGTTATGTTTTACACTGAACCTAACCTACTGTAACATATATATGAAACTAAAAAAAACAATTTATATAATTTAATAAACTGGTACACTATTCATTTGCTTTAATCTATGACGCACGTTTAGGTTAGGTTAGGTTAGGTTAGGTTAGGTTAGGTTAGGTTAGGTTAGGTTAGGTTAGGTTAAAAGGGATAAATTGATCTCGTGGTAAATTGTAAAAACAAAATAGAAGAATAAAAAGAATAGAGAAAAATACCAATAACAAGTTTTAATAGCCTCGTAGGATATCCAATAGCGGAAGGAAAATATTAACTACTAGGAAAATTGAGCCACAATTTATATGTAATAGATTCTGGCAACCTCGTCCAGAATTATAACAGTTTACTGGTCAATCTGATATGATATTACAAACGTCACTTCCGTTCGTAGTAAAAATAAATATTGGTGGATATTCGGGACATAAAATTGAGAATCAGATAAACACAAACTCCACCGTGTTTTTCGCCAACGTTTTCCTGAGGTCAAATAACAGCTGAGAGGAAAACGTTTTTGGGTTGTTATATTTTTCAGAATTATCAAATGGGGTTATTTTAGAAACTAATTATCAAAAGGGGGATTATTTTTTTTAGTTAATTATCAAAAGGAGGGTTATTTTATTAGTTGATGATGTTGATAATTGATTATGGACGGTACTGAAATTAGTCTGACTATAGGTGGTAGAAGGACTTGAATTATGAAATGGATATGAACTTACCATACAGTTGAGAGATATAGCGTTGATAAAATCCCTGATTGTGTGGCTGAAAGATTAGAATGGGATACTGTGTTTATTTTTGTTTCCTAAATAAATAGTTCTCTTTGGTCTATTTTAATCTCTATTTATCAAAGGATATCGTAAGAGGAAGCAATATTTAACAAACATGACAGGAGAAAAACGAGACTGCAATCGTCGCCATATCAGATTTATTACCCCCTCCCTCCCCTGATCTGTGTCTCTGAATCGGAAACGGAAGTAATCTGTTTCAAGATGTAATCACCGTTTATGACCCCCCGTATTTGGCTGTCCCGAGTGTGTGTGTGAGACGAAGTGTGATGCAAATAACCATTGACATACTTATTACTTGCTTAATATAAAGTTAAGGTTGGGTTAAGTCAATGTTGGGTTAAGTCAAGGTTGGGTTAAGTCAATGTTGGGTTAAGTCAAGGTTGGGTTTAGTCAAGGTTGGGTTAAGTCAAGGTTGGGTTAAGTTAATGTTGAGTTAAGTTATATGTTTATGTAATGTTTTTCTTAGTGGTCTTTACGAATGTTCTCAGGTGTTTAAACGCGTAGTTAAGTTAGTAGTTAAATTCGTTCATCAACAATAATACATTATGAGAGATAGAACTGTGTACTGTATTGTATACGGGAGATGGCCGGTGTGGTTGTATAATGTATTACTGCGCTTCAACAATTATACAGGTCTACAAGCTGTTGTATTCTACGTTAGTTAATACTGCTGTAGTCATTAACAATTAAAGACTAGAATAATCTGTTCGTCTTTCTGACTTTCTTAAGTAACTATATGCAGACACAGACATGAACTTTGAAATTGGAGTTGAAAGTTTATTTAGTCATAATAATAATAATAATGATTTACAAAATCAACAACATAATAACAACAACAACAACAACAATATTGACAGTTGTGACAATCGAGTGGTAAAGCTCACGTGAAAGGGGCCTGGGGGGGGGAGGGGGGGGATGTAATAATAATAATAATAATAATAAAGAACCATAAAGAAATGCAAAAATGTAAACAAAATCAAGAGTGAGAAACAATATATGTATGTTGTGTTGTCAAAGTACGAGAAACAATTGAGACCCTGCAACTGTGTGTAAATGGGGCAACACATTATGCTTCCAATATCTTCCCAGGCGGTAGTACCTCCCTGTTTGGTAGCTGCCTACTGGAGGTTATGTTATGTTTGGTGGATTTATATACTTAATAAGACTTAAGTAAATGAAGTAGTATTTGGTTTAATTTTAATTCGGTTTTTAATCACTCCGTTACCCGTATCATTTCACACTAATTAATACGGATCAGAATATTCGGTGCATATAAGAAATAAAAAAATAAGTTACGCAGAATTTTCTCAAGAATTTTTTGGAGGAAGGAGACGAAGAGGAAATATCTTCGTAACTAATACATAGGACACTCACATACAAATGCGATTATATAGACAAACTCGAGTGAAAGCAAGAAAACTCCCGATGTTGACTTTAAACAGATAACACTGACCTTAATCGCTTGGTGTTGACATCAAACAACAGGTGTAATTTACATATAGAACTGTATCTTAACCACTAACCAAGGTGTGACTGTACAGAAGGCTCACCCGCCACATTAAATTACAATCTACGTTATAGTGTACATAATGTATATTTTAGAAATCCCGACAGCTGCTTTGGATACACCACTTCACGACGATTGAGATTTATTCCTATCATCTCTACCTTATCTATAATACACTAATAAAACCGACAGAATTTGGTAATGATCCACATAATACATTCATGATTGTTGTGTGATAGGATCAGTGATTTAACTCTGCCAGGAGGATAATACAACAAAACGGAACGGATTCAGATGGTAAATAGTTCTCAAAGGCAGGTGTTTAGAGGCGGTGTGTGTACAATCGTGACTTCCTCTCTCGCTGTTTCTTGATCCTGGAGAGATAATGGTGAAGGTATATTGTTCACCTGGTATCCTACAGGTACGGCCACGTGGTTCTTTATGTTGAATGAGGGAAACATTTGGTGGTTGGGATATTTTTGTTATTTGATTCACGAACAGTGCTGCTACTACGACTACAACTACTACTACTACTACAGCAACAACTACTACGACTAATACTACTACTACTACTACTACTACTATGACTAATACTACGACTATTACTACTATTTTTATATTGTGACCTCCAGCCTCCCCCAATAGCTACACCTTCGCCATCATTTTATTACCTTAAAATTAAATATTCTAATATACTACTACTACTACTACTACCACTATTTACTCCCAGGAAGAAAAAAATGATGCGAACGAAAAGTAGAAAAAAATAAAAAGAGGAAGTAAATAAAAGAAAGAGAGAGAGAGAGAGAAGAGAGAGAGAGAGAGACCAATTTACACGAAAATATTGATGACGTGACAACAAAACATTAAAGTAATAATCCGCCGGAAATTCAACAAAAGCGATGGGAAAGATAAAAGAAATAAACCTGGTGATAAGAACAAACCAACAACCAAGGCACCTGGAATATGATTTGATAACGTGGAATGATAACAAGAAGTCAAAGTGATGAGACTAGATGAGGTTAGGTTTAGGTTTAGGTTTAGGTTTAGGTTAGGTTAGGTTAGGTTAGGTTAGGTTTAGGTTAGGTTAGGTTTAGGTTAGGTTAGGTTTAGGTTAGGTTAGGTTTAGGTTTAGGTTTAGGTTAGGTTAGGGTTAGGTTAGGTTAGGTTAGGAGCATATGTTGTTAGTGCCATGATCATAATGTGTTGTAGAATGACTTAGCACCAGAGAATCAGATAATGAGCTGGATGGATACACTGACTTCAGTAACTCTAAATTAAACCTTGTGATCCTTAATTTCAGTCACATTTCGATCAAGGAGATTAAGATAGCTGCTGTGTTAATAGATATAGAAATAATATACTGGATATACTCGCTATATTATACCCTGAAGTGATATATTATTTTGATATCAATAAAGTTTCAGCCCGTGGAACCTTGTCGGGTGAATCAGAACAGGGAGTGGGTATGACATTCAGAAAGTGCGCAAGGAGATGGGGGCGGTGACCTGATGGGTGGGGGAGATAAGGAGCGACTGATGTACTGATGGCTGTCGTCCCTGCCTTGTGTGTAGGTTGAGATCTCTACCTCATACCTGGGCTTTAAATCTTGCCCACTCAGGTCGAGGTGTGACTGACAGGGTGAGAGGGAGGTGGGGGGGTGAGTTAGGCTGATGATGATGTTAAGAGAACCCGTATGTGTGTCTCTCTCTCTCTCTCTCTCTCTCTCTCTCTCTCTCTCTCTCTCTCTCTCTCTCTAAAATACAGTATATAGAATGACTTGAAATTTTTCTCTCGTCATAAAGATAATATTACACCGGATGTCGTTATGTACAGCTGCTGCAATTCTTGTGTGTGTGTGTGTTTGTTTGTTTGTTTGTTAATTTACATTATAAGCAATTTGGATGCTATTAACATAAAACTAAAAAAAAAAATCTTTTGTGTCACGTATTTCTCACCCCATGGGCTCCTCGTAACCAAGCAATCCTGGATAACGCAGCTTGTGGCTAATACTTGGTTCCCCCTCTTCTCTCTCTTTCTCTCGTTATGGACAGAATAACTTGGACAATAACTGGATGGATTAACATAAGAACTACATTTAAAGGTTTTTTGGAAGTGTGTTCAACTGTTGTAAGTTAGAATAAGGAAGGAAGTTACTTTCATGGTTTCGTATATGAGGATAAGCTTAAAACATTTCTCTAAGATTTGTTCGTAATGTTATTGTTCCTCATGGTTAGTTAGAGAGGAAAGAAGGAATGGATGTCGGTAGAGACTGAACATTGTAATCCATTTTTGTGGTTGAATAATTAAGGTAAATGATTAACGCAGGTATAACTTGTCCATCAATCTCAAGGTAGATGTTAGTAAGAGTTGAAGGTGTTTGGTGTTACCCGCAGGAGATCTTTACTTGAGTATACCTGAAGGTGTTCCTGTAGGAGGCACCTATAAGGTAGTGAGATGCTGAGGTGGTGGCTGACAAGATTTGAGAGAGTATAAAGCAGGAACTGTTTTAGACGAGTTATTTTTCATCAGTTAGGCAATGTGTCAGTCTGTTGTTTTGGTTATGTTAGTTTACTACAGCTTCTATAGTACCGCACCTGTCCCCCCCTCTCCCCCTCCCCTCCACCCCCCTCTCCCCCTCCCCTCCACCCCCCTCCACCCCCTCCTCCTCCCTTCCTTCCACCCTACCACAAAACACCCCAACTTTGTGGTTACTTTTTTTCGTATTGCAAGTAAAAAAAAATAAATCGAGTCGGTCACATCTAATTAACAGGTATAAAAATGAGTTACTGACCAGGTGTTTGGTTTTTTATATCGCCAAACACAGGTAAGGTTAAGTAAGTATTTCTTATCAACATGGATCTGATTATCCTTATGCTGATAACATTTATTAGCTCAAAGCAACACAGTATAACGTACAGAGATACTTAGCAGGTGAGGGAGGGAGGGGTGAGGGGGGATAAAATGAACCACAAATTATAAAGTTAACGAATATAAGTATTAAAGTGGTGTTATTTATACGAACTATCTCTCTCGTGTACCAGCATTGAATAATATCAACATTATAATAACCAAACAAGAAACTCTTATTTTTTTTCTCTACGTGAAATATATGTGTAAAAATAATGCCTCAGTTGTACAGTAAGTGGCTCTATAGATCTCCTGGGATACCCTGAAATTATTGCTATTATCCGTATATTAAGTTGTAGGAACCTAAACATAAATTATTTACTTTATATCAACACCTTTTATAACGTAAACTAGGCTCCCTGCGGCCATCTTTATCTCGAAACAAAAACGCATCGTATATAAACAAACCCTCTCATTGTGTGCGCGCGGGCAGGTCGGGCCAAGTAGTAGTGGTGGTTAGGGTGGGCGGTAGAGAGAGAGAGAGAGAAAGACGATGTTTCATATGAGATCAAATCCTTTATCAATAACACCAGAATACAAGTTGAAATTTCACTTTACTTCACCAAATAGTGATTAGGAGTCGAATAAATGGCAATTATGTATACTATTTCTTTCGGGGTCTGTTTGATTTGATTTCGTCGTGGAAGGTGATAAGGGCCAGAAAGTCCGTAATTCCTACTGTTGTGTTGGTCATGATGCCGTAGGGTAAACCTGCATCTCGCTGCTTTTAAGTTCGGTCAGTTTTGGAGTTTATCCATTACTTCCCACCCGTTACTTCCCACACGCACTTTCCACCCTTTACTTCCCACGATCACTTTCCACCCAGTCACACTCCTTCACTCTTTACTCATCTCTTCCTTCCTCATCTCTTCCCTCGTTATTCCTCAGCAGATACTAACTTCCTACTCTCCCCCACTCCCTTACTCCCTCCTTCATTCCCTTCACTCCTCTTTTACCCCTCGTCGTCCCCCTTCCCTCCTTCATTCCCTCACTCCATCTCTCGCCGTCCCTCACTCACTCCCTCACTCCCTCATGCACCCTCTTGTTCCCCACCACAGTAGGCTATATTCAGCACACACACACACACGCCTCTGATGGTATAGTGTGATCTTGGTGTTATTAAAGAGACCAGCACACAATGAGACCCTCTTTTTCTCTCTCTCACCTAATATAAACTTGTCTCACTTCCTCGCGGTAGAATAATTTTTTGCCGAATTAATGGAGGTCAAGTTACGGCTGGTCTCCTCACCTGGTGTTACTTAGAGCAGGTAAGAAGGAGGTAGTAAAGACCCTATTTAAAGTTTCCGTCAAGACCCCATCAAGTCCTCGCCAAGTCCTGTCAAGACCCCACCAAGTCCTCATCAAGTCACCATCAGACCCCTTCAAGTCCCCGTTATCTCCTCGTCAAGTCCCGTTAAGTTCTCGTCAAGTCCCGTGAAGTCCCCATCAAGTCCCCTTCAAGTGTGACGAGGTGACGGTCGTGATGGTATAGGAAGGATACAGACTCATAGAGGGACCATAAACAATAAACTAAGAGACTGTATCTTGGTATGTAACGAAATAATTACAGGGTACAGACTTTATAATGTCTTCTGTACTAGTTTATGTAATTGTGAGACCCCCTGATACACGATTGTGATCTGTATACAAAGCTAATAATTATTTTAATATAAGTTACAGGTGATGTATAAGTTAGTTTAATCCTAATATGAGTTACAGGTGAGTGGTGATTATACAGTATAGGGTTAGTTTAACACGATATGGTTATTGTCTCTGTCAGTGAGTAAGTTGGTGTGTATTTTTCTCCGTCAGTGAGCCGGTGGTAATGTTGACCTGTATTGGGGTAGCTCTAAACATACATACACACACACACATACCGTTGAACTTCTGACATCACCCCCAGAAGAACTTTGTCTGTTCTTGTCACAATAGAACTCTTATGGAACTCTCTTGTTTGTTGTGGTTACGAAGAATCTGGGAAACACATGGAGAGAGAGAGAGAGAGAGAGAGAGAGAGAGCAACTAGCAGGAAAGCAGGTAGACACATAAACAGACCGACAAACATACACAAAGCCACAAGATAGACAGGTAGTCATCTCTGAACAATTGGTCATTTACCTGAGCATCTGGACAGTCTTGTATCGGCAGTGATAAAACATTACAATCCTGGCCATTAATAAATGTGTAAATATTTTCCAGTCTATCAATCTTAAATTATTGAAGTACACATATGAACGGTAGATGTCCAAATATGAAGCGAAGTTTAATATGCTATAAAATTCCCCGTTGGATAAGGCTAAAATGAGCGTTATGTATGAGGTTTATAAAGTTGTTTTTTCTATTTGTTGCCTTAGCGGGTTTGGCCCTTGTAAACGGGATCCAGTTGCCAATAAATAACATTTACAGCCGAGCTCTGACTGAGGTAACATTTGTAAACATTACTTGGTTCTATTATCTCCCGCGCCATAACTCATTCCCTAATTCTCCCTTTCGTCTATCAGCGGCCATCTTGCTCATTGAACCTTTCTCTCAGTCACCGATTTGACTTGGCTGGGAGTCACGCCTCCCCACTTTAATGCCGTGGCGCATTACCATAACAAAAACATACTTGAATCTAAGTAATTATTTCTGCCCGTCGTAAGTCAGGGATATTGTATAGAAAGGTGCCTTAAACACTATAATCTACGGGTTAAACCAATCCTGCCTTCCAATCATCTATGGTAAACAACTTTAGGCATTATGAATATTGTACCGAAGGGGATTATTAAACACTCTCACGGGATCATGATATACAGCTCAAAACCACTTGATATTTTTTTTTCTCTTACAAACACCTGGTTTTTGTTCTCCCAGAGCAGGAAGATTTAGCACGAGTCTCTACACCTGCGAAAATTTCCGACCCTGGAGACGTACCGGATATTTGTACAGTCCCCCACGAACGTCCTGTGGCCTCTCTTGCTGAACCACGAACCCCGAGATTCAGGCTCGTGAATCTGAAGCAGTAGACACGGATGTATTATTGTGTTCATATAAGCTTCGGATTCACGTGTCTGAATCTCGGGGTTCAGTGGTTCAGGAGGAGAGACAACAGGACTTTTGCGGGTGACTGTACATAGTGTAATGTTAATGGCGGAGTTAATATCTGGTGACGAGGAGGAGGAGGTTGTTAAGACGGTATACTGTCACCCTCCAGACGAGGAAGACGAGCTCCTTCAGGTGACGCAGGTGTTGATGAAGGACAGGTAAATATAAAGACATCAAGCAACGACTGATAGGGGAGAGGGAACGTCTTACCTGAATGGTTTAATGACAATTTATACAGTTCACTGGACCACAAGAGGTTCACCTGATGCTGATAACGACGAGGGAAGTTTCGTGAGAGACCTGAAGGAGGAGGAGTCGGTTTACCTGGATGACTGTAGATGAACTTCAGTTACATTCGACCACTGAGATGAAAGCACAGTTTGTGTTTATCTTCATGAGGTAACAGTCAGGTATATGGTCTGATCAAGCAGTGATTGGTGAACTCCCAAAAAAGAGACAACAGTCAACCTGAATGGCATCTCCAGTTAGTCAGTCACAGAGATAAAGCACAAGTGATAACCCGCGTACCTGAAGGTATCGTATATGTGCAGTGTGGATCAACAACTCCCTCGGCACACACACACACACACACACACACACACGAGAGAGAGAGAGCTGGCAACATCAATTCCTGCTTAGACTCATCAATTGATCACATTAAACTGTCCACACAGGGAGCCTTGATGAAAGACCTGGCCTTCATCGGTTAATGATACCAGTTTTGCTGACTTCAAGCCTCTGATTAGGCAGCGCAATATGTGAGTCTGTAAATCAAGGTGTATCAATACATCTGGGTAATGGCGATGATGTTATGTTGCGTCACACAGCGTCTGGTGAAGCACTCGACCGTGAGACGCAACACTGGGTGGGGGTGGGGGGGGGGTGCCAGGGCCCTCGTGGTTCTCAAGTACTTTACCTTATGCTTTCTTCTGAGGCATTACAAATACTTATAAAATCGAGACCCATTTATTTATTAGGTTATGTAAGACGACTACCCCCCCCCCCTCCTGTACACATGACTCATCGGTAATAAGGGAGACATTTGCACTTGTGTGACCCCGTCAGCAGGTGTGTCATTATCAGTGACACACCTGCACTGTGACATATATAACCGTTGTGGATTTATGCAGTAGAAGGTATACACTTAAATGAACGCTTAAGTGTATATGTTTGGATCCAGTATGAACAGTGAGTTTATTTTATGTAATATACAGGACTCCAGTGACCACTAACAGCAAAAGAAAAGGAAAATACACGAACTCTTGATTAAAACAAAATATTTCTACACCATTTATTTAGGCATCTTGTTTTATCGACCGACAATCATACATTATACAAAACTGTCGTGAATGGAGAGAACCAGAGAGTGAATAACAATTAGGGACTGTTATGGAGGGCTGTCACTGTTGATGGTCTCCAGTCCACACACACACACACACACACACACACTCACACACACACTCACACACACACACTCACACACACACATTGTAAACTTAACATACGATCATACTGGAGAATATAACTTAATAACTAACTTCTTTACCTTTCCTGATGAACATTCCCTATAAGTTAAAAGGATTAATGATCCACCGCAGTTTCAGCTGAGGTCTCTATCAACCGAGTACCTTGTCTGTCTCCGCTTCACCTTTACCGAGGTACCAGAGACTTCACATGTCGGACAAGCGGCGCGACATGCCCTCACCGTGTCTTAATGTTGGACACGGGGCCGGACATGCCTTCACCAGATTCCCCTAATGGGCCAACAAAGCCATGGACACCGAGGCAGGTCAGGAGGTGTGACCAAGGAGGTTAGGGGCGAAACCTTTCCAACTGAGGGTTATTGGTGGGTCAGGAGTCGAGAATTTTGGAAGGTCTCGTAAGTTAATATTTTACCTTAATTTGAGTTAAGAGAAAGGCTTTTATAATTACTTTACTTAACCTGCGATAAAATGGAAAGATTCTGAAAGGTACCTAAGATTCTGAAAGGTACCTAAGCTAAGGGAATATGGTTAAAATCAAACCCTTACCTAGTGATTAACCTCTTCCCCGTAATTTCAGGTTAGGTTAGAATACAACGTCAAGCAAAATGACTACATAATTACGCTAAGACTGTACTATATATCGCTGTTTATCCTTCGTTATTAGGAGTAAAATGATCGAACGAGCTTTCCAGAGCCCAGGTAATGGCCAGGTAAGAGAGGCGAGGCGGTCAAGGGCGCGGTAATGGTGGAGGGTGACACTCACTCGCCGCCCGTAAACATTCCTTAAGAATGCCAAAACTCTAAATCACTGGAACACTGTTAGGTTACTTAATTACCAGGTAAGGGGTTAGTGTTGTCCCTAATCACCAGGGAAGCCCTTAATCACCAGATTTGAGCTTGATGTTGATGGTAGGTCTTATTGACTAAGAATAGGGTGATGGAAAGTCCTAGTGACTAACAATGGGGTGATGGAAGGTCCTAGTGACTAACAATGGGGTGATGGAAGGTCCTAGTGACTAACAGTGGGGTGATGGAAGGTCCTAGTGACTAACAATGGGGTGATGGAAGGTCCTAGTGACTAACAATGGGGTGATGGAAGGTCCTAGTGACTAACAATGTGGTGATGGAAGGTCCTAGTGACTAACAATGTGGTGATGGAAGGTCCTAGTGATTAACAATGGGGTGATGGAAGGTCCTAGTGACTAACAATAGGGTGATGGAAGGTCCTAGTGACTAACAATGTGGTGATGGAAGGTCCTAGTGACTAAGAATGGGGTGATGGAAGGTCCTAGTGACTAACAATGGGGTGATGGAAGGTCCTAGTGACTAACAACAGGGTGATGGAAGGTCCTAGTGACTAACAATGTGGTGATGGAAGGTCCTAGTGACTAACAACAGGGTGATGGAAGGTCCTAGTGACTAAGAATGGGGTGATGGAAGGTCCTAGGGAGACAGATTAATTACCTTTATCTTCTCTTCAGTTTTATGGTGTGTACAGAATGTTTATATAATGGATGAATATTTCTTTGCTGATACACTGCTACGAACAAAAAAAAAATCCCCTCTCTGAATCAGCCAATAGGATGAAACTGCTCAAGGCTTTTGTTTACATACGGTGAGGTGGTCGTACGCCCTTCCAATACGTGTGGATGTCCGACCCGGCAGCCAGGAGAAGTGAGCACCGCATTAACAATAGAATACTCCATCCACCGCCTGCATACTTTACATAGATGAGCCTTTAAGATATAAGATTTCTAAATTACTACCCCAAACCAATTCACAAACAAAGGCCAAGGATGGGATCCATTATGCATCAGTTAGTAGATATTCTCATGCAATTATGTTTACAATTTACAACTCCTCAATACGGGGCGGGGGTGGGGGGTAAGACGATTTACATCTCGGTAGTGAGGGCCATTGGTGGCCTCCTACTGGCAGCGCCCTGGCGTCTTGGGTACTCGCAGACTGACCACATGAATTTTGTCTTCGTTTATTTTGGCCACTCTTCACTTCTTGCCATAAACCTACGTCACAAAAACACGGGGATCCAATACAAGAGTCGTGTGCTTCATCGTGGTCGACTTATAAACAGGGATTAGCGAGGCACCTGTGGGACGTTCTCTATTGTGTAAGATGTCTGTCTCGGGGATGAGTAACTCTTGATGTGTGAGTGTGTTGGAGGAGGTGATGGTTGAAGTGGTGGGGGAAGATGGCTGATGGGAGAGGTGGTGATGATTAGTGAAGAGGGAGGAGGAGGAGGTGGTGGTGATGTTCAAGAAGTTAAGAGGTGGTGATGGATGGTTGATGTGGAAGAGGAAAATGGTTGATATGTGGAAGAGGTGTTAGTTGATGGGGGGTGGGGGGAGAGGTAATGGAGGAGGAGGAGATGGACTTGACCCCATGTTGTGTGAATTGTTGTGGTGGTGGGTTATATTATGCGTAATGGCCGCGGCTGGTGATGGAACTCTGTGTTTGGACACCTCCAGCACCAACAACAGTGAAGATGGTGTGGAGAGCCAGACACAAAATGATGTCTAAAATATACAAATTCTCGGCTGCCTCTCCATTTACGGTCGGTGGACTAGGTTGGGCTTCAAAGTGTTCTCATGAAAGTGTTTACATGCTGATGCGTTTCCTGATCGCCTGTGTAAGATCATTCAGTGAGAATTTACGACGAGTATTATTTAACGAATTGAAATCTATACATGTTATTAGGAAATGTTCTTAAATGCAGATGATCTAAGAACATGAATCTTTAACAACGAGTGTAAGAGTTTAAGTCAGGTTCTTAATGATACCTTTGTGAGAACACACCTGGAATCTACCTGTCGAATATTATTAACGCTCTAGTTTCCCTTACCGTAACTCGTATCAAAAGGGGTGCGGCGGATGAGTGGATACAGCACACGCCTACTATCCTAAGGGTCGTTGGCTCGATCCTCGGATACTCCCTGTCCACCCAGCAGTAACATGACTACCTATATCATCTCAAATTCCTTAAAAAAAAAAAACAGAAAAAACAGAGTTAATTCGGGTCCTTCTTCAGGATTATCAAAATGGATCCTTAAAAACCCGTATCTGTACACACACACACACACACACACACACATACATAGAGTTGTGTATTCTACCTTGAGTGAATGTGATCATCGTCAATACATCCCGTGTTTCATCTTCACTATCATCATCATCATCATCATCATCATCACCTGTGTAATCTACCCTCTTCAAAACACACTTGTATCGTTCACAATTTCGCTCACTTATCGTTCTATACCACCAGTCCTCAGGTCACTAAAATACCCAACACAGACTTACAAAAACATTCACCATTAACTACAGAAAAGTAAAATATCAAAACCTATTCCCACCCAACACTTTCCTATTCTCTCCTGTCCATTTTACACTTTTATAGCCCCTTCCATCCTTTTCCTGTCTGTTCCACACTGTTAAAGCTACACATTAACCGCAGAAGGTTAAGGTCATCGCCCCCCTGAGACAGTAATATCCACCACAGCCTTAAAAAGATTAATTAGAAGGAGGTGAATGATGTGTTAAGGTGTTATCAACGTCTAGGTGTGTGTGTGGGAGGCGTTGATGATGTGTTAAGGTGTTATCAACGTCCAGGTGTGTGTGTGGGAGGCGTTGATGGTGTGTGTTAAGGTGTTGTCAACGTCAGGTGTGTGTGTGGGAGGCGTTGATGGTGTGTGTTTAGGTGTTATCAACGTCCAGGTGTGTGTGGGAGGCGTTGATGGTGTGTTAAGGTGTTATCAACGTCTAGGTGTGTGTGGGAGGCGTTGATGGTGTGTTAAGGTGTTATCAACGTCCAGGTGTGTGTGGGAAGCGTTGATGGTGTGTTAAGGTGTTATCAACGTCCAGGTGTGTGTGTGGGAGGCGTTGATGGTGATGATGAACTCGAGGAAATTATGATTACCTGTATTTAAAAAAGTGTTGTTTTATTCGCGTATTTAGACGTTTTATGCGTAAGATAATGTCAAGCGGTTTTTTTTTATACATTCCCGTTTTCTGTAAAGTCGTCGTCAGGTTTTTCAGTACAAGCGACCCAAGATAGAAACAGGAAGGTGAGGAAAGAGAGTCATCAGTGTTGGTTGTGTTTTATGAGTTTTTTCTTTTATTAAGGTGTTTGAAGATTGTCCTGTAGGTTTAGGTAGTGTAGAAGATTAATGAAATAAAGCGGTTAAAGGGAGGTTAATGGAAGTTCCGTTTTATAATACCTAGAAGATATGTTTACGTTTTTATTTTTATTATATTTGTCTTATTCGCTGTTGCTGTGAGTTGTATATTTAAGCGTATTAGTGTATGTGTATGTGTTTACGATATTATAACCTGAAAAATCTTCCGTTGTACATGTTGGTAAATAATACATAACTTTCTTATCCGTAAAATATTATACAAAATAAGATTGATTTAGGTAAGAATGGATAAAATGTAATGTTAGACACTAGAGAGGTGAGATTCAGGTGTGTATGGTCAGTACTGGGAAGTGGAGGAAGTCTGATTATTAGTTTTTGATGTAATGAAAAATTGTTGAGTTTCTGGGAGGATTGATTGGGTAAATTCGAAGAAAAAACTATTGGAAAAGTTATATACAACACTATCAATTAGATATTTATTTAAAACGCTATTAATGGTGAAAAAAAGGGCTCATTAACTGCGTTGAACCGTACTGGAAAAAAAAATTTACCTATCCTCCGAGAAACAGTCAGGGTTAAACAAAGTTAGACGGATATATGGGTGATGTGGGTTGGGTGTAAACGGGACTGCCTAGTAAGAGTATATGGGTCCCACTGTAGTTAACTATATTCTTATGTTCGTACCTGTACTTGTAAAGGTGTGGTGTAAATCTTATCACCGAGGGTTGATTCCTGTCCCCCAGCTGTTGGCTATATATCACATCAACACATACTGTATCGCCCGAGTGATATATTACTCATAATGATCCACAATTATGAATTTAATACGCATATAAATTACCATAGTGATAATTACTGATATATTTTATTTCATCTGAGTTGAATGATTTAATAATTTCGGGTTTTTGTGAAGGGATTTTTTTTTTATTTTTTTTTGTAAGGGTGACTTAAGGAATTCTCAATGTCTCCTTATAAATATTTTTGTCAGGATGAATAGTGAAGTGATGGAGTTCTTCTGTGTTATTATCATCAATATTCTGTAGTTAATGACGGGATACATCAATATTTTATTTATTATTACTATTTATATTTAATCTGTACATAATAGGCGATCCTTAGGAAGTATTTAATTGTTATTTTTAGCTTTGATTATTTCCGCTACTCGTTAGATGGTTTTGTTCTTGTTCTTTTTTGTTCTTCTTGTTCTTTCGCTCTCATCCATACTTCTCTTTTGGTTTTCTCTTCTCACGACTTTTCTTCTCTCCCTTCACTGTCTCCTGTTCCTTCACTGTCTCCTCCACCCACCTTCCATTTCACGGCCTTCCCTCATCACCTCCTTGGCTTCCCTTCACCCTAAATGACCTCTACCTCCTACCCCGCCACCTCAGGACCTCTCGATCTTCCTTCCCCTTCATGACTTTCTCTCCCTCCCAGTCCCTTTCCACTCCCTCTCCTCACCTCTCTTTCATTCACCTCCACTCTCCTTCTCCTCCCCTCACTTCACCTTCATTCACCTCCACTCCCCTTCTCCTCCCCTCACTTCACCTTCATTCACCTCCACTCCCCTTCTCCTCCACTCCCCTTCCCCTCCACTCCCCTTCCCCTCACCTCCCCGCCCCCTTATGGCGATCAGGGGAGTGAAACATGGAAGACCTTAGTGCCAGAATTCAAGAGATGCTTTGCCTGCTACGCCTAAGGAGCAGCGTCGAGAGAGAACAGGAGATAACGTGGTTTGACAACGTAGGTCATAGAAACCGAGAAATACCATCAATAGGCAGTTTTAGAGAACAGTAAGAGAACTTAGAGAGAGATGAGGAGATAACGCGAATGAAAACGTTTTAGAGAGACTGACTTGGCGGATAAACGTTCATAGAAAATGGGAAATAACAGATAGCTAAGACAATGTCGTTTATTGTCTTCTTGGTGATAATTAGGAAAACAAAACCGACACACCTGAGTCCTAAAAGGTAATGTCAAGGTAATCCAATATCTGTTGTACTCGTGTTAGGAGTCATTAATACGCTATGACATAATTTACTCACTAAGAGGTTAATGTGATGTGGAATTCAGTTCAATTAACCCGGGGCTGTTTTTTTTTTATTATACAGTCCCAGGAAAAAATTAATAGATGTGAAGATCAGATACCTCAGATTATTTCACCTGCCCGTTCAACATCCTATTGCTACTTGGGTGAGTTAAGCTTAGGTTAGGTTAGGTTAAGTTGTTTTAGTTTAGGTTAGCATTATGTTAGATTAGGTTGTTAGGATAGGTTATTGTCAGGTTGGTTAATGTTAGGTGGTTAATCTTCAGGTGATCCAAAAGTCACTTGAGTGTTTCTTTTCCCTGCGAACTGAGGATTGAAGGAGGGTCGAGTAGGGAGACGTTGGTCGAGGTCGAATAATAAGACTTTATAACAGTAAGAGGTCGATCATTATAAATAAAAAAAAAGGCATATTATAGGTTGACAAGGGAGGAATTGAGTGAAAGAGAGAGAGAGAGAGAGAGTGAGAAAGAAAGCGAGAGGTTCAATCTTGCTGGTGGCTGGCAGGTCATTAACTTGGCTGTAGGATACTGAACGATTGTCTCTGTAAGGAAGAAAGGATTCCACTCCCCCCCCTTCCACCTCTTGATTGGACTAAAACCTTGACTACGACACACCAACTCACAATAAATAAAGCTACTAAGAATAATTATCTGCACCCTTACGATCTAATTGCATCTACGTAACAATCTGACTCGCATTAAAAAACCCTCATGTGATCATTTAAGGAATATATTTACGAGTTACCAGTCGCAAGATAAAGACCCACGTACCACTACCCTGACACTACCACCTCAAGATGGTCATGGTATATCGTATCACGGGTCCCTATCACGGGATCAACATGCTCCTAACATGGCCCTCGAGCAGTGCTAACACGGCAGTAACAGAGTTCTAACACACGGCCAACACAGATCCATCACGGCGTTCCTAAAATGGGGCTATCATGTGCGGTAAAGACGTCCCCCTGCAGGATAGGTCTCAGCGCGTCCCATTCTCTAACTCGACCCGCCGCCACGTTTATGTATTAGCTGTATACAATAGAGGCTTCTTGGGGGAGGGTGATTGGCTGCCCCTTGGCCACCCCCCGTCGAGACTCGAGTTTCGGTAGGACCAAAACTGACCGCTACATATCAAAAAACCTCAACCAAACACAGATAACATACCTGGGTTATGGGAGTCTACTAAAATACCCTGTCAAATAACCACGTTCGGGATCTTCATACACATAATTAAATGGACACACGACTTGTACATTCATAAACAGAGGTGGTGTAGTGAGCCATGAGGAAGGTATGTTGTTTCAAAGGCCTAGGGATTTGAGATGTTGGTAAGGATATCGCAGTAGCCGGGGTGTTGTCGGTGGAATGCCAGGTGAGATGGTATAGGCCTATGGGATGAGGAGGAGTAGGAGGAGGAGTAGGAGGAGGAGGAAGAAGAGTGTACATGTAAGATATTGTTCGGCCCCCTTGTGTTGATGCCTAGCGTCTTATCACTCTCTTAGCCACTCTTGCTTTCTCTCATTTTTGTCGAGGTGTTTCTTAATGTCATTATTTATTTCCATTTTTTTTATCGTCTCATACATTCTACATGTTTTTCCTCTTTTCTTTTATTTTGTATTTTTTCGATCTTTTTAACTTCCCTCTTTCTACTTATCATTCATTCTTGTATCTCTACTCTTTCTTTCACTTCTCAGTAAGGTGGGTAAAGAGGAGGGGAGAGGTGAAGGTAGTGATGGAGGATTCAGGGGGTAGAGGAGGAAGAAAGGGGACTGGTTAGCATGTTCCTCTTAATAGCCTTTTACACCTAACAAAAGACTGTGGAAACAATGGCTATATGGGGGGCGGGTGTGTGGCTTCCCTGCTGCGGTGTTAATCAGCTAAATTGTTGAATTTCTCGCCTTTCCGTCACTCTCTTGTTTTTAGCGCTGTTGTGTGCGTTTTTTATGTACATTTCTCTCCTGTGTGTGTGTGTGTGTGTGTGGGGCAAAATCTTCTGAATATCTGATTACCTGTGCTTTTAATCACACACTTAACCTGGAGACACACCTGTTGATATGAATAATTGATAGTTAATTAAATAGTAGGGAATATAATATCACTGTGGGACCTATTAAACATTAAGGCCATTTCATAAAACATTTCCTGGCAGCAAGTCCGAAGAGCATTTCCGAATGTCCGACTAATTTTTTGTAACCTGACAAATGGAGTCGTCAAACTCCATTAGCAGCTTGTACGTTGGGGTTACCATTTAGTAACTGTAATGCCGATACTCGGGAGGGTTGGTAGGCCTAGGCAAGATAAAAGTAAACAAATCAGCTTGATCTGTGACGCCAAATTTGAACACTGAAGCGCGAGTGGTGGTTGTAAAGGCAGCTTACTTGACTAAAACACACAAGAACACTAAAGACACGATAAAAGAGCCGAGATAAAATGTATTTAGTTGAAGAATTTATCTCGTCCGGTACAACAATACTGTATGATATTTCTTGCTGTATTTTTTGTATTATTTTATCTTATTAAATTATCGAAGAATAAAATATCTTTAAGTACCTGATTCCTCTAAATAGTATATAGGTGTTTGATATCTGTAAAAATAAGGTCAAAATATCTACTTACTTACTTGTCTCTAATTACGATTTATGTAATTAAGATTGTAAATATTATCAATTTACCTGAAATTTACCAAAATGATTATAATAGCCACATAATCTGACACCTGTAAAATGTAAGTCCCTCCTATTTACCTGCAGTCAATAAAAGAAAAAAACTTGGCAGGTAATATTAATAATAAAAACAAATCGAAACAATCTGTAATTAAAGAGAAAGATTGTGGTTAGGTTGGTACCCCTGACACCTGTTGGTCCATGAGGCAGTTACATAAAAAAATAGCATTGATTAATAATAGACAACCAACAACCATGCTCTTCCTTTAATATATATTTTATTTATTCATAAATTGACGTTTGATAAAGTTAAATGATTTGTTTATCATCAAATATACTAATGAGCTTCTGATCACTAGAATTGGATGTAGGATTGATGATTTTCTTGATTGGATTAATTGAAACCTGACTTCTTAATTAACATTTCTTTCACCTGTGTCATTAAAGTGAATCACACGAGAGATCTGCCTTTTAATAATATCTAAATTATTGATGTGTAGTGTAATAATGAAGCTAGATTACGTGTCTGTAGTAGTAGTGATGTCAATAGTAGTCGTCATAATAATAGTAACAGTAGTCGTAACAGTAGTACTAAGAGCAACTGAAATAGTCTAGTATTAGAAGAAGAATAACAGAGAACGGCTCACGGCTCTCTCTGGCTCACTTACCTAATAAGACTGGGTTAATTAAGATATTAACTTAAGCTTAGTTTCTATTATGAGCCGATTATTATTAGAACCGGTTATGACGGGAACTTAATTCAGCTCCCAAGGCCGACGAGATATCAAAACAGGTTACTAGTTTCCTTTGAATAAAACCAGAGGAATGATTACTGCTTTGTTTTCTGACTGCCTTGGGTCCGCACAGTGACTTTGTAAAGGCGGGGGTAACCTGGGTCTATAAGAGTGAAAGTCAAGCCGTACGATAATGGTAACACCCGGCAGCTATGTAAACAAACGCATCCTTGCCAGACGCTTGAGGTCATTAGATATTCTGTATTATCCCATGAATACTCGCCTATACACCTGTTGTTCTGTAATTAATATCAACAAACATACCTGTGCATACCTGTAAATAGTAATATCAACGTATGCATGTGTTAATTTTATTCACACACCTGGGAACTGTAATGAAGTTATCTAATTTGGTAGTTACTCCATAATTCAGTAACACATTAATTGTATAGTCAAGAATTTTCAAAATCGATTAGAAGAATCTGTTTACATGAAATTATGTTACTTGATGTTAATAAGGAAGAGTGAACAAATCTTACCGGTGATTAAGCATCGTCTCTTTGACTTTATAATAAGTGTGTGTGTGTGTGTAAACGTCCACGTATATATACCTTCATGATCGGAAATAACGAACACACACAAACCTCAAACACCAGCATTCCTAACTCCATCCCCCCCACTACCCTCACCTCACCACTAACCTCACCTCTACCCTCACCTCACCACTAACCTCACCTCACCACTAACCTCACCACCACTATCACCCCTAACACTACCATCTCCACCACTATCCCCACCACCAGGTCACCAAACTCTCCTGACCCCCATCTGTGGTAATAATTCCCCCAAGCAGCGTTACCCTCTGATAGACACACCATCAAGCAACAAAACAATGATAATGGCATGCAGGCAAGAGACTGGTGTCAGTACCTGGCCCTCACACACAGACCGACGACAACGCAGCAGCAGAAGTCGTCGACGGGGGTAGAATGCGGCCGGCCAAGACACCTGTATTATGACCACATTAATCAAACTCCTACCTGTGAAAGATGATCTCGCCCCGTCGATCTGGCAGCTGCCCTCTCTCATCTTCTACTTTCTACGATATTATCATTTTTGTGCCTTCACTCACTCTCCGTCGGGGTGATGGGTCGTGTATCTCTCTCTCTCTCTCTCTCTCTCTCTCTCTCTCCCTCCTATTTGTGCTCTTTATTTTTGTATTAGGTCCGCGATATCGTCACGTCTCGGCTAACGTTTGTCTCCTGGGTAACTAACTAACTAACTATCGATCGCGTTAGTGCATTATCATCGAATCTCTATTTCCTTCGTTACTGTCAAGTTATTATTTCGTTTTAAAGTTACGTGATTTGATTGAGATGATTCGTTGTCTTCGTCCTTTCGAAACGGTCGGATAATAGAATTGTTGACTCGGGTGAAGATTGGATTAACTAATGGGAACTCGTTATGGTGACGCTATTTTTTTTTACTATTTGCCCAACACGAGACGATTTTATTGAGCTCAAAGGTAACCCAGTACACAAGGGGTTAGTAGAACATCTAATATATTATAGGACTAGGCGTGTGTCTGTTTGTGTGTGTGTCTGTTCTGGGCAGCCGAAACGGCACAATCGTTTTTCATCAAACTTGGTGGAAAAATCCCAAAAAAATCGTAGAGTGGAACAAACCTGGTCCCATGTCGATGGTTTCTTTAGGAAGGCATTAGTTAACAATTTTATTTATGATGGAAAACGATGCAAGTCTACGGACCTGGCACACCACCATTCGCTGTGCGCTGTCACGAGCGTTCAAACTCTCACAAGGGCAGGAACGTGCCCGTGATCACTTGTCTCTACTATTAAAGATACACAATAACACTAAAATTATTATTTTTTTCCCCGAGTTAATGTGATGACCTTGGATAAATACATTCAAGATCACAACATTCCACATTCACCTTGGGTCGAAACTTTAACGCAGGGACAAAATATTCAATATTAAAGATTCAAACGCCTTGCAATCCCCTTCCTAACGTTCAAACATTCACTCAGGATCACATGTGTAGCACTATTTTCCCACAACAATGTATATTCATTCTTTTATTTTTTTTTTCACTCCGTACCTGTGTTAGTTTTTAGCGTCGGGAGACAAAGTATGCTGAGTTAAACATTATGGTAATCCTTCTTCAGAAATGCCGCTACATTAACCTATATTCGGGTTTTTCCTTCAGTGATGGAAGGTAAAAAAAATGTCTAATCATCTGGTTAAGACTGAAATGAGATCTTTTATAAGTGAATTGCTCTCTCTCTCTCTCTCTCTCTCTCTCTCTCTGTCTGTTCGTCTAAATGACTGCTTAGATACTTCATTTCACTCCTAACAGACGAATCACGCCGTGTATAATGATTCCTACCAGTATAAACAAAGGCATATGATCGTATGTTATTACCAGACGCACCAGTAACTCCTCCCCTACACACCCACCCACCCTACCTTATGTTTTCCTTCTCTTCATCATCTTTATCTGTCAACTTTTCACATTAGACGAGAAACAATAATATTCACACTTATCTCTTCTATACCAATTCCATCTTTACCATCCCCCTTCTTTTTATTTCTCTTGTCTTTTATCTCCCTATCTTCTTCCCTATATCTCTCTTCTCTCTTCGTTCACCGTTCGTATAATAGAGACAGGTAGAATATATACCGGCTGGGGATCGCTTAAACGGACCGGCCTTCTGTAAACACCAGTTATCATTAATTATGGATGAAGTGACCGCAAACCAGATTCTCTCTCTCTCTCTCTCTCTCTCTCTCTCTCTCTCTCTCTCTCTCTCTCTCTCTCTCTCTCTCTTCTCTGTATGCCTGTCTGTTTGTCTGTCTGTCTCTAATTGCCTCGTTTTTGGTTTCACAATATAGAGGACTTGACCTGACATTGGGACTAGCTTTGTCGGTTCCTTAAACTTTGTGGTGTTCCTTAGCTTTGAAGGTTAATAAGCTTTGTTTATTTCTAAGCTTTGTCTCAAATTTTGTCAGTCCGTTTTTAACCCCAGCAACTTAAGGATTAGAGAGTGATATACTAATCACTTTGTCTGTCTGTCTGTCTGTCTGTCTATCCGTCTTTTGTACTTGATGGCGATAATAATAATCCCCAACTGTTTTATCCAATTCTTATTCTAATTACTAACAATATTATTAACCCGGTACACTGTCATTGGTACACAGGTGGACAGTCAGGTTAATTAGTATGTCGTGTTGTGGTCACCATGAGAGACAATCTTAGTTGAGTCATCTGATCCGTCCAGGTAAAAACTGAGAACCTCGAGTGGGTGAGTTCTGGTACGTAATAGCGAGTGGGTTCTGGTACGTAATAGCGAGTGGGTTCTGGTACGTAATAGCGAGTGGGTTCTGGTACGTAATAGTGAGTGGGTTCTGGTACGTAATAGTACGAGTGGGTTCTGGTACAGTGCGAGTGGGTTCTGGTACGTAATAGTGAGTGGGTTCAGGTACGTAATAGCGAGTGGGTTCAGGTACGTAATAGCGAGTGGGTTCAGGTACGTAATAGCGAGTGTAATACGCCAGGTAAGTTTGGGTGTCTCGGAAAAAAAATACATACACGTCTTTATGCTTACATTACAAAGGGAACATTACGTCAACAACTGAGGACGATGTTCATTTTATATTACAAACATTCACGCAATCGCCACGAAAATATGTGAGATTAAGTGTGTGTGTGTGTGTGTGCGTGTGCGTGTGTGTGTGTGTGTTGTGTGTGTGTGTGTACATTTTGTCTTTTTGTGGAGACGCCTTGTATGTAGGTAATCTATCTCCTTACCATAAAGGGTCTCCAGTAAATATTCGCCACGAGTAAGCTGCGACAATTAAGTCTTACTAATGAGCATATAACTCAGCTCATTAGGGTGGAGTTTGCTGTGTTGTTATACCTGGGGGTGAGGGGGGTGAGGTGAGGGGTGGGGGGGTGAGGAGGATGTGAAGTTCAGGTTGTATTGATGGTGATGGTTCAATTGTGTCCAGTTTGGTCATTGAGAATTATACTAGTAATGATAATGATGAAAGTAACACATAACGATAAAATGAATAACCGTAATGATATTATTGATGATGATAATATTAGTAATTATAAATAAATTATTAAATAGCCATGAATTATTATAAATTATCTCACAAAATAATTATACGTTAAAAACAAGAAAGAAAAAGCTGCTAGACATTCACTGAACTGCTGAAGTATATTCCTTTCTCTTCAAATATCAGAGGCCGAGACATCTCATTAAGCCGTTTTATCGTGAAGTAAAAGATGATTTATAACAGTCAAGCTACTGAGGTATGTGATTATAATGTCACCGGGAACAATCGTCTCTGAGTTATCGTGGAGGTGATGGGTCTGAGGTGTGTGTGTGTGTGTGTGTGTGTGTGTGTGTGTGTGTGTGTGTGTGTGTGTGTGTGTGTGTTATCTTGGTTGAGTTTGTTGATGTCCAGTTCTTGCTTTACTTGGCCGGGATCACCAAGGACTGGGCTGGCTCTAGACTCAGGTATGGATGGACACCTGTTCTATAGCATCCCAGCAGGTGGCGGTGTAGTAATGAACGGCTTCTTTGAAAATGAGAGGAATTCCTTGCTTTTTCTTTCTGCTTCTCCCTTCTTATTATTTCTTCTCCCATTTCCTTCTTCTTCCTTTTTCCTACTTCTCCCTTCTTCTTCCTTCTCCCTTCTTCCTTCTCCCTTCTTCCTTCTTCTCCCTTCTCCCCCTTTCTTCACCCAGGTCGTGTTGCCTCCCATCCGTCGGTCATAACTCTCTCTCACTGAGTATTGTCGTAATGATCTGGGACACAATACCAACAGTGAATGACGTGTTGTTGTAATGCCTCGAGACGTCTCCTCCGTATCAGATCGAGTCAGCATTCCGGCCCCAACGAAATGATGACTTCTAGATACTCAGGTTGACGTGGCACCTTCCTGGGTAAAGATAAACGATAATATTTAATACATATGTGGTATGGGGAGCTCCAGAGACAACTATTTTGTGATTTAGAGTATTTTTTTTAAATGGATATGTACTTTTGTAAGTCTCGAGGAGGGAAAAAAAAAAGTATAGTTTGTGGATTCTAAATGGGGTTTGCTACCAGCGAATGCAGCCCAGCACGTGGAAGAGACACCTTGGTTTGTTAACATTACGAGAAGAAGCGTTAGTGGGGCCCAGTAACAAGTGTGTCCCACGTATTCTTAGCTCTATTAGGGTGTGTTTGATAGGTTGAGCATAATGAGTGTTATATGAAGAATGTGATGAACGCGTGGAGGTAGTTTGCAAGCAAGAATAAGGCTAATAACGGCATTTGCTTTACAGAAATTCATCCCCCGGCACCCATAATGAGTCGACGATAAGCATATCCACCCCTTGTTATGCTAGTGGGTTGGGCTTATTATTATGTACTGTTTAGTTCCTGCTAATGTGTTGTGCCAATATGTGATTATGACAACAGTTGAGGCTACTTTTCTGTGTACAATGTATAATGACTAGTTATGTCTGATCTAGGTCCCAGCCTTTCCTTCCTCGGGTGATTTCTAGAGTAAATAGAGGAGAGAAAATTACAAGTGTGTGTGTGTGTCCTATCCCTGCTATGGGAGTCCACTGCTTTGTTCTTTGCTACACATATACCATCAATAGAGGCCATTTAATGCCTATAAAACATCAATATTTACTGTTGATGTTAATATTTATAAGGGCTGATTGACCTCGTCCTTTATACTAATAAGGGAACCTGTCGATGTTATTGCTCATCTCCAACAAATAATCGGCAACTTACAACACCTGTCATTGTAACAAACAGCTGAATGTAATGATGGCAAACAGATGTATAGTAATGGTATGATAATCAGTATTAATTATATCCGTAAGATCAATGACTCAGGTTGGCACAATTTTAAGAGTCGTAAATATCACCGGTTGCTTTTTTGCGATAGACAGACAGACAGACAGACACGGACACAGACACAGAGGTTAACTGATGAAGATAACTAATTGGTTGGCGGCGTAAGAACAAGTTGATAACCAGCTTTGACATTCTTCAGGTTAATTAACTTATCCTATCGGTCGTTCTTTGAGGAAAAATGCAAATTAATCCACTTTTGTTGGGGATTATCACATTCTTTCACTCTAATGAAATCGTTAATCATATGTGTGGTTGTTCTTGCTGTGGTGGCGGCTGTGGTGGTGATAACACTTCAGTATATCCTTATCTCTCTTACACTGATATCAAGGAATGTATTCATCACCACACAAAGCTTATCTTTGTCATATTTACCTTTCATCACCATATATTTTATAGTACAGTGTGTGTCGGCAGAAAGTACTACGTTTTTTTGTTAATATGGGAAATATAATTTTATGTAAATGTCCTCCTTACTACATAATAGTTCAGTTTTAATATAATTGTTCTTTTATTTAAATGTTTCTGTAACTACGAATAGATTTACATACAAAAATCTCCCTATTCTCCCTCTCTCCTTCCCTCCTGCCCTTCCATCCCTCCCTCCCTCCCCTCCCTCCCTCCCTCCCTCCCTCCCTCCCTCCCTCCCTCCTCCCCTTCCTCCTCACTCGTTTCTGGTTAAAGGCGAGACATCAAAGACAGTGGGATTAGTGGACGTGTTTAATATTTGGGTAATCCGATATGTGATGTTCAAGACAGGTGACCCACAGACTTGCTCACACAACTATCCATATCTCGTGTGTTTCATGTCACTGTACACACTGAACTGCCACAGGTAGCCAAGACACATCCTAGTCCTTACTACTACAAGTCTTAGTTTATTTACGATGTTGGTTATTTCATGTCATGTCTCGTCTCGCGATACATTATGATGAACTGTGAGTGTTGGTGATTTACACTACCACATTTAGTCTAGTTCTATTTTATTTGTGGGTTACTATCTGGAGGTCAGGTAGATCTGGAGGTCAGATGATGAGGTGGGGCTGGGAGTTGGGTGGGGCTGGGTGGGGCTGGGTGCTTGGGTGGGGCTGGGTTTGGTTGGGTGGGGCTGGGCTGGGTTAGGTTGGGTTGGGTGGGGCTGGGTTTGGTTGGGTGAGGCTGGGTTAGGTTGGGTTGGGTGGGGCTGGGTTTGGTTACGTTGGGTGTGGTTGCATGAGGTTGAGTTGGATTGGAATAAGGTTTCTTTGAGGTTTAACTTCATCCCTTCACTGTCAGTTGTGGTACAGGTGATGACTAACCCATAGCTGGTGATGATTGAGCCACAGGTGGTGATGACTGACCCCCCAAAACCCCGATAGAACAACAGTTGATGAATGGACAGGCAACACCCTAGAAATGGAAGAGACCAGTGAGGTTGATGGATGAATGGCGACCGTGAGTGACACCATCCAGGGAGCTGAGATCTGTTAGAGGGATTGATGGTGTCCTGGCTACGGCACACACACACACACACACACACTGGATTACATTAACAAACGCAGCTGTTGTCGGTTTTGCATATTGTTCCCAAGGCTACCGACCGCTCACTCTACCTATCTGACGGATCCAGTTATCTAGGACTCGTTGATGATTAATGATAGGAGTAACGATAATATTTATAAGTAAGTAATTTTGAAAGGTTAATGCAAAGTGGGGGGGGGGGGTTATTAGCATGAGTTGTGTTGGTTGAGGTTCATTTTGTTTATCGTGTTGTTGTTGGTGATACTGATGTGTTTGCGTGGGGATGTTGTTGTTGTTGATTTAGTCTATTGTAGTTTTTAATACAGTGTGTTGCCAGTGCTCGCTCGTAGGTTGATAAGTATGAATGGAAAAGTTCAGTCAATTTCAGATTTATTCAATGAAATCGGCATACAAGTTTACAATGATTCATTATGTGTATAGACAATGCAGGTGTTCAATATACATATGTATTGGAGGTATACAATGTTACCCCCCCCTTACCACAGCATACAATCCTCCTCCAACCCTCTCACTCCCCCTCCAACCCTCTCACTCCCCCTCCAACCCTCTCACTCCCTCTCCCACGAGCCACACAAGACACCGAGGCCATGAAAATTCAACTAGTTGCACAAGTTAGGGCATTCCTCCTCCTCCTCCTCATTGTTCTCCTCATTCTCTTCCTCCTCCCCATTCCTCCTCACTCTCCTCCTCACTCTCCTCCTCTCCACATCCTCCCCCTCCTCTTCTCCCCATCCTCCCCCTCAACCCCCACCCCCACCTGTCCTCCTCCTCCCGATGAACTTTATAAATTCACAATTTTCATTTTATAGAATCATTAAACATCGCCCGAGGCTCCGACAGGGAGGAGGTACTCGGGGGGGATTGTCTTGTGACGCGGCAGACATCGAGGAACTCAACCTGGAAATATTAGTCTTAATCACTCGCGGGGCAAAAGCAACATAGACAGAACCTCTTTATAAGGCATATCTCTTGGCCTTAGGAGGTATATCAAGTTCCCATAATACTGTCCTCTTATGTAGATTATATACACTGTTGGAACACCACAAAATATTCAAGTAACCACCATCACCATCCTTCAGGGGGATCTACTGATCGCCGGTCAGATTAGAAAGGTCCACCTATATATCGAATGACAGATAAAAGATTCACTTCATTACCAAGCCGGTGTATAATAAAGGCAGAGGAGTAAAACATGATGAGGTGTATACAATCGGTTGAGAAATGACAAGTCGGTAGAGGGTGGACGGGAGCTTGTGTGTGACGGGGGTGTCAGCGTTTACCCGACACCCGTCACAACAAAGACATGTTCACCCCAACGTGGGTCCAACTCGTCCCTCTTCCCACTCGTCCCTCTTCCCACTCGTCCCCTCTCCTTTTTCCTCCTCCTCCTCTTCGTCCTCCTTCTCCTCCTCCTCGTCCTCCTCCTTGTCCTCCTCCTCCTCCTTGTACTCCTCCTCCTCCTTGTCCTCCTCTTAATCCATGTCTCATTCATCCTTACACTTGACCATTATATTATTGAATGTGACACTGTCAAAGACTTCAGGCCACCTGGCTTATTGTATCACGAACTATGTAATTACTACATTGAATCAGGAGTGCTTGAGGGCTGTCTACCCAAAATTTGCTAGCCCACACAGATAAGTCCTCAAATATAATATAATTTCTACTGTACATGAACCACTGTTCTGCGTGACACTGAACAGTGATATCACCCACATGACTCTGACCTATATATACAATTAATGAATATGATCTATTTCTTTGTGTATGAACCTCTGTCCTATGTGGCAGTGAGCAATGATACCACCCTCAGTGTCAAGACCTGACTGAATTACTCACAATAGGCAAACTGTGCTCCAAGCTTTGTCAATAGATTTGTTAACCATTCTCTCTTAATCCGTCGTCCTTTACTTCCTCATCTTTATCGTCCTCCTCATTTACCTCCCTCCTTCTCCTTTACCACCTCCTTCTCTACTTTCTCCACCTCCTATACTTCCACCTTCCTCACTTCTCTATCGCTACCTCCTCCTCTATTCTCATTTTCCTTCTCCTCCTCCTCCATCTTTCTCTTATCCAATTTTGTCTCTCTTTTCTAACACATGACGCCTTTCGCTTTACATGGAGGTCTGTACCGCTCGCTTTCACTCTCAGCTGAGGTGTATTAGGATGCCTTCAAGACTTTATAGCTAGAATCGTCTGTCTGTATCTCTGTATCTCTCTGTCTCTATCTCTCTGTCTCTATCTCTCTGTCTCTATCTCTCTGTCTCCCTCTCTGTCTCTATCTCTCTGTCTCCCTCTCTGTCTCTATCTCTATCTCTCTGTCTCCCTCTCTCTGTCTCCCTCTCTCTCTCTCTCTATCTCTCTGTCTTCCTCTCTCAAATTCCTAACATACCTTTACCTGCCCAGCAATACATTACTATCAACATAAGCACACATTACACGCGCGTGAGTTAACATACCAACTCCCGCACAACCATATACCCAGCCGACCACACACACACACACACCCTTACTGCACACACACACACACACTACACAAACACACCTCCCCACCCCCCCCCACACACACACGTACGTAATACCGGTACACATTAATCTATCAGTGGCAGAACCTGTGGGCGCCTGTCTGGGAAGGAACACCTGGGCGTCACAAGCAGGAGACAGTGTTAAGGCCACCTAAGACTGATGATTGTGGCTGTTACCTGGCTAACCTTAGTGTGTGTGTGTGTGTGTGTGTGTGTGTGAGCGAGCAATAGCGATCACCTGAGTGACTAGATACTAGGAATTTGCGTCTAAGGGAGCTGTGAATAAATAGTGGATACTGCTAAGACATTCAGGTGCACACTAAGATATTCAAAGCCACGCTAAGAGATTAAGGTACACACTAAGACATTCAGGGCCACGCTAAGACATTCAGGTACACACTAAGACATTCAAAACCACCCTAAGACATTCAGGGTTACGCTAAGACATTCAGCGATACCTTAAATATATTTGTGGACAAGCTTAAGGCTTTGGTGGTCACTCTAGGACAAGGGAGGATGTTAGGGACAAACCAGGATGATCAAGGGGACACGAGGACATCCAGGCACACACGAAAAACTCCAGGGACACACTAAGACATCCAGGGACACAAGAAGGGCATTCAGGGACACACTAGAACATTCAGGGACACACTAGAACATTCAGGGACGCTCCGGGACGATCACCTGGTATGACAAACCTGCCCGGCCTGTCATTACCACCACGACACAGGTAAATATTGTGAATAAACTGCGGAGGTGAGACGCCGGTGGAATGTACTTACCTCTGTGTGTCTGTGTTGTTTTTTTCACCAGCTGGGAATGATAGATTAGATCCGGGAGAGGAACTGATGCCTCGGGTCCTAGACAGATATATTCCCTGTCCACCAGTTAGGTTGATAATCCTATAATAACGAGGTGTTTTGGTGAATCTAACGAGGATTTAGGAGTTAGCTCGGTGTGGTCACGATTGGGATAGAGTTGTTATGCTGGGACTAGGGTTGATAGATGATTGTATATCAGTTAACGGGTCTGGGGATTGACGTGGTGGAGGCTAGGCAAACTATTTCTCAGGGCGTGTGTCTTGTTTTTAATTACACCTCGACCCGAAAAAGGCTAAAGTTTAATAAGGAATAGTCGAAGCTGAGAATAATTATTGTAAGGGAATTCGCACGTCAGAATACCATTATCTTTACCTCAACTTTTAATTTCGTTTTTTAATTTCCATTTTACTATTTCTGGAACTCCTGAAAAACCAATGATATCATGAAAGACGGATATTTATATTTGGGTTAGGTTTTACTATATATGAATAAACCAATTTCTTATATCCTTCGTGAATGTGAGACCGCCATCGTTTTCATTTTATTCTTCAAGTAAATTTGCATATCTTGAGGGTTTTGGTATTTTCGCACCTGTACACACGTTTACATGCACACAGCCACACGTACAAGCACTCACTCACTCACTCACTGTCATGGAACTCTTTTTCTCTCTCTCGACTCTCCATCAAGCTATAGTAATGATCACTGGCTCTGACTCAAGTGACTCTGATAACCTTCTTCTTCACCCTCACCAAGACTCAAGTACCACCAGTCTTATTACTCCTGGTGATGAAGGAGGGACGGAGGGGGGGGGGGGTGGTCTTGTGATTGGTGACCCCTTAGCGATACTGTGTAGGATAACCTCGATAGCCATTTGCTGCTTCTTGATATCTTCCTTAATATGTTTCTTACTGATAGCATTATGACGTTATATACAGGATAGAATGCTTCTTATTTTTCGTTATAAAATAGAGGTCTATGGCGATTGTTTTTTAGGCATAGAGGATGTTAGCTCCCACTTGAAAGTTTCCCTGGAGTATGACTTAATCTCAGTTGTCAAGTGACTTTAGAGTTTTAAGTGTCAATACTACTGGGTCATGTCCCCGCCCTGAGGCCTTGTAACACTGCCGTGGGCACTCTGGGGATGTGTGTTCTGTATACTGTTACTTGTTGTATTACCAGTTTGTCGTAGCACAGTTAATAATGATAATGTAAACTTAATATAGTGTAATAACTATTTAGCTGTTCAGATCTGTTCATAAATTATTTTCTTCGTTTATTTTCCCTTCAGTCTGTAACGTAATTCATTGTACTTAGGTTGTTACAAGGAAGATGTAAACTACAGTAGAGATAAATAAGTTTATTAAAAACATAAACAACATGTTAAACCTTAAAGGAATAGCACAACTCTTATGAGGATTGACCACAAGCCCAGGTGAGGCATCAGGTGTGGCCACTCCAATAAAACACGCCAATACACCTCCTTGTAGGAAGTTGGTTACGTCTCACAGATACAAGACAGTATTCTTGTAGAACACGGACTGATTACCACTCACATCATCAGTCATACAACATCACAAGAACTACCTGTGTGTGCCATTCATACACAGTCACTCAATAACACTCACAATGGATGCACAAAACTCACGTATACGAAAATTAAACCAAGTGATGTGTTGAGACCAAGACACACACTGAAGCACAAAGTTTATCCTCACACACACACACACACACACGCATGGTCGCGAAGCATGATGGCTGCTAGTTTCCCACTCTACCTTTACTAAGATGAGAGTTTATGCTAATTGAGAACATTGGACGGTGGAGTCTGAGGGTTACGGAGAAGGCATCTTGTCCTTCCTGCTGGGGGCGTAACTTGAGGGGGTTATCATACACAATTGATCTCTCCTTGACGGGTGAAACTTAGAACATTGGACTGTGGTGTGGTTGATGGGGGGGAGGTAAGAATGACGGGAGTACATCCATCTCCAACTACCAAAAGAGTATTGTTAGTAGTGGATGTGGAAGGATATTATAAACAAAGAGGAATTGGGAGTCGTGGGGGGGGGACTATTTAGAACATTAGACATTGGAGAAGGCGAGTATGGCGTCGACGGAGACACACTACACGCATCTCTTATAGGTAACAAGACGACGGTGGTAGTAGTAATGAAACGATCGGAAATAAATTCATGCATAGAGACACAAAATCAACATTCAAGGCCTTGTGGTCTTGTAAGGTCCAGAAGTCGATGCCTGCGGTAGAATGATGGACGTTGACGCTAATAATTACTGCTCCTCATCAACTAACATCTATCAGACTTTAAGTGTGTATTTTAAGTCTTTATTTATTACTCTAGTCGTCAACAATTAAAAATATAGTGACGGTGACCCCCTAGTGTTTGTGGTGACCTCCTAGTAGTTGTGGTGACCTCCTAGTGTTTGTGGTGACCTCCTAGTAGTTGTGGTGACGACCTAGTGTTTGTGGTGACCTCCTAGTAGTTGTGGTGACCTCCTAGTAGTTGTGGTGACCTCCTAGTAGTTTGTGGTGACCTCCTAGTGTTTGTGGTGACCTCCTAGTAGTTGTGGTGACGACCTAGTGTTTGTGGTGACCTCCTAGTAGTTGTGGTGACCTCCTAGTAGTTGTGGTGACCTCCTAGTGTTTGTGGTGACCTCCTAGTAGTTGTGGTGACCTCCTAGTAGTTGTGGTGACCCCTTCATCCCGCCTCTTCCTCCATCTCTGTTATCCATCCCACCTCCATCTCTTCTTTATCTCCCCTCCTCCATCCCCTTCCATCCCTCCTCCTCCTGAGTGGTAGGAACTTGTCTCACTGACTCGTACTTTAAGTAGAGTATCATAAACCTACGACACAAAATAGGAGATGTAACTTTGCCGTTAATAAGGTGTCGGTTAGTGAGTTTATCTTGATAATGGATTTAGCTAAACATTAGGTTAATGCTCTATTGTTACCATATTTAACCGGGATAGAAGTTATATGTGACAGTTAAGTTAAATTAAAGACAATGTTTATACAAGAACACAAGAGTACACGGGGAGGACCTTAAATACTGAATGGCAAGAACACATTAAGGTATAAGGTAACACTTGATGATTATTATTACACACATGGCGACGTCTCGAGAGTTACACACGATAGTCATTTGTCACTCACACTCCGTCACTCACATTCCGTCACTCACAACACTTAGTTTATTTATGATCAATAACATAAGGACTGGAGGGAGGAATGTATTAAGTATTGGAGCCTCGACACTTAGTAATGTAAAGCTGTAGGTGTCAGTGACTGTGGCAAGGGTCGAGTCAGTTGCTGCCAAGTATAGCTCTCTCCATCTCAGGTTGGCACTCTTTAACGCCCCTCAATGGCACCACAGGGCCACTGTGTCTTGAATGTAGTATTTATATAAAGAGCGAAACTTTCCAAATACCTCGGGTCGTCAGTGTCTGTAAGAGATGACGAAGGATTTTATTTTGTTTCTTAAACTCGTGAAATTTTAATCCTGTTAAGTTTATCCCCGTTAGTGTGAACAACTTAGTGTCTTGTTCCCTCAAGACTTCACTGTTGTTGGTCGTATCACGAAAGCATCTGATGCACATACATAATATATACACTGTTCCACATACTAGATAAAAATCTTTATTTCTGAGGTGTATGACACCCATCACTCAAGACTTAATCTAGTCAGGTCAGGGAGAATTTCTCTAAAGGTCCACCAGAGGGCGGGAACAACAGCGGGCAGTCCTATCTGTCCGTGACTAGCGGAGCCAGGCCGAGCACAGCCTTATACACCAAGGCTGTGTACTCGCTCCTACATACCACTATATTAACACAAATGTTCACAATTTTCTGGCGTGTATGGCGCTGGGTGCACTGCCGTGTATCCGGAGCATACAGCAAGGTGTGCACATACTTGGCACAGCCGCTATGCACAGGCGACGCACACCACCGTGTGCACAGGGGCAAACATACAGGGGTTTGTACAGTGTGGTAGGTGCAGCAGGTCCTGACTGGGCGCAAAGGGATGTAGGTGTGGCCGAGATGGGCGTGAGCAGGTAGCAGACACCTCAGCCCGTGGTGAGTTCCACCCGTCCCCCGCCCACGCCTACACTTTCACTCTCAGAGTCGTCCTCGATGATCTCGTCGTCCTCTTCTTCCTCCTCCATGGGTTTGGAGGCTCTCTCAGGAGAAGCTGAGGAGGCGGAGGAACACTTATCGGAGGTAGAGGAGCTGCTTCCCCCTACTGCAGTTGTTGATCCGCCTCCTCCACCTCCTCCTCCCCCTCCTACTGCACCTCCTTCACCATTATTTCCTCCCCCTTCTCCACCTTCTCCTTCGTCTTCTTGTTGGATTCTCTTCTCTTTCGTCCTTCTGTTCTGGAACCAAACTTTGACCTGAAACAAGAGAATAAGGTTCAGTAGAAGGAGACAAGTATTGTATCACTACTGTACTGTACGTGGTGAAACAAATCCAATACCTGTCGTTTTTATACATATGGTGTATATGTGTATATCTTAAACGTATACATGCACGCATATGTGTTTACGTGTTAGTGTATATAGACGAAGTACTGTACTGGAGGTGGTGGACTGTGACCTTCAGGACCTGGCCGTTGAGAGCATCACACCCAAGTCTGATGACCTGAAGGGTTTGGAGATTTACGTCACAAAACAAACAAATCAAAGACACACAGAGCTGAATCATTTACCTGTGTTTCAGAGAGGTTGAGGGACTGGGCCAGCTGTTTCCTCTCGGCTCCCACCACATACTGGTTCTTCTCAAACGCTTCCTCAAGTTTCAGCAGCTGACTCGGGCTGAACGCCGTCCGGATCCTCTTGGGCTTCCTGAAGGGCTGTAGCAGATACGCCAGCTGTTCAGGACCTGCGGTTAAAATCGGTGCAAATGAGTTAAATGATAGTTTCTATGTTTCACAATAAACAAAAGTGTATCATTAAAAGGATGTGAACTTAATTAACCCTGTTAATTACCGTGAAAAAAAAATACTAGAAGATCAATCCAGTTATGATATACTGTATGGAAATCTTATTCACTTAAATAGACCTAAGATTGATATCAGTGTAGACTTTAATCCTACAATTTAGAAAAATGTTTAATCCCACATCGGCCGCCCCCTCACTTAACTATCAGCCTCGACAATATACCAGCATCTCTCAAGCCTGATCCCTAAGCCCCGTGTGTGTGTGTGTGTGTGTGTGTGTGTGTGTGTGTGTGTGTGTGTGTGTGTGTGTGTGTGTGTGTGTGTGTGTGTGTGTTTTATCTCACTTCCCATCCCTGTAGAATTTCCCACAGACAAATAAACCTCCATTATACCCCATTTTTATCCACTAGTGATCAGGCTCACTCGAGTTAATTTGCGGCGCGACTGTTATAGGTCTCCTCGCCTCGATATCACTTGGCACCACAATACACTGGAGATAAAGATGCCAGATACACCCTACCAATAACCAGCATCCCTGTTACCTTGGCGATTAACCCGTAGTCATGTATAGCCAATTTGGGATATCGTGATGAGAAAATTTGTATTCTAGAAATTATTGACCGAACACTTGGGACGCAGGCCGTCGCTCACGCCCCGGAGACCCCGGCTCTCAGATCTCAATACTGTTGGGGCGGAGAAACCCTTCCTAAATCTCTCATAATGTGCATAAGAGCTTCAATCCGCAGATAAGCGAATTGAAACGCGCACGGCCGCAATACAGCCAACAGGTATTAGCGCTAAGGCTCAACCTCGCACGCAAACACACCCGGCTTTCGACCGTGCCGGATACCGTACTTAGCGTTATCATCACCTGGCCACTTGAGTTTCAGGGCATGAAAGAGGATATTATTACTCTTAGCAGGCACGAGCACCTCTCTCATGAAGTGCTGTCAAACTCGCCTGATTCCGCCTCGGTTTGGTTGGACGTGTCATGGTATATTTCAGCCTTATTTACCGCTCGTGTGATAGTAACTGGGCTGACGGGCAGAGCAAATTGTGGTTTATTTGCAAGGTCGCGTCACGTATTCATGTGCAGTTGTGCTTGCAACGGAAAATCTAAACAGACTTAAATGGAATGAAATATACAGTTGAATACACTAGATATTTTGAGAACCAGGGAAGGAGGAAGATAGGGGAAAAAAAAACGTGAATTATTTAAACTGTAATTTTATCTCTTGTTGGTCAAATTACTGGGAGTGCCACCTTGTTCCGCACTAGTAACTACTCATTCCCGCCTCCTATGAATTGTGTAAACGCCTCCCGGGACCGACCGATCCACCCAACGTAAAGATTCAGAGCCACAGTTTCCATAAGCGAAGAGGTTTTGGGAACGATTCTCTCGATGATATGCGTCGTTCTTGAGAATTTATCGCTTATATTTATGGCCCTATAACTTGACTTGATTAATGAACCGAGGGGCCGACTTGCCTTCCCTCCTCTCCCTTCCCTCTCTTCCTCCTCCCTTCCACCTCTCGGTTTTCTTACGTATTTAGCATAATTCTTCACATCAAACGATACCAATCAGAAAAGGGATTAAAAGTAGCGTGGATTAAGTGTGTCGTGTGGTGCAGGTATCAGGGGTAAGGGGCGGTATAGTATGCTAGGTAGACTCGGTATTATGGCCGCCGTCGCTTTGTTTACCTTGTGTGGCGTGCCTCTTGAAGCCAGGTGTACCAACTGTTCACCACCGACATACAGTTGCTTTGTAGGATATTATTAGCGAAATAGCTTTTATATATATATCTCAACGTTAAGTACATATTCAGTCTTAAACAATACTCGTCTTACGAATGAGAGATAACTAAGATATTGCTAGTTTATTATACTTAATCTTCTTACGAGAGTAGAGTAACCGGTGGTAACACTGTTTGAAAATACAGAGTCGAGGCAACATAGTGGTATCTACTAGTATTCACAAGGGTTATCTGTATGTTACCTTACAGCTAACACATCTACCTTGACGGATCTCCCATGAACCATCAGTTTGGTTCCGCCTCTTAAAATATCGAGCGTGCCAGAGGTGGAGTGTTAATGATACGTGGAAGTGAAATACTGAGGTCCTCTCTCTAATTACAGTAGAGTGGACAGTAAAGGTGGACGGAGAGAGAGAGAGCAGGAGCATGAACAGAAAAATAACCTGACGGAAAATACAGGATCTATAAGTATATTCTGAATATATCGGTATATATAATGTTCCCTTGTTCTTCATACACTGCTTCATGTGACCTTCCACCAAGCTATAAAGACCTCGATCGTAATTAATGAGACAGTCTACGGCGTGTTTCTCCTCCTCCTACTGCTATGCCTTCTGGATCATGATAAATGTAGAAATAAGAAAAATACCCAAAGGAGCTTGAAGTGACTCGAGTGTACCCAGTGCTCGCCTCCCCCCCCATCTCCTCTCTTATCTATGTGTCACTGGTATGATTTCGGGGCACCCCTAAACCACCCAGCTTCTAAATGGGTATCTAATATAGCAGTTAGGGGACGATCAGACATATTTTTAAGGGTATGGATGAAGCCACGACAACCACGTACAAATACAAACCCAGGACCACCCAGCGAGCCACACACACAAACACACACACATACATACATACATACATACATAAACAAACAGGAAGACGGAGGTAAGGAGTGGTGTGACTCTACATAAGTTTACGACCCTGGCTACTCTACACCTGAACCCCCCCCCCTTCCCTCCCCTCACACCCTTAAGTTAAATATAAATATTATTAACAAATATTTTTAACTACAAACCATAAAAAAAAAGTAGAATGCCTTATTAATTAAAGATATAAACAATAAGAAAGTGAGTAAAAAAAATATCATCACTAATCAAAGTTTCGGAAGAGTAGGAAGTAGACACAGACGACAGTGAGAGAACATTACATCTACCTTCCCTCGCACACACCCCCCTCTCACCCCATCCCCACCCCCCTCTCCACCTCCACCCCCACCCCCTCTCTCCCCTCTCACCTCCCTCTCACCCCCACTCTCCTCTCAACCCCCCTTACCCTCTTACCCTCTCCTTCTCCTCACAGGTAAGTACACTACAGGTGAGACCAAATACCTTCAACACCTGACAAGACTTTATAAAACTCAGCTAAATGTATTCAATCACGTGATACTTTGGATGAGATAACAAACTGAGCACCAAGTTTTTATGATTACAAATAAGGTAAAAAAAAGCCTTTCTTCATATATACAATAAATTCAAAAATAAAATATAGGAAAATAACTAAAATACTGATTAAAATAAATAAAATTAATAACTCGTATAGCAAGAATAATTAATTCCCTACAGTACCTTCCTCTTAACTAGCGGGAGACAAGATTAAGGGAGCATAATTTATCATCAACCACAACCGCTCTACCACTTTGTTAATTTGCATACTAACATTTATTTACCAAGACGTTTGAATCTATCGTAAAGAGTTATGAGCCGGAAATGAACCCCCATAATGAAGTACAGACAAACATACGACCAGGTGGACAGATCGAAGTGATTTCTATATCCCTCGTCCACGTCGCTTAATAGAGGGATAATAATACTAATGTCAGCAGCAGACGCAGCTGAGCAGCAGCAGTAGCAGAATCAGTAGCTTAATCAGCAGCAGCAGCAGTAGCAGAATCAGCAGCAGTAGCAGAATCAGCAGCAGACGCAGCTGAGCAGCAGCAGTAGCAGAATCAGCAGCAGTAGCAGAATCAGCAGCAGTA